>NW_025109550.1:776391-1104373 GCF_011392965.1 Frieseomelitta varia
AAATGTCCGAATATTTTTGCCATGCTACATTTCGACATAGTTCAGTTTATTGTTTGATATTAAGAAAAGTATGTGCAATAAATAAATAAAATTTATGTTACTATAAACTATAATGAATGTTCTATTACATTATTAAAAAATTAATCCAAATTTACTATTACAAACAATCGAAATCCACAACAATATTTTGAATAGCATGATGTCCTACGTAGAAAATGAAAAATGTATTTTCGTCAGTAAAGCGGTACCGTACCGGTATATATTTCGGTATTTTTACCGTTGTGGACATCAAATACCGACAAAATACGTATGAAAATACCGGTATGACCCAAAATAGCGGTTATATTACGATAATATGGGAGCAAATACCGGTATAATACCTAAACCTCATAATATTTCGATTTTCAGTCTCTGTTGGCACATATCGGTAACTAGCAATTTTGTTGTCGCATTCAAAAATTGTACATCGAAATAAAAATTTCTAACGTAAATTGACAGTCTTTTCTTGTAAAAACGCAATATCTTCCTTGGGCAATTCGTAGAAATTGAATCGAGTCAATATTATCCCACATTGTATCCCACGCATTTACATTTAATACTCGCGAGATTCGAGCGAATTTCGGGCGAGGTATCCGCAGACGTAGAAGAAAAGCCGTCCGGCCGTTTAGAAATCGGCGATCCGCGCTCGTAAAAACGCACGGACGCGAAGAATTCGGGAATAAATTTTCTCGAACGCGTGGCCAAATAATCGAAGTAAACACTTCCAGCCAGGTCCAGCCAGGATACGATATTTATGCGCATAACCTGTGCATTTTTGTGGTAATTTATTCGACGCACGTTAAACATGTAACACACTCTGCCCTCTGTCCCTCTCGCTCTCGATAAACGAAGATCGTTGAATAAACGTTGAAATCTGAAACAAACCGATCCCTCGACGCAGAGAATTTAACTCTCTCTCTCTCTCTCTCTCTCTCTCTCTCTCTCTCTCTCTCTCTCTCTCTCTCTCTCTATGTGTCCCCGTGTCCGTTCTCCTCTGGCCGATTCCATCGTGTCGCGGAACCATGCAAAAATAATGCGCAAAGTTTCGAGACCTGTTTTCACGATATAATTAGATACGATGAGTCAACGTTCTCCTCTTTCAACACACCGTTTTCATTACAATTTTCGCCGTGTATTTGTTCCACTTTGTTTGACGTGGTGACGTTCAATCACGAGGAAGCATTTTATTGGGCCACGTTTCTCCCCCCTTTTCTTATCGCATTCTCGATGCGACCATTCATTTTTCCCAAAATGGAAATTCGCCAATCGACGTTTCTCTCTTTGTAATTGAATTACCGATAAACTAATCAAGACTAATTCATTCGTCGCGATTCGTCCGTGGTCTAACAGTGTATATCTATTCTATTCGTCGAGTAATTCCGATTTACTTTATTTCGCGCGAAGATTCCGGAGGATTCGTAGATTTCGCGAGGATCGGGGGCCGTTTTGTATTCAGTCTATTCGATTTCAGATCACGTACTTTTAGTACAAGAGTTGGTCGGTGGCCCCCGACTATTGAATGATTCATCCGCGGTAAAATTCAACGAATCTTCGCGCGTGATTCGCCGCTTAGTTTATCCGTTCCCCTCGAAAGAAACAGCGTTTTGTTGAAAACGAGCCAGTCACAGAGCTACAGGTTCAAATTCCACGGAGGCCACTTTATGACGTAGCTTTTTGCATCTCGAGTAACAAAATCCTGAGCACCTCGTTTGTAAGATATTCCAACGGGCTGGCCGCCGCTTCTTTCTTTTTCTATTTTTCCTCCTCCCCCTAATTAAGAAAGATAAATTACACGAGACATAAAACACGACCAACAAACTTAACTGTACAGATTCCGCCCAGCCGGAGAGAACCAGAAATGAAAATGTACTCTTTCAATGAGGATAGGTACTTCTAGCCGCTACTTGCCACAAATTAGTTGCGAAATATCTCTGACCTTACATTTGTTCAACGCGATGTAAAGTACAGAAAGCAAAAAAGAAAAAAAGAAAAATCACTATCTTTACATTTCATTCATCGAAACCCTAAATTCTGACTATTTGCGTTTATTATTTGTGCCAGATGAGCCTAAATTCTTCGGTTTCTCTAACAATTTACTATACATCAATAAAATATACAAATAAAAATCACAAATAAAATCTCAACACCGAAAACCACAATTAATCGCTTAATTTCCTAATTTCTTAATTGCTCAATTTCTTATTTTCCCTCGGTGGTACATCGCGAACTATTGCAGAAACGTAGTCGAAAACTGTTAGAGTCGAAAGTTAGAAAACATACGAAAATCATAAATAAAATGACAAAACAATCTTAACGTAGAAAACTTAATTTTCTAATCCCTTAATTTCCTATTTCCAATGTCTAATTCCTCAATTTCTTATTTTTCTTCCACATTGCAAACTGTTACAGAAACGCCGTGTTTAAAGATCGCGCGATGGCATAAATAACAACTCGCAGAGATTGAAACGTCAACGCCCGAAAGCTAGAATCAATCGCAACGGAGCGGCCGGTTTTTTTTTTCCCCTCTCCCGGAATAATCCACCGTGCGCCGATCTCTCGATCGTGCCGCGTCGTTGGATAATCAAAAGTGCATTACTCTGTAAGCGAACGTACGTAGGAAAGACTCATTTCCGTCCGCTCGTCGTGCCATTATATCGCGTATACGAAGAGTTTCCATCCTGTCTGCTCTATCTCTCTCGCCACCCCCCGGCCCACCTCACTCGGCAAAGCGATTCCAAGCACCGGGATTGCGGGTCAGCTGTCATTTCCCAGGCAGAACAAACACCCGTGGCGGCCGTCATGACCTCCCCTAAACCCATTCACCGATGGTTAATTTCGAGCCCCCGTGGAATATTTACTTGGTTACTATTTGCTGATTTATTTGCCATCGTTTCCCGTTGCCTGCTAGTTGGCCCCGGTCGTCATCGGTAAATCGTTAATCGGCGCCGATCCACGAGTTCGACCCCCACCTCTTAACCGGTTGATTGATATTTTCTCTGCCGACCTGTTGTCCCGAAACAACCGGCCGGCTCTCTCTTTTTAATATGCAAATAAAAGGGAACTCGGTGCTCCCGGTGTTGACGGACACCGGGCTTCGAAATACCGGGCCGAACTGGAGGATCGAAGGAACCGGATCCGCGTGACGTCAACGCGAGATAAGCACGAAACAGGCCGGTTTGATCGTTGATGGGCAAATTAAGGACGAAATTCGATGGATAACGAATCGTAGGGACAAAGATGTTTTATCTGAAATACGTCCCGTTAAATCGACGCGGTCGAACGCGAGGTTTCTCAATTTCGATAATGAAAGTCTTCATTTTCGAGTGCTCCCTGTTCTGTTTACACGCAGGATGGGATTAACATCGACGGTGTACCGTTTATAGTCGCAGACATGTACTTGCGACGATTTTATTTCGATATTTACTGTATCGAGTTCCCAATATTTATAACATCCCAAGCAAATATTTACTCGAAGAAATCCTTCTTTGGGAAACATCGTGTAAGAAGATTATCGGTGTACCTACTGTTAAGAAAACACCGACGGTAACTTAGAAAAGGAGCACGTCACGCGATACGGAGACGCAGCCTCCTCTGAGCGGCTATCCGAAGCGTGCCTGTCCCATTTTTCAATCGATTAACCAGCTAATGAAAAGCTGCGATTAACGATCGTTAATTCATGACGCAGCTATACGGGTGACGCTTGAACAGACGCGATCGATGAGGGAGGGAAAGGAAGAGCAATTACAAAGCTGATTACTCCGAACAACCGGGGAGAACAATTTAATCTCTCGCCGTGAGTATACCTTTTTTTCCTTTTCTATCAGAAAAAGTACTCGACACTACACTTTTGCCAATAAGAGATCCACCCTACTTCGTCGCTAAGTAATCAGCCACTGCGAATCGTTTCGCATTCCGACCGAAATTCTTTCGAGAACGATGCACCTCGGTACGAGTCTCCGCGAGTTAAGTTACGTAAGAACATTTCGTGACAGCTTCATCGGTCGCGTGTGCATGTCCCGAGTCCCCCTCTGGCTCGAGTATACACGTTGCATGTACGAAATAGTCGTCCGAGTACACGCGCCACCGCTATGGAGAACATACGGATTTCACGAAGAAATTCTTACGTGTCTGAGCGACTGAGCGACTGGCTCGTCGAGACTCGTTTCTTCATCGTCGCCGCGTCGAATATTCGCCTGGGTTAACCTCGTAACTGCTTTTCGTACGATCAACTGGATGCAAATGAATATTTGGAAACGGCGATTCGAGGAATTTCGGGGCTGGCGATAGCGTAGCTGGGAAATTCTGGGATCGACAACGTTGTGTAAGGTCGTTGCGATAATTCTCCGAAGAGAATATATATACGCTCTAGTATCATTACACGCTAACTCGTAGATGTACTATGTACGTAAGCACGATATAAATTCTGTGCTGTCCTCGACGTATCGCGTGCTATCCGGAATCGTCCGACATTATTTTCTGAAAATTATACGGCATTGAAGAGAAATTTTTAAGCGTTCGAGAGTTGAAATCATTTTCTCGTATTACAAGATTACAAGCTTGCACACGCCATAGTTTATACTATTACACACAGCGACGTGAGGATATAATCTATATTGCGTTTAACCACACTAATCCACACTTAATAGCCGTATTAACGTTTCACTAGAGTCGCAAACCGAAACGTAGTATAATTTGATATCGCGAGTGTTCTACACTCGGTTATATGAATGTCAAACGTACAAAATTCTATCGTTTATAACATCGTGCGAGAATGCTCGATAGAGACCACAAGAATCTTGCACAAATTGTTACGCACACAGTTGCAAATCGTTTCACCTTATCCATGGATCCGCGTTGCATTCCACAAACCGATTCCATTCGGCAACGTTGTTAAACAAAATTGATAACCACTCGCTGGTAATCCGCCATGGCTAAATTGCTGTTACAACAGATAAGTTGCCAAGTCGAAACTTGCTTAACTACCATCAAGACGTTCATTCATCCTCGATAATACATCTCACGCAGCAGCAACCGTTGTTGCCTTTAACTAACCACGCAATGTTCCACGCGAACGCGAGGTAACGAAATTTCACCCTCCTCCCCTTTCTTCGTTTCAGCGAGTCGCAGACTGTGTTGACCTTCCACCACCGCGAAGTCGTTTCCCTTGAAACGGAAAACGGAAACGAAGCTTCGGGTTGGTACTTTTAGCAGCGACAAACAGCAGCGATTATGGAAATTCGGTAGGACGTTTGAAATATTCGACGCCGCCGAGAGGGTAGTTCGAGGGAGGGGTGAGAGAGATCCAATTAAATGCACCGTGCCGCCGCGCCGTCAACGTATTTACCGCCGCATAAATCTCGGCAATTGTAATATTTCTCGTTCTTCTCCCTTTTTTCTTTTTTTCTTCCTTTTTTTTTTTTTTGAGAAGGGGAATGTTCTTGTCGACATTATTCAACGTGTGTTCCGTGACTTCCCTTCTCGGCGCGGTTTCTTTTTTTTTCTTTTTTTCTTTTCTCCCCGCCACCCACCATCCACCGCCACTCTCGTTCCTTCTACTGGAACGATGCGCCACATATTGCACATAAATTTCGCACGCATCGCCATAAAAACTCGCAGCCGTCCTTGTATATTATATCGCTATAACAGTGACCAGGACGGCGTGGCGGTTTTCCTCCCGTGGCCGCCGCTATTAGACGGAAAATAAGATTCGTTTTTGCATAATGACACCGTGACGACGAGCCAAATGGACTTTATCCGAGCCACGTAGCCCGTCCAACGAGAATGCCTTAGAATTTTTAACAGGCTCGTCAGGCGGAATCGCCCCCGCTTGTGTTTCAAATGTGTTCATTAATTTCATATTTCTCCTGGGAAACGCCTTCCGTTACTTAATTTTTACCCACTTTTACGTTGAAAATTCGCTCGCCCAAGAGAGGAAAGAAACGCAGAAACGGTAGATTTAAAGCGTGGAAGATTGTCGTGTTGTTAATTCGTAATTCTTCATGCAAGCTGTTAATTTCGAGAAATTACAGTACAGTGTACCCCGTAAATATCGTAAAGCCCCGTTTAACAAAACGAATCCATCCGTTTGATGGACACGATGACTTTCTCCTCTGAGTTAAATTAAAAACTCAGCTTCTTTCGTTCTCTCAGCTTCCCTCTACCGAGCGAAGCTGCCAATTAAGGATCAAACGAGGTAAACCGAAAAAAAAAAGATGGATCGACGAGGAGGGCAACGTAACCGGGACCGTAAACCTTCAAATCGCGTAGCTCTCGAGATGCATCTGCTTTCTCACACAAAAGGGGCTGGCAGTCCTCTCTTGTTTTCTATTTCCTCTGGCTAGCCTTATCAAGCCCGCGATCGTTAAAATCCAAGCAAGCATCTGTTCCAACGTGCTAAGAAAAGGGAGCCAGCCGCGGTGAAAGGAAGCGAAGGAAGATCCTAGTGGGGGAGGGAATGGTGAGATCCCGAGGCACGCACGCTCCCTTCTGTGGTAGGGTGTAATCTTGCGGTTCAATCGCGGCCACGGCTTTTTCCAAGCACACACGAACCCGAAGAAGAGACGAAGAAAGGTGTGCGAAGGTGTTTCCAGCTGAATCGAGGAAAATTCGTCGGTAAAGAAACAGACGCGTTATCGTCGTTCGAATCGTCTGAATCGTCCGCAAGCGATCGATCGGTGCGATTTCGTGGATTTCAGGAGGAAGGCGACAGTCGACACTCGAGCCCGAGCTCCAGATAAAAGGAGCTGTTGTCGGATGTTCGTTGG
Source organism: Frieseomelitta varia (assembly GCF_011392965.1). Taxonomy (NCBI): domain Eukaryota; kingdom Metazoa; phylum Arthropoda; class Insecta; order Hymenoptera; family Apidae; genus Frieseomelitta; species Frieseomelitta varia. The sequence continues at coordinate 783,195 of NW_025109550.1, forward strand.
ATTCGTTGGTGAAATGTACCGAGACGAGGGACGAAGTAGCCCTTTCTCGCCCCTTCTTAACCGAGAATGGGTTGCCGGAAATTTCGTTGAACGATTAAATGATTAATGAACGAAGAGGATTCGTGGAAAACCACGGTCAACCCTTTGACGTCTATCTAGGTGGGGCTTTGATTAAGATAACGATGAATTCTCGGCTTTGCCCTCCGCTCGACAATAGGGAAATTCATCGAGGACGAAATTTATCTAGTTATTCCCACTCTCCTCTCGTAAGTATGGATATCGAATAGCAAGTTAAAATTTCGAAAAATGCAAGTGAAAAGATTCGTGAAAAAAAAAAAGAAAACTACAGTTTCCTATGATAAAAATTCTACGTGTAAATCAATACTGAGCACAGTGAAACGAGAGACGAGACTGCTTCCAGTTACGAGAATAGTTAGTTACTCGAATGTGATTACACAATTCGAATGAAAAGATTCGTAAAAGATTATGGCGACAGCCATGATGAATTTTGCGTTATGTCAGAGAGCTATCTAGACGCTCCTACATCTTGTCGTATGAATTTATATCTGTGGCGAACTGTGGCGTACACTTTTCGCCCGTAGGTGATCTCCTGCAAAGAGAGAGAAAGAGAGAGAGAGAGAGAGAGAGAAACGGGGAGGAAACCAGGATAGGAATAGCCGTGAGCGCGGTGCTAGCTGGAACTTTGCCGCATTATCTGGCTCGGGACGCTTGTACGGTAAATGGAATGGTAATTCCGGAAGCGGAATCTTCGTGGATGGAGATTAAAATATATTCTTTTAGCGTAATGCCCGCTTTCGAGCAAACTTGGACACCGTTCATGGGTAATTTGGAATAAATATTTGCGGAAGACACAGTTATCCACAGGGTGAAATTCCTTCGAGACGCTATTCACTCGCGTACTGTACGCGCGGCAACTCCTCGCCGCGAGTCTTTTCTCTGCGAACCGTCTTGTAAATTCGGACGGTGTTTCGTTCGAACTTCCAATGACGAAATAAGGGATAAGTAGGTTTTTTTTTAATGACATTTCAATCGCTTATCGACACGGTGAATAGATCTTTCCCACGAAACGACGAGCGATTAAAAGAATCAAAAAGTTGCACGAGCGATTGGTATTAATCCCGCGAATCGTATAAATTTGAAAGCAACGATAAAAGATACAGGCAACGTATGACGCAACGTTTCAATATATTCACAGTAACATTTATAAATATTTATTCGCCGTTCCACGTCGGTCAAATAAATTTTTATTCGATTGAAAGGCTATTTGTTAACGACCGACGAGAGTAGTTTAGTATTTTTGATATTCGAGCGCGGCACGTAAAAAAAACCGAGCGCTTAATAATTGACTCGGTGGTGGGACAAGCTTCGAAAGCGAAAAATTTTATATGATTTTTATCTCGGACCGTGAAATAGATGGGATAGACTGGAGAAGAATTTAATTTATTTACCAGCGAGCTTATTTCACGCTCCGAGATGCCTCTTCGAGTTTACTTAATTTGAAGAATCTCTTTCACGCAGCCCCAAGTACCGGGATCTGCATGACCCGCATTTATATTTAATCATGATTTAAGGGTAACGCCGAGGAGACCCTATATGAGACGATTATTTATTAAATAACTGAGCTTTGAGGTTGGTTTACGCATCAGGACATAAATATCGCAGAGACGCGATGGATCCCTGTTTCTGATTAAAAGGAAATGCAATGTTTATCTGGTTCTGAAATTCGTAGATCCTCTCAACTAGGTACCGTTGAAAAATTTATGATGAATTTTTCATTGCAACTTTACCGAAAGTGTACTTTTCTTTATTTCAACGAGATAAGATCTTCTTGTACTGTTGATTCTCCTATACTATGGAACTAACTAATAAGTATTACAATACCGTTAAAGTGAAGTAGCAAGTTTACTCGTTTCATTTTTATCACCGCCAATTTATCAATACTCGCTTGTAAATAATTGTAGGAAAAGGGCCGAGAGATGTGCAACTAGCCATTAAACCCGCCCCGTTCTCGAGCCTACCAAACTTCTCATCCTCCCACAGGCACCCTCCTGTATCCACCACCACCAATTATCATCCCCTGCTCGCAAATATCCACTATCGAGCACAATCTACGAGCGAGATTACTTCGATTCGCCGATAAATAATGCACCACTCGATCGCTCCTCGTAACAGGAAGAAAGCTCCAACAGTCGCGGGGGTGGTTGTCCCCGGTAGAAGGCATGTATCATCGCATAGCGACGGTGGTCGAGCGTGAAAACGCGTTCTTATCTACGTCAGACTGCTCGGAGGGTGAACAACGCGTACCGTGGCGCGCGTATTACAAATAAATGACGTTCTCAGCGACGACGGAGGCTCCTCTGCACGAGAGAAGGGGAGCCTCGTGCGGGGGTTGAAGAGTCGTTTTCGCGCGTGACTCACTATACCGCGGTCACGCCACCCTCGAAAAACATCGCGCCACTTCGATGCCCGATATTCCCAGTATGTTTCTCTCTTTCACCCCTTCCCACAGACGATTTCACCCTTGGTGTTTCGCTATCTGGCAAACGGTGAACGGGGGTTGGAAATACCCTCGCTTGTACGGCATGCATTATAGATCCTGCTGGGTTCGGGGCTCAGATTAGAGAAGGTGGAGTGGAGTGGGCGTGCGTCGGTGCAAAAATAGTCCACGCTCAGAAAGGCAATAGCTTTTACACCGCAGACCCCACGAATACGTGTGCCATGACTCGTGTACTGTGTCCACGGAGCGTAAGCGTGTATTTTCAGCGAACGCGTCGTCTCAACGGGCGGCGGCCACTCCTCCGCTCGAGCCTTCACGAATTTTAATGCGTGCGCCAAGGAAAAGTTGCACCACGGAGCCCCTCTGATCCTTGCACGACAACAATCGACAATAAATAAGCCTGCACGACTACGAGGGAAGATAGTGATGTGGCTTGCAATTATTCGAAGGTGTGTCCAGGGGGGGTTGAAGAGTAAGCGCCCGTCTTCCTGGTCGAGAAATATGATACCGTGATACTGTAATGATTCCTTAACTCTTCCCTTCGTCCTCCGCTCCGCTCTTCCAAAATTCTTGAACGAACGTAGTCCGAAATTAAATCACGAGAGAAACGTCAGATAGTTACCAAATACGAATTGCGAATATTATTAGACGAATGGAGGAAATGAGAATGATCTTGGGTTTCCAAAGTTGGATACTGTAAGTGGCTGGCCTAGTTTTAGCACACTTGTATGCTCAGCACAGTTGGTATATAATATATATATATTTATATTGCAGACTATCTTACGGCATAAATTTTTGAATAAAATAATATATATGCATATTTGATGCGAGCAAACTTTTTCTCTTCCTGTTCCTTTCTATGTATTCAACGCTATATATCCAGTGTATGCACGTAAAATATTTGAAAATCCCGAGATTTTACATACGAAACGAAGAAAAAGTATCCACTTTACATTTGTTCGCGAACACATTTCGTCAAAGTAACAGTATGTGACAACGTTGGTCAAACATTTGTACGACCAAGGACAGGTATGCTTCGATCGCGAATCTTAAAATAAAACGGGGAAAATGTCGTAAGAAAATAACCTCTGCTTAATTAACATGCGGTTGATAGTATGGTGTTATGTAATAACTTCAACCTCTAGCCTTAAAAAAGGGTTCGCGTTCAATATTAACACTTCGTAAATAAAATTCAACCTATTAAACATACACCTGCATTTTAAAAGTTATCGCGAAACTTTTCTGCTGTTTCTGTTTCATTTTCGTACATTTGACGTCAAGCCAGATATACTTGAAATGTTATGCATATATGTGTGTATTACGTCTCAATAGGTTCGTCATGATTCACGTTTCTTCGAAACGCAGAAATGGAAAGACGTAGTAACCGCAATTATAAAAAATAATTACGCTCCGTTTTTTCAAAATCACAAACTACAAATTACGTTACTTTAACGATTACCTCGTCTCAGAATTTTAATTAAATGTCCTTTTTCAAACTACTGAATCTGAATAATAAAAAATTAAGTAGCTAAATCTACGGAATGAATTTATCAGCTGCACAGTCCCTAATGGGGTAAAATTACCCCTTTTTGCGTTGCGGAGTTGTCTCTCGCGCGACGTAGTATCGCGTCCCGCCTTCGGGATCGTTTACAACAATCTAAACGACAATAGTAAATAGCTTCATTTGCAATTACAAACGCGCCACTTAACGCGCTATAAATTACAAAATGGCGTTCGCGTCGACAGAATTATAGGAATCGTTCTTTCTCGTGAAAGTCGGGATAAGAAAACTTTCTTTTCTCATCTCTCCGTCCAATCCCGGATGGCCGTATTCCGGAAGTTGCCGCAAAGAGGACAGCCAGAATTGGTGGCTATTTAATTAGCGTCTCCTCGAAAAGGCGACGAGTTCCCGCTATTCCTCTCTCCCATTCTATTCTCTTCATCTTACTCGTTTTCGTTCCTTTACACTACCTCGCGGAGAGGAAACTGTAACGCGAGTTGCGATTCGTCGTCGGGACGAATAATAACGCGAACCGGGCTCGATAATTAGTTCTCAATGATAAGGATCAATAGAGTTTTGTTAAATGTAGAACTCAAAGAAGATACGAAGAAATGATATTAGCGAGCGAGTTTAACGATTCTGAAAGCCGCGGATAATCTTATTTATGAATTTGATCGCCTCTCAGAAGCGGAAGCATGGTGAAAACCGTCTTTGTTTTACTCCCGTTCACGAAGATTTTGCTGCACGATGTAGAGTCGATATTATTCATTGAATTTTACGAGCTACAAGTTGCACGACAGAATCAAATTGGATAACAAATCTATAAAAGCATGCTTTGCAAAAGCAAATTATAAAATTACGAATAGACAGGTGCGCGTAAAAGTCGTCATGCATAGCTGAGCGGCATCGCGAACATTTGGAAAAATTCAATTTCGCCTGGACATTCGAAATTTATTCTCTTTCGAAGTTTTTCGTGACCAGTTGTCTTGTTCGGAACTCTGGTAATTCGTCTATATTTTTCGAAGATAAAAAAACAATTCGCGACAAAAATTATTAATTCTGCCGAAATTTTACAAACTATCTTATTAATATTACTATCTTATTAATATTATTATATTAATTTTTACTGATATTATCGTTTGATAAGTTATGCGTGCTAACTCCATTTAAATGAGGATGTAGATTAATGAAAACCTATTAATGGTCTATACGATGCTTTCGTCATTTCAGCAAATCAACTGTACAAAGTTAACTTGAAAATGGCCAGCAGAAATTCGGAACCGTAGCTCCGTTGGCCGGTCGTTTATTTCTTAAATTAATCCCGGCTTAATCCGGATTTTCTTCGCGATATCGATCGTCCGTTTGCAATCGTGTGTCGCTCGTCGCATGTCGCACGGTTCGCCGAATAAATCGTTCCTCGTTCACGTCGCTGATAAATATGTATCGTAAATCCATACGAGGAAAAAGCGAGAAAGAGGAAGAAGAAGAGAAAAAAAAGAGGCAGAGAGAATTCTATATGGTGCACCGGGCCAGTCGGTATATTTCGTTGTATGAGATCACGTTGTTTTATAAAGTATAATTTCATTGCATACACCGGGAGAACGCGCTCGCCTGTACACAATGTACGCCGTTATGTCACACACGCGATCGTTTTAACTTTCAAACGCGATCCTAATATCCAGACATCGGGGGACAATCGATAACCGTCTCGCCGCTTTCGACTCCATTAATTGCTCGTAAATGTTGGAAATTGATTTTTTAAAACTCTGCCCCTCTACGCCTATGTGCGTATACGCACATGTGTGCATGTTTAACCTATCCACATACATGTACAAGCGCTTACGACGATATATATTTATATATAGAAAAATGCGAACTTTAATAAAGGTTCGATCGTAAAACTTTTTACAATTATGAGAAAACACGGGAATGCGACCAGTTATGAGTGGAATTCGAGTTACGAACGCATTTTAAGCAGCTTCGCGAGAGTAGAATGCCCGAGGTCGAAAAATAAAGGAGACAAACACGTGAAATGCTCCTCCCTTCGATAGATCGATATAGGTATGGGTCACGTGATTGCTTTTGACGTAGACATTTTGAAACGTGACGTCCTGTAACGGTCCTGCACGACGGATTATCGTGGACCTGTCGTAGTGACAGCAAAATGCGCAGAATTTTCGAAAAATGCTTTCGAACGTCATATATATCGTTTTGATTCGTTCGGTGACAATTTGTGGTCGATGGATATATTATTTGAAATGTATATAACGTGAAAGAGTTCCTACACTCACCACTCTCGTTGTCGTTCGCCGATAGTGCTCTCAACTTTGACTCAAACGCGCGCTGGATAGTGGAAGTCACCGGTTTTCCATTTGGACAAGTAAAACTTCGAGTTTATCTTCAATCTGGCACAGTTTAAAGTATTTTCACGACACATCGACGTTTCGTTTGTCCCGCTTAATCGGAGCGCGGGATTTTACGCGACGCGAACCGAGGGAAAACTGAAACAGTGCTGCCACCTGCAAGCGAATTGATGAAGTTCCTGATGGAGAAGAGGCGGGACAATTTGAAAAGCAAGTACTATTATCATATATACAAATATTTTTAAGCACAATTGAATCTTATTGTAACTGTTATAGAAATTTCAAAATGTTTCGAAGAACTCACATAACCTATTCGTAAAAGGTTTTTACACGTACTCCATTACTTTCTTGTGCTGCTGTACGTATACACAAAAATTAATTATTAAAATTAATCGAGATACTAATAAGAAATAATTGAATGAACAGTTGCACGTAAAACTTACACCGGATGAATCAAATGTCCGTACGATGACTATAAAATTAGATTTTATTAATTCTTTTTTTTTTTTACAAGAACACGAGTTTTCATGACGTATCTGTAATATGTATAAAAATTAATTTACATGTTCGTTAGAGAGAAACAATGAGAAAGGGGATATTAAGCTCGAGTTATAGTTTATTCCACCGGTAACAGGAATCGTGGGGAACTTTCTTTGCGTAAGCGTCGTTATAACTTCGGAATAACAACAAAGACGAAAGAGAAGGAAGGAAGGAAGATATTAGGAAAAGATATTACAAAAATTAACAAATATATAGGCTTCGCCGCTGAAAACTTTCCCCGCTGGAAAAAATTCAACGTTTTCGAGCTTCTCGCGTACGAAAATAACTAGAATCGTGCAACTAATCCTGACAGAGTAACACGTAGCACCTAAAGTTCAGGAACCACCGCAACTGTAAAATTTAATGATTTTGAAATCTCTCTTTCTCTCTCTGAACCTCGACGAACTTAACATAATTACTAAAATAATGGTGTTTTTCGGCAAAATTCGAAAAACAGTTACATTTCGTCTATAAGTTAATACTTGTTATAATATTATTATTACAATATTCTTAAAGATACTCGATTATCAAATGAATAAGAGATTATTCCGCCTCGTGTGACAATTTTGCAGTTGTGGTGGTTCGCAAAAAGGAAAAAAGAAATGCTTTATATATACCATTGTTAGAATACGAAGAAGACTTGAGAACAAAGCACGCGCATTTTTGGAAACCAACCATTCGTCGCCGATTTTATTTTCATCGATCCTTCATCTCGGTAATGACCATCGATTCTGCTCGTTTCTATCGATTGATCAATGAGGATCAATGAATCGTGTGCATTATTTATATACACAAAAGCACCTCGCGTTCGATCGAAGTCTCGTTTCATTCTGCTCGAACAGCTCGAACACGTGAAAATGAAACGCGATTCTCAAGATAATTGAATTAAAACGGACCGAGATAATTGGGATTAATGCTTCCGGTCGAGGCGAGAAAGTTTGATTAATTCAGTCGGTACCCGACAGCCGATATCCAGATATCTGGTTAACTTATAATTGCGAACTTTCGGAACGGAAATACAGACGACAGGGTAATCGTCGGGTAAAAAACCTTTCTTACTCGATGATTAGATTTGACATAAACGAGCAAATTACATTACTTCTTCGAGCTCCGTCGCTGTAACCTTTGCTTGTAGCGAATTTTCAATTTGCATTCACTAAAATTAAAACTTCACTGAATTTTAAAGACGACAAGAAATCACTCGTCTGCATTGAGTCAGGCCCTGACTTCAAACACATCTCATGTAAGATAGTCGTTACTATAAACTATAAAATAGAACGTGGAGGTAGCGCGTCAGATCGGAATCGTTCTCGCATTCGGTGATATTTTTCAAAGTTTCTCACACCACAGTCTCAAGAACCAATTGTACTTTCCCTTTCGTCTCCCTGGCTACCATCGTGGACACTATCCTCTATAATCGTCATCCTGACAAACTCTTTAGTTAACTCTTTTAGTCGATCGTCTACTGGCAAGTAAAGATAGATAGTTCTTGCACTCGAACCTCCTCATGTTCGTAGTGAATTCGTAGAAAAGCACACAATGGTAAGAGAACTTGCAGCACCTTTAGTCTAGTTTCATCACGTATGCCGATTCTTACACGCGATATATTTCTTCGTGTCCATGTATCGAATCGATCCAGCGAAATCGTTATATCTCTGTATGTGTATACAAAGTCAACGTTGCTAATTCCTCTTGCTGGAGTTAATCAGATACTTGCAGCAATGCGTGAGCAAGTGCTTTTCACCGGTGATGTCATGCGGCACGTTTGTAGGACCTGTCGATTCCCTGGTGTAAATATCTAAGCCATACTGGCCCTCCTCGGGAAAGCTAATCGAGAAAGTCACTACGTCATCGTCGGCGATCGAATGCGTGACGTATTTGGACAGCCGTTTTTCTTCGATTCCATTTTTGTGCAACGTCGCCATGAAGTCGGTCAGTGGTCTGGACATTCGAAATTGGATTTCCAATTCGCGACCGGCGAACACCAGAGCCTCCTGACGTGTTATAGAAAGAAAGAGAAAGATACAAAGATTGTTAGAACAAATTTTTCAAACTCCTGAATTTCAACTTTAAACAACAAACGAATGCATGTCATCGTACCTGATGAGTTATTGGTATAATACCAAACAGTCTCGTGGCTTTTGTCGGGCCCCATTCGCCACTCGCGCAGTCTGGCAATGGTACCATCACGGTTTGCAATTCCTCGCATGCGATTTTGAATTTGCACACACTCTTGAACTTCATAGGCTCACCGGTTAAGTATTCCTTCGGCGTCACAGCGTTAGCAAAAATGTCCAGGAGGAAAGCCCCTGAACACGGTGCGTGCACGCGAAACGCGACGATATTCCCAACAACGCTCTACAAACGTAAGTTTCAAGACGAAATCTTAACAACGTCCCAACGATCAAAATTCCTCGAGCAATTTTACTGTCAGTCTTAAGTTAAATACGTCCGTGGGGAACATTACACAAATGCAAATGCTCGTTCCAAAACAACGTTAAAATTTGGTTAGTCACGCGAACTGTGTTCGAACAGCTCGTTAAGGCTACATTGAAAATCAATATTGGAAAATGTTAATATCGTCGTAAACACAAGAAATATCGACGTTTGAACGGCCCTAACCTCGCCGGTCCTTTGCAAATTTCTGTCGGTCAATTAATTTCACTTGGCGAGCAATTAATTAGCAGGCGACTCTTTAACTCTCATTAAGAGTTTCCTCCTTTAATTGAGCTTCCTTAATTTGGTTTATACGAACTGCTCTGGCGAACAATTAGCCCGTGAAACCGTGAAAAAAAAAATTTCGCTCCCCGTATCCGTATCCTAAGTGTCTCAACTTACCTGCATGACGAATCGTTTCAACGAGACACCGTCGTACCCGTCGCCGTCGTTATCGTAGAATTTGAGATTATAGTGAAAGATGAGGGCTGACTGCATGTGAGCTGGCATGGCTATCCTGACGGTCGCGGCACCCGTAGAATCCGTGTACATAACGGCATTCGTGTTCGTATCCGGAAAGTAGAGGCCGTACCTGCCGAATTTACATAAAACGTGCGTGACATCGTTTTTTTCTTCGTAAGCATGGTCGGCCGTGTGTAACACCATATGGGACGTTCGCTCGTTGAATTTTTCGATGTCTCACAAATTTTACTTTATTTAGCATTTTATCGTACAGCCGCTAATTATTAATTTCGAATTCATTCGAGCGAACGATCGTGTTACCTGAAGAACAACGAGCGCACGAAAGGCAATTCTTCGAAATCTTTGAGCGAAATCGGTTGTTTGAGCAATTGCCATTCCTCCTGAAGGGGAAAGAACTCGTAGATGAACTCTCGCGGATCCGTGAGGAAGTAGTGATCGTCGTATTCGTATCTGCAACGGCGAGACAGTTAAATAGGTCGAACAATTGACGATGATGGTGTATCAGAAAAGAAGCAAACGATTTCACAAAATACCTGAGGCTGTCGTTCTTGGCTTTTGGCTGACCAGGACGAGGAAATTCTTTGGCATTGACCAGATGTCGCGCCCCCCAATTGCACTGGACGAATCTCCACGCGCCAGCAACGTAGACTGCGTTCCAACTATTCCGGAATCGATTGTCCTCGAAGCAAACGCCTGGCTGATAACCAGCCGATTTGCTGTAACCCTTTATCACTACGCAGTGCAATCCCGCGTAACTGTAAGGAAACGTAACAGGATGAATCACGATTCAAGCGTTCCATTCGTCCAATTTTGAAACGTGGGCCTCGTTTCACGGGATAAATTATTATTTTGGGCGTGTCGTGGGAACGATCGAAGTCACTGAGATGTTAAATTAACTACGTTTACCTGCATAGCCGTTTAAACAGAACGTGGTAACTTTCAGTCCCGTGTTTTATGCCTCTGAGCAAGCCCATAGGCGTGTCCCCGCACAGATTCTCGTCGAACTGCATGGTGTTTAGATTCTTCACGGTGATCCATCGGAATATCGTCCTAGCTTTCTCTATATCCGATCCGCATCTGCTCACCAACTGTCGCACCAAATCTGTGAACGTTTTCTGATCTTCTTGGGCTACCTGATTTATTAAAGGGACAGAAAAAAAAAAGGAACAACGTAAACCAACCATCGTGGAAATTTTTTAACCATCTCCGACTCAATATTTTCTTTTTTTTTTTCTTCATCACCAAAAAGATTAATTACGCCTACATCACTGCCAAAAAAAAAATATATATATATATATATATAAACTTCTATAAATATTCAAACGTTGTTCGAAAATTTCGAACACGACCTCCTCTTTTATTCCGCTAATGGTATCAACGCATCATAACGAATAGCTTCGACACGACACCGACGTCACAGGCCATAGACGACCACCCCGTCCTCTCGCTATCCTTCGAATGAAAGAAAGATCGTAAATCGATTACGCCAAGTCTTCGCGTATAGACGCGTAAGAGCCGGATAAAAGCGAGGCTGTCGCGCGAATATATGAAAATACCGCCCAACGATTCGAAGCCGGGCCGTTTAAAATTCCGCGGGTGTAACGCACCCCCTTTCGACTCTTCTCCGTTGTTACATTTACAAGGGGATAGAGGTGTTAAAAGGGGGCTGACAGTACGACGGAGGCTTACCGAAATAGCTATCTGATCCATGTCAGCAAACTCCAGAGGATCATTGTAGATGTGATACTTGGCGAGAGCAGGGGGCTGCGGGGGTGGAGCACGCGACGGATAAGGTAAAGGCGGTGCTTCCTGGGCATAACCATCCCCTTCGTCGAGATACAGACTCTCCTGCCGCATATACTCGCTTCTCGCTTCATTGATCAGCTCCAGCATCTCCGAGCTCTGTTTCTCCACCAACGCTGCGGTCGCCGCTCTGGAAATTGATCAAGAGTTACGAGAATTCGCGGCTCGCCATTGAACCACGATGCGCCGGCTTTCGAAATTCGCCACGCAAGGCTGCGACCATCGTTCTCGTTTCATCGATATTTTCTTTCCATTTTCCTCGAAATTTATGAATCGGCAAGTGAAGCGATCGCGTTTCGTTTCGTTTCGTTTCGTTTCTGTTTCTGTGAGAAACGAGTACTCTTCAAAGAAACGCAAGATTATACAGAGAACGTGTATACAATCACTGTAGCCCACTTTCTACAAAACGAATCGCATTTAAATCGCGTAGAAAAATTCTGACTAGAACAGACAGAACTTTGTTGCATTAGTTTCAGAGACTAGGTTTGTGGATGATAATGGATAGTGAACCTAGGAAACGTAAACAATCGTCAAATCAAAGGGTTAATTAAGGCAGATTAGCTGCGACAAGAGCATTCTGCCCCTCTTTCGCGGATCTTACGACGCACGTAATCAGAGCAGCGTGACGTAAAATCAGTCTAATTAGGTATGTAATAAGTACCGTTCGTGCTCCAGCATTTTACGCGTGAGACTTTCCTTCTTCTTGTCCCTACGAAGTGTCATGTTCTTCTCCAAGTCCTCTTTCTCTTGCTGAAATTGCTGGGCTCGGGCTCTTCCGCCTTTTTCGCGTTCCCATCTAGCCGATAATTCCTCCAGTTCCTTCTCCCATTCGTCCTACTCAATTAAGAAACATGATCTTTTAATCACGAAGTTTCTGCGATGTTAATCTAGATATTACCGATTTATATCTTTCCTACTCTTTTTTTTTTTTTTTTTTTGAATGAATATTAAAAACTAGTAAGTTTTAATTATAATATTTAATTATTAATTATAACTAATATTTAATTAAACAACTCTTATTACTAGTATTACTCTTAATTAATCGAACACAATCGTAAGATATTGGTTCCGAAGGAATATTCCAACTTTAATTTTATAAAATCGTTCCCACACTCTTCAATCTCAATTACAAAATTTTGTTCCATTTCATTCTCACGATTGAGTTGTTCAGCCGTAACAGAAAGAGCCCATACGTACTCTAAATTCCTCTCGAATCCGTCTGTCCTCCTCCTCGCGATGGTGGGCGAATTTCCGATAGAGGTCATCCTCCTCCTTGCGATGTTTCATCTCGAGCCGCGTCTGTTCATCTCGGTCCTGCGATAATTGCAACAAAAAGAAAAAGAAAAACGAGAATCATCGAGGGCCTTTCTCTTAATTGTGACGAGGGAAAGAGGGCCGCCATGTTTTGCTCTGGCATGCGTTGCTCGTCCGGCGCGCGGGAAATTTAAAGAAACTCGTCGGATCGGTTTCGGGAATCGCGTTCTCGAACGAGTTTCGCCGGCTGGCAATTAAGCCGAGGCAATTTTTCCTCGTCTATCGAAAAGCGAAGGCCGCGTCTAAACGTCCCGTGGCAGGTGACGGTCGTCCAGTTTTTTGCTAAGTTTACTTTCACGCCGCCTCTCTGCTTTCCTTCTGGGCTGGAATCGCGCCGGAAACGAGACGCGCGCTCCAGAATCGCGTTCGCGGCAAATTGAAGCGTTCGCAGAGAAAGAGAAACGCGAGCAGGCGTGCACGAACGTTTCACGTTCCCACGAACGAACAAGGATCGTGAATCTGTTCTGCCGAGACGAAACCGATCGGCTTTGGGCACGGGCGTAGTAGACGAAAAAGGATTTTCTCGGATTTGGTATAGCGTTGCGCAAGCGATTTCCTACGCGCGAGTCGGTCGCGCGTACGAACCCCACGATGCCCACGCTACAGTTACGTCACTTACGGCAGCGCAAATAATTATTGCGCGAAATAACCGCGGATAAGGACAACGTTGGAGAGCATTAACGTTTCTCAACGTGTTCCCTCGGCTTAGGATTTCGAAACGGAGCTATCTGAACAACTCAGAGACACGCATTCTTTTGGAAACATTGGAATCTGCCGATAGAATTTTTCTTCTGAATATTTGCAACGAGCGAACTTGAGTTATTTGCGCGAAGAAACTGGAAGACGGAGGATACAATAATAAGATTCTATCTCTATAGTTGGCTCGCTCTGTACAGTAAGGAATGTTGCGGTTACGCTTGCTAAAATTGCCTTTGACAAGGCTCCCTCTTTCTCGTGGCGACAGATGCAATTAGCCTTTTTCTAGGAGAAAAAAAAAAGGAAAAGAAAAGAGACAAGAACCTCTCGTAACAACCGAGGGATTACTATTTTGAAATCGATGGTCATCGTGTACGTTGTTTGTTTTGTCACGTCGCTCGCGCTCGAGCGCATGTTCTAAGCCTACTCCTTTCATTATCAAGTTATCAGTACTCTTCAATCATCAGTGAAATAAAAAAAATCTCCTAACAGGGCAAATCTGATCGATCTGTTTGCCAGCGTCGTTAAAGAAGTAATTCTCGTCTTCGTGCTTGTTTGCGTGACTGGTTAAACAAGATTTCGTCACGATAGAACCGTCCAACTTCCGTTTGCTCGTCCCACGAACGAACAGGTGTGTTTCATTTGCGGTTGCGTATCTGCTAAATGTCGGTTTTGCTAGAAATTGTCACGTCCTAAGAAACTGATTCTCCGCGCGTGTCGATAAAGAGCGACACAGGTAAAAAGGGTGTACCACCTGTCCAATTTCAAGCAAATCGTCTCGTCCCCTTGCTCGTGATTAAACTCAAAATTTCGCAGGGTCATCAACGAGAAGATAACCAATCTTTCTTAGTCCCACGTAATGACTTTTCGTGTGAGAAGAAAAAGAATTTCGTATAAAAATAAGTATCATTATTTTATAAAATAAAATATCATATAAATATCATTGTTTTCGTATAAAATAAAAATCGCTACTTCGCTATTTCGCTAAGATTGAACATTTTTGAAAATTGAAAATTCTCGAATTTCGAAAATTCAGTGTTCCTCTGGAATGGATAGGAAAGGAATTGAAGAAATAGTCACGTCGCGTATAATCTAATTGCAACGAACGCAAGATCACTCCGCTCGCTCGAACCTGCTGACTAATCTGCCAGCCTGGCCGAAAAAGGAGCGGAAAGAAAGTAAGAATAAAATCGATGGACCGTGGTGCCCAGGCATCGACCGCAACAGCGATTCCAATTAACATCCGTGGGTCGCTTGTTGGCGAAGGCGCGTGAGAGGTGAGCCACAATCGCTCTTTAAAACACGGATACGCACACGGTGGCCCCTCCACGCCCCTCGTTTGTTCCATCGCCCCTTGTGCACGACTTATTACGCGGCCGTGGAACGATTCTCTAATTAACCGTCAGCCGTGGTGCGCGGAGTACCGCAAGCGGAAACGATCTGGATCCGTGCGCGATCTTTCCTTCGCGTGCGCACGCTGTCACGATGAGAAGACACCAGATGGGAGAGAGGGGAGCGACGCGTTCTTCCGCGGCAACGGTTCGGCTGATGTTCACGAGGACATGATGTTCGTCGTTATTGTTCTTCGTTGATGCCCCGGAAGCAGGTGAAGAAAGTTGAACCGCGTCGCGTGAATAGGAGATTGAACGACGAAAAAAATTGGATGCAGTCGTCAGATACAATCAGTTCGTCAAGTTTGGAAACAATAGCGTACACGACTAGCTACGCGATGACTTTTAACGTTTCATACGTAATATCTTTGAATATTCTTAAACTTTTTCTCCGCCAAACGCTTCGACCGCCGATGGAAAAAGCTGATTTTTGCGATCGTTCAGGCTTCACGGTGTCGGGTGCAACAGCAGTAGCGGTTTCTTACGATCGGGCGATCAACGTTGGAAATTGTTCGCTCGAACGCATCATGGCTCCACGAATCGTAGAAATCGAAGATGGTTTTCTATGGTAGAAAGTTTACGAGTGGCCGTGCCGTCCGTGATTGAGAAACAACAAAGTGGGCAAAGCGAATCACGTCATCATCCTTCCGAAGAGTGGAGAGTACGGATTCGTTTTAGCGTGCGGGTTAACGGTTTCGTCGAACGCGCCACTGGTTATCATCGATTGCGATAAAATAGAGATCCGTCCTGTATATATCGAACTGTCGGAGAGATTCTCGCGGTCTTGAACCTGCAGCCTGGAATATTGATATCGAGATAAAAAAAAAAAAAAAGAAACAGTTGAATTTTATGGATTTATTGGAGCGAGACGAATTTTTACATATAGATACTGGCGAATAACTCTTGAATAAAAGGATGTATCGAATATGAATTTGATAATTTAATGAAAAAAATAGTACGAATAAACAAATTGAACAGGTTTTAACGTTTCTAGATCTGTTATATCTACTTAGATAATTGTAATTACTGTAATAAGTATTGCCGTCTTTCGAAATGAAGTAAAAATTAGATGTAGACAAAAAAGCTGCCAAACTTCCAAAATGTTCCAATAAACACGCTCGACGAAACGAATTAAATAAAATGTATATCTTCGTAATTGTAATTGCTGTAACAAGTAGTGGTCTTCCTATCATCACGAATGATTCTTCACATAAAATTAGCTATAGATAAAACAAAAAGCTGCCTTCAAACTTCCAAATTCCGTTCCAAACTTGCCAATAAATACAAAATGTTCCCCGATCAATGAAAATGCATTAATTGATCGGAACTCTTCGTCCGTGTTTTTTAATTGCACGTCAACGCAGAAAGGAGACAAAGGGAAACGAGGCGCGGATACGGTGCACGACCCTGCCCGATTGCCCACGCTACTTTCGTTTCGTAAGAGCGCGCACGCAGGTAGGCTGACATTCACGAAATACTATAAATAACGTCGGTGGCCGGCGGGAGGCGGCCGATTTTGCCTGGATGCGCACGCGAAAGCGGATTGAGAGAAAACGCGGCGATAGTGGAGCGACTAGCGGCTCGGCCTTCTTCTTCTCCTACGGCGGCACCGATGGGAAAAGCGAGCCAGGCAATCTCATTTTCATGTAGGGCCAGTCTTCATCGGCCGCGGTGAACACATTCCTCGCTTGTCAAGCGATTCGCGCACGAAAGTCACGGCTGCTGGCACGGAATCCAGTCCGCCAGGTAACTTGGCCCGCATTCCACGCCGATCGGAAATTCGGGCTTCCGACCATTTTCCATTCAAACGCGTCTACCTTGTACGCGTCTGCTGACGTATGCCTCTCGCTTCGACTAATCAACCGACCCCGGGCCACATGTATTCCGCCGTATTCCTCCAGTATTTCTACGCGTCGTTGAACACAGACGAAATATCTAACTTCAGGTGCAGCTCTGGAAAAGCGGACGTCGCGCCATGTTACTCCCCCTCCGGGGAGTTTAATTGATTAATACTCGCGAAGCATGTTTCAATTACAATTAACGTTGACTTTTGACGTATCAAAAGTTTGAAGATTATACTCGAGTCAGCTTTTGTTGACAAAAACACTTTCTAGTAATTATTTACGAATATTCGGAGGAAGTTGTTTTTCAAAACTGTCGTTAATTAAGCTTGCGATTCACCTATCGTACGTGCGAGCCTTGATATTTGGCAATGGTTTGGGCAATTTTCTTAATTTAGACAATGACCGTTATGAATCCAAGCTACGACTTACTTTCGTTGTTTGTTGATTTTTCATGTAATTAAACCAAGTATGAAATTTTCATGTTACGTGAGTGAAAGATAAACCGGTTGGATCTCGTTTCTTCAGTTACTTTTGTAAAAATATAAGGGAATAATTGCGTTCGCGAGCGCAACTCGTCGACGCTCGTACGTTATTCCCCGAAGGAAGATTTGCTAAGGATATAATTAACAAGATAGGTTAATTAGACAAAGCTGAAACGTTCGTGACCCAATTGGCGGAAGGTAATGTTCCCTAAGTAATCTAGAAAACCGTGAAATCCGAAATCTGATTTTCCGTACTTTAATGAGAGAGCTCTCATAACCAGGTCATCGTTAAAAAACGTGTATTATTCAAGACACGTATAATTAACGCAATCCATGGCAATTATGTCGAGATGTTTCCAGAAGAAACATTCCTGTCGAGTGTCCTCGTATTTAGCTTTAAACACACGCTTTACCTCTTTTATCTACGACTCGATCTAAAACTCGAATCTACAGACGAGATATACGTTGCATCCTCTGACGATACGAGGCGCTCGATCTTCCAAAACGCGAGTAGAATCACTATTTTCGATCGATGCTGCGTACTCCCGTTCATAAGTCACCGGACACCTGCTTATTTTGAGCTGAATAGTTACTAGAACACAGATATACTTTTCTGGATTAATTTAATTGTACAATTTTGCTACATGTACTTATTTTACGATAATACTTGAAAACAAAACTGATATTTTACGTATATAGTCTTTCAAAGAATGTTAAAAATATATATATATATATTTAAAAAATCCAATCGAAGAATTATGAAATGAATTGGACAGAAGACTTTGAAAAACGCGTCGAAAAATCGAAGATAGACTTATGGAAAAAATTAGAAGAAGCGTGGAAAGAGAGTTCATTTTTTTCGAAATATTGACAAAATTAATCGAAAGAATGCCGCAGTTAGTTCAGGCCGTCATATATGCACGAGGCGGATATATCGGCGAAACAAAGATATAAGACACATTATATACTTCTTGGTAAGATGTTTGACAAATAAACTGTATGACATATGTATTCTAAATATTATACGTATGTAACGAGTATAGGACATTTCATCGAATACAATTGCCCGTATCTCAATTTGTCGTAGCGTCCGGTGACTTATGGAAGACAGTGTATGCACAATCGAAGCTCGATCGATCGAGAACTTTGGTATGAACGTTTCGTCGAAACGCTGATACTGTTTCATCGAAACGACGATCGCAGATCGGGCGTTGGAATAGAGGTGACCCGCTCCTAATATGGCGGTGACCGTGACGAATGATTTCACCGGACTATGCGAATGACTCACCAGATAATAATCGATGGGCTTCTCGCGTGCCTTGCTGTAGCCCTTCTGAAGCTCCGTCTGCTTAAGGGCATGGGCGATGTGAAGCGCGCTCGCGTCGAACCTTCCATACTGGTAGCTTCCGTCCCCGGAATAATTGTGGTTGTACGGCGAGGACGCGCCTCCACTGGCGTTCCCGTGAAGATCGCGTTGGGACGAATTCGTAGCCGGCGGTGAACCGTGTCCGTTCAGGTGCCTGGCACAATTAGGCGAGTCTACATTATCGTAACTGCAACAAAATTATGCAACGGGTCTTCAGGGGGGGTAGGGTGTTTGTCGTTGTCGTTCTTGTTGCGCTTTTCACACGGATCGCTACGTTTCACTTTCCCGAAAAGAAACATAAACGACGAGCACGAACGAATTTGATTAGGTTATGACATTTGACGCCGTTACACGACATTCGGTTTTCGTCTTGATCCAACTGCAATGGAAATTGTCGATAAAAATGTATAAAATCCCTTTCCTCCGTACGTTCGAAATAACAATATCAAAAAAAAAAAGAAAAAAAAAAAGAAAAAAGGAAACAAAAATACGACGATTGCAAAACTCGATCATACAACCATTCCGCAACGATTTTTCCTTCGTGTATTCGAAACAAACAAGCCAAAAGGACGTGACGAGTGCAGAATTCGATCGTACTGGTTTTCGACGTGATTTCCCTTCACGCGTTTCAAACGAAAAATCTCTCGAAAAAATACGACGAGTGGAAAAAAACCTCCGATCGTTTCGTTTTTCAACGTCGAGTCGAAACGAGAAATAATTCGAGCGTGCTGTTGTTTTTTGACGTGATCGTTTCTCGCGTGATCGAAACGAAAAAATCGGGGGAGAAGTAAAGAAAATACATCGAACCGAAATCGGCTTCGAACTTCATTTAACCACGACCAACAGTAAAAAAAAAAAAAAAAAAAAGATTCCTGGTAACCGTGATCCTGGCTCGTTCAACATTTGCCGCGGCTTCCGGCATTTAGCATGCAAATTCAACGATCGCGCGCCTCGCAGGAACTGGGTCAGCCTTTTTAACGGGGCCTTGGAAACATTTCCCTGCATGCAACAAACACTCTGTCTGTTCATCGACGTCTGTTCATCACGAACGATTCAACCAACGAGCATCCTAGAACTAATTACGGACGGAGTCTGATTCATTGGCTTTGTAAAAATCCTGACACGCGGCGCTCGCTCGTCTCGTCCACCGAACACCGCAACGCTTATGAGAAACCGGAGAGTCTCTGGTTAAATGAATGTGTTACACCTTCTCTCCCTCGTTCTCTCCTCTCCTCTCCGCGGGGTTCATTCACTTGCGGCTGAAGCCACTGCTTCTTCTTCTTCTTCTTCTTCTTCTTCTTCTTTCTCTTTTCCTTCTTCATCTTCTCTCTGTCTCTGCCTGCGTCTAGAGATTCTGTCTCTGTCGAGCGCACGAGCGCGCTCCTTATGTCAGCCGGAGGCAGAGAACTCGCGAAACGCAGCCACAAGAAATTCTTATACACCGTACACACGCGTAACTCGTGCGTGCGTGCGTGCGTACTTTTTGTTGTTCGACGGTGAAATCGACGTACGTAAATATTAGGACGATCGCGAGCTCGCTATCCATTCTTTCTTTTCAATTCTATCCATAGAAAAAGAAAAACGACACATCTGCAATCTAAATTACAGTTGAATACGAAATGATAGATTTATAAAACGAAGATAACTAAAGGAAATGAAACCCAAGAGAGGAACATTCAATGATCATCCAATGGCTGGCGGTATAAGTCGATACCTCGAGTATTTCCAGAGGAGAGAGATGCACTCGATACTCGAGAGGGGGGCCAGACGATTAAATTCAGGCATTCTCACGACCCATCGGCCTTTGCGTAATGTTTCTATACGAGTACGTTTGGCGATACGTTTTGCTGGTTCTTTTGGAACCTCGAGGTTGGAACTTCCTGAACGCGCACCGCAACAGGTCTTTCTCTGATCGATTTTATAGCCTGCAGTATAAGGTGTAATCAGGATAAGAACTGGTTAATACGGGTTTTCGCGTGATTTAGGCACAGCACGCTCCTTCTTGCAATTAAACGGAATTGAATGGGTTTTACCGTTTTACGCTTATTTGCGAGGCACGCCGTCCGTATGCGGTGTAAAATCTTGCTGATTCTGATCTACCTCTAACGAGAACTGTATTTCGCCTTCAATTACTACTCCTTCTTGATTAACCCAGATTAAAATCGATCGGTTTAGCTGGACGGTTTTAGCCGCGTTTAAATTCGGCTTGAGTCGATCGTCTCGATGTTACTTGCATTGCAATTAAAAAAGAAAAAAAAAAAAGAATTTTCTGAATTCTTCTCCATCATATCTTTCATTAACCCGACATTAATTACTCCCCTTTCTTTTCAATTGTTGCTCTTTCCCGAACTCATCTCCAAATAATAAATAATAAATATATATGTAATATTTATACATTGTATAAATCTCTATTGAAAGGGACAAGACTTTTGCGTGCTTAGCCGTTCATACTTAAAGTTAGTTTCGAAACACGCGTTTAATTATCCAATCCACAGTCTAACCACACACACGGCCAGATATTTCACTTGTTTTCTTCCCCGGATCGAAAGACGAATCGTCCGGCCGATCGCGTCCGCGCGAATCTCTCGGAGGCGAGCTTGTTATTTCAAGGAAATCAGGTCAGCCATTGACATTCCGGCCTTCCGGAGAGCAAGTATGTATGCCTCGCGCGTGTACACAATCGCGGTTTCATACTTTGTTCAAGACAACCCGGTCGGGATTAAGGCCAATGTGGCGGCGCGTTATGTAACGAAGATGAACCAGATGCCTTGGCTGACACGTATGCACACAGGACTTTGATTCGACTGCCAGCCAAACTCTCCGCTCGTGGTGGATTGTAATTGTCACCAGACGTCCGTGAAAAGAGTTTTTCAGCAGCCGGATTTGTAGAACGGTGTCCAAGTTACGCGACTCGATTCCCTAATATTCGCCCTTGTAAACGTCGATTCTCGAGAGATCGAATTCCCGAAACCTCGTAATTGTTTCCCAATGAATTCTAAAATAGATACTCTTCATACTTCGAGATCAATCATCTCAATCGTTTGACATTCTCTGCTCGTGAAACGCGTTACGAAGAGTATGATGATCGCGAACTTGCTGGTTTAATTTAATAGCCGTAAATTTTATCTTAAAATTTGTCATTGTATTTGGAGATTCGATGAAAGCCGGTAGAAGATAAATCGAATCGGCAATGAAACGTTGATTGTCTTCAAGGTTGAGGTTAACAAACTGGGCACAAAAGGTCGCGCGACCATTTACACTCCGCTTAAACAGCGATCTCGATTTAACACCGAAGGGAAAGTGGTGAAACCGAACGTGAGGCGAGTCGATCGACTTTCCGGCCATTAAAACACAGAAAACGTAAAGGAGAGCCGTGCACGTTAATTTTCTGCCGCTGTTATTGCCCTCGGTTGTAATTCGCTTAACGGCCGCGTCGATTGTACGATTGCTAAAAAAAGAAAAGCAAGAATGAATAACACGAACCGTGACAGACAACGATTGAATCTTAACGAGCCTTAACGCGACTTTATCGAGACGAGTATCTTCCTTAGTTCAGTTGTGCGATATTCTTAACAACCAATTTTATAACACGCGTCGTACGTAGGATTTGTCACTTGTATCTGTTATATTATGTCTCTTGCACTCCTCGAAGTAAAATTTTTCTGAAGTTAATTGACCGTCAGTCATGTTTAAAATGAGCATGAATGGATTAAACGCAAGATTGTCTTTGCAAGCTTATTCTCTCGTTCTCTTCAAAATTCTCTCAGATCATCTGTCATTTCGTGAACCGAGAAAAGGAAAAAGGAGAAAGAAAGGAAAGAGGGAAAATGCTACGATCACTTTCAAGGTATCGTTACGGCGTTCCCAGCGTAACTCAAGCCGTAACCTTTGGAACAGCGATACACCGGTTGCGTGCGATCAGGCCACGTCCTTGGAATCGTCGAACGCGGCTTAATTACGCGCGTGTGTCACGTCCCTATTCCATTCTTTTTCCTTTTATTTTTTTTTAGAAAATTATACGCAAGATCGTTCGATCATCGAGACACGACTTTCACATTTTCCTGAATCGATAGCGGCTCGTGCCGCCGCGTGGTATGTCCTCCGCTTCCGGTAACGTGGCCACGAACGAACAACGAAGAGGAAGAGAACGCGACGATGCAAATGATCGAACTTGTTTCAATCGCCTGCCTAGCTACCACACGTGTTACGTGCAACTAATTTCCTTATTGTGATTACTGCTATTTAATCAAGGCCTCTCTGCTCATGGGAAGAGCGCGTTCAATGCATGCGAGCTGCGCTGCGTACGCCGATACGTATTTTTTTCTTTCCCTTTTTTTCTTTTCCTTTTCGGTTTCCCTTCGTACGGTCGCAGATATAACAGTATCGGGGAATCATTGTGTTTGCGCTGATACTGAGATAAACGTAACGGGGAACTGGAAAGGGTTGCATTGGCGAGATCCCTCGCGGTCCAGTTTGTTTCTCACGTTTTCTCAAGCAAGGTGAAGCGATGCAAGATAGTAAGAAACATAATCGTGATTGTTCTTTCTCTAGGAAATTTCCTCTTTCAACCGGAGGAAATGTTACAACGTGTTTCGTGGTATTTAAGAGTTTGAAAAACGAGACGAATCAGACCGAACTATACTCGTGTCGATACATCCATGACGATGCTAATTGATCCGCCGAGCGTCCGACCAATTTCTCAGTGGACCAAATCAACACACTCTACTACCTGCTGCTTAGCAAGTTCCTTCCACTAGAACCTATCGCAAACTGTCACGTCCCAAAGACACCATCCTGAAACCACGATCAGTTTCCATTCACCTTTTCCAAACAAACAAAGAATTTAAAATTGGTAGATCTACGTTCGAATTGCTCGAAGAAAATTCAAAAGAAAACGTCAGGAGCTATCGTTCTTTCCTTTGTATAGGTAATTCGAGCAACCAACTGACTTTCCTCCAGTTGTAACCGCTAGAAGGTATCGGCAAGATCGCATTCATATTCAAACTGTTCACAGATCAATCAGCTATTCGAGATCACATTTCTAACCACGTGAGACATTGCGCAATAAACGCACGTACGTATGCACGAAAGTACGAAACCAACGCGAACCTAGAATATGGCATTAAAAGTGAAATTATCATGAAAAGTTAAGCAATAAAAATAAACTGCTTAAACGGGAAATTGTCTGCGGTAGAGTCTCGAGAGGTAAATTTATAGATACTGTTGCGACAAGGTACAAGGGAAAAGTCTCTTACCAAGGTGGATAAACTCCCCGCGGTGACGCGCCACCAGCTCTAATCTGCTCGTTGACGTAACCACTCCTCGGTACGTTCAGCGCGGACCTGATGCCTACGCTGGACCCGTCCAAGGTCCCTGGGCCTGGTTTAGGAACGTGGCTGCTACAGTACACCTCCTTGTCGTTGATCGTGTGCTGGTTGTTGTAGTAGGTTTTCAGGGTCAACTTGGTGCCGCAGATCGCGCACTTGAAGCAACCGGCATGGAAGAACGTGAAGTCCTTCAGCGGGCCGACTCTGTCCACCTGGTACACGGTCTGGGCACACCTCAGACACGTGCTTTCGTAAAAGTTCGGCCGATACATCCTGGATCCTGCTTTTTTTCGGTTTTCGTTCGTTGGCTAATCTTCTAGCGTCCTCAATCAGCGCTACACCTCAACGCCGTGGAACACACCGCGTGCGATCCTGAAAGCGTGCGATTATCGTGTCAGTAGGAAGTACGAAGCGAGGAAAAGAATTGGACGGACGATCGTTGCAAGGTGTTCACGATTTTGTCAACATTTCGCGATTTGATTAATTCGTAAATACAGGACATTTTGAATGATCCGCGCGAATTATGAAGATAAGTTAAAATAATTAGAATATACCTAGGATCTTCAGGCAACCGTCGATGAATGATCTTTGTTCCGCGACAAAACATGCATAAAAAAACCGAAATGGTTTCATAAGCTTAAAACGAGCGGCTTAATTGGCACGTAATTACCACGATGCAGAACGCGTGCACGCGAATCAGACCGCGGCTATTTCTTAACTCTCAATAATTATCCTTGCAGGATGTTTAAAAAAAAAAAGAGAAAGAAAGAAAAAAGAATTATACGAGATAGGAAGAAACGAAGCTGATAGCATCTCGATCGTGAGCGATCGAGAATGATAAACACATCGGCGTTATTAAGAATGGCCAGCGCCGCCGACACTTTCCTGTTGGCTTTTGCAACGATTTGTTGCCAATACTTTTCATAGTGGGCGATCAGCGGTAATTGCAAAAGATTTCACGAGCACACAGAGGTGCCTTGGTAATCGTACCAATACGACAACATCGTATCGAGATTTTCACACGTATGTACGTCCTCGTTAAAACACTTCGTTCGAAACGATAAACGATTTCGCGTTGTACAATCGCACCGTTGAAAATCGTATTTTTTCATTTCACCCTGCTCGTCTGTCGTTTTCTAAACTCACGTCCATCTTCGCGGCCAACTTTATTCACAATGTATCGCCTAGTCTAACGCAACTTAATTTTTATAAATACGAACGACATCTTTTACTGCGAATTTCGCCATTTTCCACGGTTTCGCTGACCCTGCCTGACTAATTGATGAATAATTTTTTATTTTTTTTTTTTTGTTACGAGAGAGATTCGTTCAAATTTCACTAGATTCGACATGAATACGAATACGAATACATTCTGTCCACAAAAGCACCGAGTGTGAACTCAAGAACGCACAACTTCCTTCTACGCCTAATAGACAATTGCGTCACGCAAACGTGGACGAGCGTGGACGAGCGTGAAGAAACGTGTCTTCTTTCGAACGAAGCGGCGCGTCATGGAAACTTTTTAAATGAACCATGTCCGGATCGTTCCTAAAAATTATTATCTCGGTTTCACCTCGGCTATTCGTGCAACCGCGTTACGATACAACGATCGGCTCCAGGTTTCCCTTTTTCTTTCCACGATTCATCCCGCAACGTCGGCCGAATTTCTCCCGTTGAACAGCCGGCGACCACACTGGCCATTACGTCATACCGTTAGCCACCATGCACAACAATAAACCGTAATAAACGCAGGATAGCCCGTCTCACGCATCACCGAATCGCGGCTTTCCGCTCGCCGCGACACGCACTGATTCGTTTTTTCAACCGCTGCATGAGTCCTCTCCTCGACGCGCCAGCGGGAGAAACAAAAATTCGAGCGGACGACGACGCGCTGGATAGTTCCTCTTTCAGAGAACGCGCACCACCATGCTTCGATTCTACGGCGAAAGGATTCTGTTTGTCGCGAATATCCCGTCCGATATCAAACACGTTCCTTACCGGTGCTTATCAACGTCTATCACACCGTGTAACGAGGATTCTTTGTGCCACTCGGCCGTGAAGAACTTTGAAAATGTCCGACCGATACGTGGCTCGAAACAATGGTGGCCAGCTCGTTAGAGGTGGCTTTATCGATGAAACGTGGAATGGCAAAAATAAGCGAAACGGTTGTCAGCTGTTATCCGAGAACGCGTTTCAGGTCGATTCACGTTCTGCTGGAGAAGCTGATTTGCATGCGATGGATATGGGTCAAAACTTCCAGAAGAAATCTCTCCTTCGCGTATTATTGCTATTGATCAGTAACTGTACGTTGGTAGTTTTATTTATCGAGTCACCGAGTTGTAAAAGACATTTTAATATCGTACACGCGTTTCGATACGTAACTGGTAGTCGTAAATGTTTAAAGGACGCTCGTAAATCGCACCTGCGTTCAACGTTTTTCTGCTCTCTCTCTCTCTCTCTCTTTCTCTTTCTCTTTCTCTCTGGTTTGCATTGCACTGCCGACTTCACGTGCATTTTAATCACATTGTACGTTGCACAAGAGTTGAAAGAGGAAATCGCAACAAGTCCCCGCAAAACGCGACACTTCCAATTACGGGGTCCCTCGTCGATTTTCATTCATCGCGTCACGCATGCCTGATCGATGAACGTGCAATTTTTTAACCAATCGATATCAATTCTTGAAAAAGAAGAAAACTATAATTTTTATATTGGTAAGATAATTTCATTGTATCGCTCTAGAGAAACCTCCAACACTACCTCGGGTGAAAGATAGGCGAAACAAAAGAGCTAAGTTGATCATACAACGAGGGAACACTATGCTTCTTGACATAATCTGGGTAAAGAATCTGGAGATTATCATTAATCGTCAGACACTTATAGCATGTAATTCAAAATGAAGATAAATGAACGACGTCGTTATAAAGTAAAGTAACCACTTATTAACCACTCTCTGTTCTGTTAAAGAAATTATATACTTCAAATTCTCAAATATCCAGTATCTCGAATACATTCACTCTTTTGATCAACTTATACACTCAACTCCAAACAAACCTGATCGGATAAGAAAAATTAATTTCCAGCTACGCGTCCAGCTAGAATTCGTTGGAAATTCATAGCGTCGAGTATACATATGAAAATTCCTCGATACTCAATTCATCCAAAACTGATCCAAACAAACCTGATCGAGCAAGAAAAATTAATTTCCAGCTACGCGGCACTAGGATTCGTTGAAAATTCATGGCGTCGAGTATATATATATGTATATGAAAATTATTTATTGTGTTCCACGCGTCGTTTATCACTCGATAATGCCGGCTTGAATACCGGTGTCCCCATTCTGGCCCACCTTCTCCTAGGTATTTACGCTTGGCGTGCGCACACGGTTACAGATGGACATACAGCTATGTACATACAGCGCGCGTATCGCGTTGAAAGAAACCGAGAAACTTTATATCGAGGTGAATCAAAGAGTACCGGGAACGCGAGCCTAGATTTCAGGGTTCGCAGGGCGACAACAGGTAAACAGGTATGGCCGATCGGCGGAAAAGGCGTGTTCTCCGGTGAACTGTCCGCGACAGTTTGTCTGGTTACTTAACACGCGCGAAAGTACCGGTGAATAGCAGGCATTCCGTTAAACGGGCACATCGAAAGGGCCTGGTACACGTTGCACGCCTCTCTCTCTCCTTCTTCCCATCGCGGAGATTTGAATGATCTCGCTGGACGACGTGCATTCTCGTGGAGAACGCGAGAATTGCTTCGAGAGCCCGTCGAGGAGCGCATCAGATTTGTCAAACACGTGTATCGCGAGAGCCCCACGGAATAAATCGCGCCCCCGTGAAATTGATAATCGATGAGCATCGGCGAAGAAAACACTCGCCGAAGCACATGATTCGACCGACCGGTCGTTCTAGCGGCGAGACAATTGGAGCAGCGAGAGAAGGAATGAAAAAAAGAAGCCGCGTATAACCAGCAAGGCCAGTGTTCCCTCCTTCCCCCATATCTCCTGCATACTCACGTTCTCATACTTCCATGTCCACCAGTTTGGTCCACGAGAATCTTCGACGATCGTCCCGGTGTAGCATCGTTCCGCAAACCTTCTCCTCTACACTGGTATCTTTTCAAGATCGGTTTCTTCCTGTTGATGATGATGAAATTCCACGAATTCCACGATTTATTTCCTATCGACTTTGCCGTGTACTACCTGCACACCTGGTCGACCAAAGACACACTGCGAGAAAATCGCGCACGATGCCACCTTCTCGGGTACGAATTTTCTCTCTCTCTCTCTCTCTTTCTCTCTCTCTTACAGCCTCACCATGCATTGAAATCACCAGGTGCCGATGATCACCGCGAGAGACCAACGTCGGAGGACCTCGTGTCCGCGCGCGCACCGCTTCTTCTATCGAGGAAGAACGAAGAGGAGGAACGAAGAAGAAGAAATTCCGGGAACAGATTCACCTGGCGAGCAGAGTATATCCCGACTTCACGGATCTCTAACTGCGAGTGGAAACCGTGACGAAGGCTGGACGATCGACGCTTCTCTCGTAGAACGACGACTTTGGTTTTGAATTTCGATTATCCAGTACACACCGGAGAGGCTCGGCTTGATAGTCTCGACCTTCCTGTCGAACGTTTTCTGGCACGGTTTTCGTGTGTCCGCCACCTGGAATTGAGGTCTCGCTACCAAGCGAGGCGGCCACGCGAGAAGTTGAACCTGAATATTGCCACCTGCTTCCTTCGACGTTCCAGGAAGATCTGAGGTGAGAGGGACGGCCATTTTGAGGGACCGTGCTGGCTCTCAGGTGGCGCTATAGTTGGAGAACCGTGGTTACACCGGTGTGGGTATATCACTCTTTTACGCGCGCTCACCTGGCAAGGTTCTGTCTTCGTCACCTGTAACGATGCACGCACACACGTTGTCGTTCCAACGAAATTTCCATTCTTTCGTCTCCGTTGTTTCTCTCTCGGAAAACTGAATGAATGAAAAAAAGAGAAGAAATGAATTTCTTTACAGCCGTAGTACACAAATACACGAAACTAACATCGTCATTCTGTTTCTGCCGCTGAATGACTTTGACATCATTACCTAATACTTAATCGGTAAGTTGTAATAGCGACAAACAATCATTAAGTCTCTTGTGCTATTACAGACTCGTAGTTGAGAACGTTTTACAACTTCAAAACTAATGATATTTATATGTATCCATATTTATTATGGTCGGAGTGAAATCTCACTCTCAATTTTTCGAAGCGACGCGTATGAATTTTTTTTTCGTCAAGAAGATTTTTTCGTGGATGATCGTCGAAGGATTCTCGAGCCGGTTGGAACGCGGTCCCGATTCATTACTTTCATTCGTGCGATTGATCGATACGGCGATGGGAAAAAAGAAAGCGGAGAACGAGTCGCAACTCTGTTTACCGAGATTGGCGGCCACCGTTTTAGGACATACTTACCGACGCTCCCGATCACTTTTAGACACATAGATCGTGCGTCTATGTGTCTAAAAGTGATCGCGTGTGAAAACACGCCGCGCGCAATGCCGATTTATCGCGAGTTTACCGTTTAATGACAGGTGACGCGAAATCAGGATTCCTTCGAGTCCGTTCGGACATCATTTTTTCCCTACTTTTTTACGGCCAACTTTCACTAACGCATTGGGAACACGGTTCGTTGGAATGTTGCACTCCCCGATTCGAGTTACGATTGTTAATGCTCTGACAACAATCGGGCGAGCTGCGAACTGTCGGCAGGTGTGTCACGAATCGAACAATTGTGCCACGCTGTGTCAGGAAACGAATTAAATTCGTCACACTTAAGAGAACTTTGCGAAATTCTTAGCAAACGAACCTAGGAAGAGATATTTTAACATATTATTTAACAATTTCGAAAACTGAAAGATGATCAAACATGATTCGAGTGAATACTTGAAACATTCTGCCATTACCACGAATTAACTTCGCAAAATCCTCATTGAGCAATTGCCGAAATCACTGATTGCTAATTACTTTCCCTTCCGGGAGAAGTGGAGACTCGCGAACCAAAAGGAAAAATAAAAAAAAGAAAGAAAGAAAGAATCTGCTTAATGAATCTCTCACGGATGCAAGAACGAAGCATTAAACCTTCATCATCAGGCTGCTTATGGTTGTTTTCACCCGACACGCCGAGATATCGGGCTCCGATATCTCGAACGAGATCGTTTGCCTGAGAGAGTATGTACGGGCAGACTGTTGTTCTTTTTCTTTCTTTTGCTTTAGGGTCTGATGAGAGGTAGGTTGGTTGAGCGCCGGTTAACAGCGAATTCGATAAATTATTTAAATGAATTGTTAAGACCACTCGCGAGAGGCGAGATCTCTCTTTCTTGGTAAACGGCGTTCCAGACTGACGTGGCGTGCGAGTCTCAGTTCTCGTTTTAGTAAATTGCTCGTAGACCTGTTTCTTACTGGGTTCGAGATTAAAACGAGACGCGGAGGTGGGGGAGGGAAAAGTAGAGGACGAAGGCGAACGAAAGGAAGGCGAACGAGGAATCAAAAGTTCTTTCGCGCGGAGCGAGAAACTTTTCGATGCCCACGCGGGTACGCGAATGCCTCTCGTGGGCACGTGGGAAGAGGCAAAGTTGTATAGCAAAGATGTGATGCAACCGTGGATATAATACAGATGCAAATTTAAGTCGGCAGTCGGCATATAATTACACCTTGCTGTATTTAGTTTTACGACTGTATAACTTGAATCGAGTGCTTGCCTTCACCCGTTCTTCGCACTCTATCTCTCTTTGAGAATCCTGGTGCTCAAGATTCTCATTTTTATGGAAATGCGCGAGATCAACTTCTCCATTGTATTTTATATAAAGTAAAAATTCTGTTTTGAAGGTATTGATTGCTTTATATCACGTTCGACGTGATATTTGGAGCGATTGGATAGTCATTAAGATTCGAATGCGTGTTTCGCTTCTTCTGTAATTACATACATCGTTGTTCCAAGCACGATTTCATTACGAATTGTTAAGGGGACAATGCCCGGGATTTATTCGTGATTTATTTATTTATCATTGCAAATCATCGGAGTGAGATCGTTCTTTCACTGATTCATCGTGAATTGCTTGCAAGTTGCAACGAAGTAACAAAGTTAATTTACGTTTATGTTCCCTTATAATGCCCAAATATTGGAGAGAGCCAATCGATAGGATGCGCTACAAAATAAATTCATTTACATCGGTCGTATAAATTTTTCATTCAGTTCACTGGGCGTATCGTAAACATTCCTCTAAATATAAATTCCGTTCGCCTCGCGTAATATTTTCCGGTCCTCGATACCTATTTACGCTTATTCGCTCTTTATTAACTGCTATAAATAAAACGTGCACGTGTAAAATATGTGGAAAATTCGCTTTAAATAGATTATAAACCGGCGAAGCTTTTTTTAAAAACTAGAAGCAAATCCTACGACAATTGATATCTTTAGAACTATCAAGAACGTGGCCAAAACATTATATTTAGTTTCAAAACTAAATTGAAGCACAGTCTCGCTAACTTAAAAGTTGACTGACCCGTTGAATTTTAAAGTCGCAAAGTCTATGAAGAAACTGAAAATGTCACTCGTCAGATTCGTCTCCTCTAAACACGCATTTAACCGTGACTATTAGTTAATCTCGTCGCACGTCGTGTGTGTTGTACACGTACGTACTCATTAACATCAAGCACGTGTTTATCGAACGAAGAAAAAGAAGATCCCTTCACATTTTCGACTCGTATTGTCGCCCAATTGTATTATAATCGCCCATGAGTGCGTACCATTCCCTTCCATCATCCATCGTTCTATAAAATCCTCAAGGAGCACGAGTGTCCCAATTTTCCCATCGCGTGTCCCCGGTGGAATTTCGCCGTCGCGCGAAAAAAGAAGATCAAGATCCCTTTATATAGCGTGTCTCCGAAGAACAGTGCGGAGACACACACCGTCTCTGGTTTTCTCGAGCAAGTGCCAGCTCTAACACGCTTCTAAACGACGCTCGGCGTCGCGATATATTTACGCGAACGGGGAGAACTTTGGTAAAACGGTGGCAACGGTCCAGCAAGCGAACGTTACGGAAATAGATTTCGGCTGGTGGCGATGCAACAGCAGCTCCTTGTAGACGACGAGCGGTCGGAAGCGGCCAGTACCGTGACGACCAGTTCCCGAGGAAAACCGGAGAAATCGCCTCCGCGAGATCCCACATGAATGTGAGTGCCGATCTTCCTTTCACGAGTGCCATTATCCGGTGCCGCGTATGTCGGTGCCCGTGCGTGACGTAGCCTCGTATCCCCGGTCCCGTGGTGCGTCCTTTGTTTTCTACGTGCTCGCCGATAACACGGTGCATCGCTTTGGTGCAACGCTCCACCGCTCTGCAACTTCCATTACCTCGAAATGCTCTCCCTCTCCCTCTCTCTCTCTCTCTCTCTCTCTCTCTCTTTCTCTCTTTCTTTCTCTCGAACGAGTGTACCTTCGACGAGACAAAAAGTTTCAGACTTCTCAACTTCTGTTCTCAGATATAAACGTGTAACAATTGCAAAAATCCACGTTTTAAAGAAACTTTGGAGAGTTTCCCCCCCTCGTACAAGTACAAGCACAAAATAATGGCACCGTGAGGACACCAAAAAAACGCAAGATGCACATTTGCACCGAGCAAAAAAATCGAAGGGATCCGACGTGAAATCTTTTTATTGTGTTTACTTCGGAGGAGAAAAATAATCTTGGAGAGGTGAAGCAAGTTCGATGAAAGGCAGAACCGATGAGAACGAGCCGGCGGATTTCACCGGTTTTACTTTCGCGAGGTGAAACGGAAGTGCATCAGTAAGACGCACAATCGATGAGAATCTTCGTGGTCCGTGCACCGCGGAAGACACGAGAGGATGTTGTGTCGGAAGTTTCCGCGGGTTTCCGCTCGTGCTGCACCGCGGTGTTTTTTTCTTTTTTTCCTTCCGGCGCAGACCGGAAACCGGGGATTGAAGATTGTTTATGAAGACACGCGATGTCTTGGCCGCGCTTCTGCAGACGTGCCTCGGTTCGGTGACATTATCGCGGCGAAAGCATCTGATTATTCCGCCTCGCGTGATCAAAACGAGTGGATACATATATACGCAGCGTTCTCATTTAATTGGATCGCGCTCGGGGACGGGGATTTTACGTACTCGGTCGATTGCTTCCGGGATTGCTGCGTGATTTGTGACACTTGTCAGTGTGAAATAATCGATTTTGTTTCTTTTCTCCCATAATTGATATTGAGCCTCGATTCACAATCACCGGTTCTCTGGATATATTTCGGTATAAATCGAGGCTGACGCTTGTTCGTTAACTGGCAGATAATAAAGCTCGCGGAGGGATGTTATTACGTAGTTAGAAGAAAAATGTTTGGAGAAGAAGCTAGATCGTGGAGGGAGGAGCTAGAACTTGGAACGTGGCCAACTTTTGTAGACTTTTGCAATTTTGTCGGGAAATAGAGTTTCGTGGAGCACATTCGTGCTTTTTGTCGAGGCAATTCTTCGCCTCGAAATTAACTCGTCGCGACCATTGATACCAGGTTCGAATGAAATTTATCGGTTGTTTCTTTTTATTTTTATTTTTATCACTATTCTCGTCTAGGAGAACACGCGACGATCGCGGCAAAATCTAAATTTACAATTCTTGGGAATCGGATTGCTTTGTTGCTTTTGTAGTAGACGGAATGGTATCGTAGAACAAAAGTCGGCAAGAACAGAAGGGGTAAACGTTCTAAAGATATAGGAGGGTCTAATTCGAGGGTCTAATTCATGCGTGTGGAACTCACTGCTTCGACGAGTGGCTGGAACCGCGAAATTACTTCATTCGACGAAGCGAATTACTCTTCTTTGATTCATAAACAAGTGTAAATATCTCCTCGTAAGGAGAGAAAAAAAAACTGCAAAAGTGAATATAAATATGAATGGACTAAATCAAAGAACCAAAATTTAAAAAATCACAGTTCTTCCTTTTTAATTCGTAGATTCACAGACGAAAAGGTAATAAAAGCTTGTCTCGTTAAAGAAAAAAAAAAAAAAAAAAGAAAACGTAGATAATCGAGATAAATTCCAGAGAAATCCGAATCAAATATCGACGTGGGGGTTGAATGGACTTGAGAGGCACGATATTTATTCACTTTCCGTGTCAACACGATGAAATATAGTGTCGCGTGGCTCGATTTTATTTCGAGACGCGGAACACGATTTTTCCCCCAGCAGAAATAGATTCGATTTTGGGCTCTTCCGGCGTAGAACCAGCCGCGTGACGTCATGCTTTCTCGAGGATACACCCGATAAATCTCGTCTAGCGTAGTCACTCTGCGCCGACAGCCAGCCCATGGTGCGATGACATGAATTCACGTATCGCTTGGCAGCTGAATACGAATTGTTAGGTGTTGCCAGCTTGTCACCCTAATTCCAAGACGCAAAAATCCACCGCAACGATACAAACAAATGACGAGACCCACCGTCGTTACAGAGATCGTTTCGCATTTGTGAATTTTAATCTCGCCGTAAATAATTTTATCGATTAATCATTAAATTAGCCAATTTTTATGACGAAACTTCCTCGAATTCGGCGAATCGTTTTCACCAAAATCTTTTTTAACAGCGAAGTGTTCTCCGTTACAGAACCCGGGAGCTGAAAAATGGCGCCCGATGGCCATCTCGAACCCATCGACTCGGCTACGCATGGCAAGGTCCATGCCCCACTGGGTACTGGTACGTACGAACTTCCATCTTTCTCTCGAACCACCCCAACAACAACACTCCCTACGTATACCCTACACGTTTCTCGCCGTGTAAAAGGCGCAACAGCAGAAGGAAGCGGAACAGAAGCAACAACGCCGGCCACCGACCCCGCCGAAAGCCCCGCCACCGTCGCTCTCCGGAGACTGTGGTGACCCAGACTACGAGATCATCGAATTTCCGACCCGACCGCAAGCACAGAAGCCCTCGACACCGGGCGTCACGTACAAGTGCGCACTGTGTGGCACCGAGAACGTGTTCGCCCGTTGCGACATTTGCAACGGGAATTACTGCGAGGCCTGCGACGACATGAACCACAAGCACCCGAAAAGAAAGAATCACGTGCGCAGGAGGATCTTGACCGATCTGGCGACGAAGACGCGGCCGCCACTTCCGCCGAAGGGGGACAATTTGTCGAGCCCGCCGCCGATCCCGCCGCCAAGGAGAAACCGGAAGAACGCTCAGGTAGGGTGCAATCTCGCCTGAAGCTTTCATCCCTTCCCGTGAACTCTCTTTCAGGCTGACGGCGTCTTGTCGACCATAGGTACCGGTGAGCTGCCTGAAGGCGATGCAGAATCTATTCGGATGCTCGTTGCTGGATTCCATCGGGGTCAATGGAAACCAAGTTGCGAGGGTCGCGAGTCCCATATTTTGACTATTCCCGCAACCGTTGCTCACTTCACCTCTTTCAGTTCTTTCGCACTAGTAAGACTCGTTGATTTGATTCCGTTGGCGAGAATAGATCTCCTCGAGACTGTCGAGGCTTTATCCAGGGTCAGTACAGTCGCAACTTTGTCTCCGGCGAGCTCGAATCAGCTGTCGTTTCGTTACATAAGAATAGATGTTGCTTGTTAGTCGTTGTTAGCTGTGTCGACCGCTGACTTCGGCTTTCGGCGCCGGTCTCGTTGATTTCTGCGAGAGAGCACGTCACACCGAGGCAACGCGGAGATTGTCACTCGAGCGCCGTCAATCGCATCGAGCTTTAAAACAATTGTTCCACAGATGCACCGACGGATTTTATAGAGATCTTTACTATTGTATATCGACGTTGTTGTTGTTTCTTTCTAATACACCACGTTACCGCAAAAACATTACTGCCGTGTTCACTGATACCCGTTCACTCTTTCACTCTGTCGATACGCAACGTAACGGTGGGAAAGCGTCAACGCACGCTGAAGCTTCGCATAAGTTTCAGTGCCTTGCACTTTGAGCGATTACCAAGCACGACGGTGAATATGGCAGGACACGGTGATCATACACCGTTTCGCACCGTTACTACTAAACATCATCTTACGATATACACGTAGATATTTCACTTTGCTTGTTTCCTAAATACACGTACATTGTCACACCAGATCAGTTTATTATTTTCAGCTTGCAGCAGCGAGTTTTTGTCGCCACTAACGCAAGAGTAAAAATCGATCTGTCACGTTTCAACATTCACGTTATTTCGATTTACTTATTTAAGTTGTCAAGCGATTCTCGATCCGCCGAGGACCCGAAATTCCCTTTAATTTATTTTCTCTTCTACTAACGCTTTGTTTATCATCGATTTAGCTTCGCACGTCGCCGCAATTTAATTTTAGCGCCGCTGCCTCCAACCGCGAACACGCGCCATCCTTTTTTTTTTTTTTTTTTTTTTCTTTCGAATACCTTTTTCCATCGTCGTCCATCCATAGATAGAAAGAAAGAGCGAAAGCGACGCGCACGTTCGACGATTCGACGATCACGGCGAAAAAAGAATAATAAAAAAAAAAAAAGAAGCGGCAACATTCCCAAACGACCGTGTAATAAAGTTCAGGTTTCGCGCTTAGGCTAAATCGACGCAAAACCAGGGACCCACGAATCTCTCCTTGATCGAGAGAGTCGGCAGCTTGAAGCGAGCTCTTCCGAACGCTACCAGGCCACTGTCAGCCACGCTTGACGCGAAAACAGTATCGAAATCCATGCAGTCTGTGAATACCAACGTCAGCGATGGATTAGGATCAGGATCAGGAACTGACAAAATGTCCACGCTCCAGGTAAGCCGTTTCTTTTTCGATAATATCAAAACTGGCGCATATGAAATGTTGTTGTTTCTTTCTTCTTCGAAAATTATATCTTAAACTTCTTAAACGGTAAACCAGCTTTCTGCAAAGCGCATCAAAGAGCGAAAGGATTCAACGTGTGCAAGTAACTTCATTCACGAATTCGAATTTCGCAGAAACGACAATTCGTATGCTAATGGAAAACGTTTAATGAATATTTTACACGTTCACTCTATTATTCATCGGCAGCTCTTGGCGTTTAATGAATGTAACTGGTAAATTATTCAACGGGCGCCGTTTACTACTAACGCCGGTTTAGCGTTATTCGGTAATTCATTGCCGGTTTCTATCTGTTCATCGAGTATTATGAAATGACTAATTAATACTTGAATACGTTCGCGTAATCCGGCTGAAACGTTAAGCATGTTGTTTGGCAGTGTGCCTTCGCGCGAAACGGCGATACAAAATATGTACGAGTGAATTCAACGAACGTGTAAAATGGATGACGGACCGGTAGAGAGGCCCGGATTAATCGTTCGACGGGTGTACGAATATTCAGGAAAGGTACAGGAAGTATCAGGAGGCGATGAGAGCGCAGGATGCGAACAGAAGGAGACATCCTCCACCTGATATTTCGAGGGACACGCTGAATGCGAGACCGTTGAGTATAGGCAGCCCGAAACTCACGCCCCCGGCGCCACCACCGCCACCGCCTAGATCGATGATGCAATCAACCAGCGTTTGCGATCTATCGTCGCCGCACATGTGGAATCCCGGAATGCATCAGGTAACTTTTATTACTATAAACCGGACGTCATAAGTGAATGTCGACCAATTCACGCGTAGCTCTCACTTCGAAACTGTAGAAGAAAATTCATAATATTGTTCGCAAGCACGACACGCACAAGTGGATATTTAAATCTTCAAATCAAAGAATTACCTTTCGTTTGATTGAATTCACTTGTGAATTATTTTACTAGGCACAGTCAATGGCGCATCTAGGTCCTGGAGGCATGCCGATAATGTGGTATCCACCGAATCCACCGTGGGACGTGACCATGGGCGGTTCCACGATGAGTTTAAATCACCCAGCAATGTGGGGTTATCCCATGGGATTCCCTCCGTCGCAAATGCTTCCGCCGCACTATCCTGGCTCCCTGTCACGGCCACACAGTCCAGCAAGAAGCGTGAAATCGAGCAGAAGGTCCAGAGTGGCCTCGCCGTCGCCTAGTCTGAAGTCTAGAAAGTCATTGGCGAGCAGATCACGGTCGAGAAGATCGCAGGGATCGCCGTCAGACGCCAGTTCCGAAGACTCTGGCGACTCAGACTTCGACGACAGGCTCTCTAAGAGCTCCAGACGCGGAAGGCAAAGAAGCTACCACGAAGACGATGGCTCTAGAAGCTTGCTAAATAGAAATCGTCGCGAGTGAGTAAAAATTTCATCAGCAAGCTACTTACCCACCGTCACGCGGGAAATCCATTCAAAAAATTCGGAACATACACGAAACATAACGATTCGATATTTTTCCAGACGATTGGTTTCTGAAGAGAAGATGGCCGGTGCGGAGGATCAATGGTTGGAGAATCACTCTGTCAAACGATATCCCATATCGGGGCCAAAGAGCTATGACGAATTCCAAAGGAACACTGTAAATTTACGACGACGATACGACCAAGACGAGCGCAGGCTCTCCAGGCTGGACTCGCGATTAGATCGCGTTCAGAACGGTAGCTATCGTCGAAGACGAAGCACAGACGACGAGTCCTCGGACAGACGATCTACGTTGCAAACACGATCTCGAGTGACTAGTTCCTCCGACGACCACTTCGAGAGATCGGAGATCCCTGTCCCCCGACGAAGGGACGACGAGGTAGCCCCAAGAAGAGCTTCCTCTGTCAGAAGAGAAATAGCTCTGGACAATCTCGAGAGATCCTCTCGCAGAGACTCTCGAAGATCCTCTATAGACAGCGACACGCCGATTAGCAGAAAGACTCCTTCCAGAGAAGTCTCTAGGAAAATCGAGGAAGCAGAGAGAATCGATCACTCGCGACATATCAGGGACGAGGACGACGTGCCACGTGCTACGAGGAATCTGCGAAGTCGCGAACCGTCGCGCGACAGAGAAATCGTATCGAGGAGAAACTCCTCGTTGAGAAAGGAATCTTCGTCGGTTGAAGAAACGGAGAGAACTGGCGTTAGAAGAGCGTCCCATGATTCTGATCAGAGCACCAGGAAAACTCCATCTCGTGAATCAGTCTCTAGAAAGATTCGTGAAAACGAAGTTCAAGACGCGACGCGGTCCGCGACTAAGAATCCAGAAGAAGCTCGACGAAGATCTGTCGAAAGAGAGAAAAGAAGCGAGGAAGCATCGGTTAAGAAGATGGAGAACGAAAGAGGTAAACATTTGGAGAGAACGTCGTCGATAGGCAAAGAGGAGAAGCGTGAAACGTTGACGAACGTCGATCAACAAAAATCGAAAGAAGCGAAATCGAAAGAGGAGCCGAGCGCCACGATGGAAATTCCAAAAGAGGAATGGGCCTGCGAGCATTGTACTTTCATAAATGACCTGAAGGATCGTGTCTGCGTCGTTTGTTGCAAAACGAGAAGCAGCGCGCTACCGCCGAGCAACGAGGAGAATCAAGAAGACGTTCCAAGTGACGTGAGTGAAATCCCCAAGACGAATGAATTGGCGATAATTTCCAGCAACGTCAGCGAGCCCAGTCCCGATTTGGAGAAAAGGACCAGCCTGTTAAAAATTTCGAACAGCGAAGAGAGCGGTGACAGTGGTTCCACAAAGAACAAAGGTAGAACAAGGCGCAAAATCAGCTTTTCCTTTGGTACCAAATCGAACCAGTGACTTAGAATTATTGTACCTGTTCTCTCTTTTTTTTTTTTTTCGTTTGAATGTTATTCCCCTGTTCCCTGTCCTTCGATCCACGTGCTCCACGTTTGTCTGTCTCTCTTTTCTTTTTTACGAAAATAAAAAATAAAAAAGAAAGAAACAAATGAATAAAGAATACGATTGTCCTCTGTCGATGTATATCCTTGGATGAATAATAAAGAGACATGCAAATTTGTTTCGTACACGATCAGTGGGTACCAAATGCATAGTCGTATTTGAAATGAAGCCACTCTCTCTCTCTCTCTCTCTCTCTCTCTCTCTCTCTCTCTCTCTCTTTCTCTCTCGTTCATTTTCATTTCTCTTCTTTTCTTTTCTCTTTTTTTTTTTTTTTAAAGATCATGTCTGACGCAGTTATTATTCATTCAAGAGGAGCTAGTTTCAAGCACGAGCGTGCATTTGGCTGATGTTCTTTCCATCCAGAATTCGTTGTCGAATTACTCTCTCTCCTTATAGCAAATCCTGAAGGTTTTAACATGCTCCAGCTTTGAAACTGTAGTTAGATTAACAGAAAAATTCCCCCTAAAAATTTCCGAGACGATCCTTTTGATTTTGTTTGGAAATATAAAAGCCGTATATCCTGACTGTTTATACGTTCAATTATTCTAATGAGTATCCTCCGTTCCTTGCACCGTGACCATGTGTACGCAATAATTTCAAAGAAGTGTTAAATGAAGTAAATTCTAACACCAGTAATGGTAGTATAATTAAAATTTCAAATATCCACGGTAGACTGTAAATGTTTAAAAGTGCGCAGATTTTAATTGTCAAACCGACGTCTGAAATATGATCTGACCGCTTAAATTTACAGATTCCGCGACGCTCGAAGAATCCCCTGCAATTGTCGCGCAGAAATCGATTGCTGAATCCCCGCCAGTGGTAAGAAACGAGGCCACGTTGATAGCGAACGATGCACCAAACGAGACAAACGAGAGCATCGACGCCCCAAGCAATACTTCGAAAATAAACGGGGAAGAATCAATGAGGCGACCAATGCTTGGGAAAATCCCAAAAAGCCATTCAGTTTCCACCGGAACCTCCCCCCCTCCTCAAAGTATTTCCACTCAAGTAAGGGAGAACATACCATCTCTTTTTTATAAAAAAAAAAAAAAAAAAATAGACCAGTGAGCACGACTACAAAAAGCACGAGCGAAGCACGAAATATACTTTTCAGACGTACGACTACCTTCCAGCAAGAGGAAGCGCTGGATTCGTAAGAGCTACATCCGCTTCAAAGGGATTATTGTATTATGAGGACAGCGACGCGGAGGTAAAACAAAAGATTAATACGTAGATCAGCGAGTACGAGTTGGAAATCTCGTAGTTCAAACGTAGTTTACAATAATTTAGAAACGAACGACAATTTTTTTTTTTTTTCATCTTTGATTTTCGGGGCAAACTTATCAAACTCGAAAGGAATTTCCATCTGACATGTGAAAATACATGACAAACGATGCAAAAATTTAAACGCGCGATTACCAAAATAACGGAGAATTTAATTTAAAACGATTCGATGTAAAGAAGGATGCCGAGTGTCTGTTTCAGGAACAAACCAGAGTCGCCAATAGTCCAGACCTGTATCCGCGAACGATCCAGGAGCAGTATCTCCAACAGCTGATCAACGCGCCGAACAGAGATCGTACGCGAAGAAATTCCATCGACTCCGCCCACCTTTATTACCGTTCCAGGGTA
This sequence comes from Frieseomelitta varia, assembly GCF_011392965.1. Classification (NCBI taxonomy): domain Eukaryota; kingdom Metazoa; phylum Arthropoda; class Insecta; order Hymenoptera; family Apidae; genus Frieseomelitta; species Frieseomelitta varia. The sequence continues at coordinate 824,633 of NW_025109550.1, forward strand.
AACTTGACAGCTATCCCTCGCGAACCGTTGGTTTCTAATCCGATCTAATCTCCAGTACAATTTAACACACACTGGACGTTTTTCGATTGTGCCAGTTACGTAGGCCTCGGTGTGAACGTAGGCAGGAATTTATAATTTACAATCTTTCACAGCGCCGTATATCTGTCGCTCCAACTGGATCTTCGTATGAGAATACTCTTCTCTCCACATTCAAATTTCTCTGCGACTGTGTGACCATTAATCTAATAAACAACTGAAATTTGTGTCACATGTAGATTGTTCTAGACTAGTAGCTTTAACGTAGCATTAAGCCCGTAACATTGTTCGTTCTTGCGTCGTTAAGTCTCTACAGAAAGTGCATCTTACGACGATGAAACCTTTCTATAATTGTTCCTAACGTGTGTGTTGTTCCGTCGGCCAGTTTCGATCGTCGTCAATCGAGTCGTCAATCTTGCTGTTGCAGGAGCCGAGCCAGCCGAGGTTCTTCGAAGCCGCTGGTCCAAGCTCGCAAGGTGTTTCAACGCTGAGACAAGGCCTGGAGATCGTGGAGCTCCTCAGGGAAGCTGAGAAACACGGTTATTCCACGGACGATGTTCAGGTGGCCCTGTCGCAGGGTGCAAGCGACCCGATCGACTGGCTGAAGACGCAGTGGCCCCATTTGGTGGAAACTGTGCAAGTTTTAGCCAGCACTCAGGGAAAAGAGTTGAAGGAAAACAATATCGGAGTGCTATCCGACGTCGAAGCGAAAGAGGCCTTGAGAGTTGCGAAAGGAGACGTTTGGAGCGCTGTCGCGATGGCTGTTCAACGTAGACAGCTAAAGGTGAGAGTTTTTACAGCGTTTCAGAGTTTTTACATTACCGGAGGGAATTTTGAATGATAACTCTGTTGACAGTGCGAGGAAATTATGAAGAAAGGGAATTTCGCAATGGCGGAAGTGGTGAAAGCGTTGGAAAATAATTCTGGTGCCGAGGACGCGGCTTTGTTCGAGCTGCAAAAGAATCAGCTCAAGCCGTTCCTGATGAGGATATGGGGTCCTCCGGTTGGGGTGGAAAACGACGAGGCTGCACCGCGGGAAGGTTAGCAGTTAATTCAGCGTTGATTTCTTCTCTTCTGTTTACTTGAATCGTTTGTAACAACGAATTTCTTTAAAATTTCTTCTTCAACGATAGACAAAAATACATTTTCCTTTTATCGAACAAATTGTAACGTCTGACGAGTACTTTTATATCACTCTTCACTTCACGATGATAAAGGTGAAACGATTTCAGACACGGCAGGTGCGGTCGGTGGTGGAACGGATGGTTCCGAACAGGTTACCAACGTGTCAGACGCTGAAGCCAGGAAGCAGGTAATGTCACCAATCGTAGAAAATTTCATCACGTTGCAGGCCGACTTTCAAAAGCAACTGGCAGCCCTCAAACAACTGACCGATAACTGGCAACACGAGAAAGATCCCCTGAACACGCTCGGTAATAAGCCTGATAATCTGTATGAAGTAAACACTGACGATCGAACCGTTCTAATCGATAAAAATCTGGTCCCAAGGGCCGTACAAGACCTCAATGTAGCCAACACTGTTAAAACACTGGAGAACGAGAAATCAAAACGTGCTACTCCGGACGATGCTAAATTATTAACAATTGATAAGACTGGTATACTTATTGCGACCGAGAGGCAAGATCAAAATAACAATTTCACTGTAAAAGCGATTAACAATGAAACTCAGAAGCCAACAGAGAGTTCGTCGAATCAGAATCGAATCGACGATGGGCAAGAATTAACTAAGATGGAAAAAGTTCCACACGTAGAAGAAAATGAAGCAGTTCGATTGAAAGAGCACCAAGCAGAAAGTGCAGGAAATATCGATCAAATTTCGCCCACCGCGGATTCTGAAATTGTTGACGCAACCGTTGTACTTAAAGATCATGATCAGACTATCAGTTCTCCAACAAGTTCAATTCAGAAAGATAGTCCAAATCAATCGGAAAGTTTGCCAGAGAAGAATCCGAACGAACAAAGAACGAAAGAGATCTCGGTACCTGATGCAAACACAAAAGAAGGAAGAAACATAGACGAAGTAGAAGCTGTCTCGTCCCGTAACGTAGAAAAAGAATTATCGCATAAAGCAGAGGCCGGAACGACCGATGTAACCATATCGAAAGAGAATATAAAGCAAACGGTGGCGATGAGTTCGGAAGTAGCCGCGGCAAAGAGAGAGGATGGTGGTTCGCGCGCAAAAGAAAGCGAAACGACGTCCCAAAAGAGATCGGACGCCGGGCAAAGCAACCAAGAAGCAGATAAAGCCTGTTCGTCGCATTCAATGGAAAACGAAACGCCATCCCGAAAGACTTCTGATCCTCATCAAAGAGCCGCGCAAGTAGATAAAGGCTCTTCTTCGGCGGAGAGTATTCCTTTGCATGCTAGCGTATCGGGCCACGATTTGCCTCAAAGTACATCGAAGACGTCCGAATCGACTCGAGAGTCTCCGCGAGCTGAAATCGAACGAAATGTAACAGACCAAACGCCGGAGAAGCTAACAGCTTCTACGGAATTAATCGGGACTCTTAAAAATTCCACCGAAGAAGACGATAATGCGAATAGAGAGGCAGCGAGTGAAGAAACGGCAGGATCGTCGGATATATTAAGGCCCACGAAGGAAGATACGAAAGTAGAATCGAGTAACATTATCGCCGAAGGAGCGCAATCGCCGATAATCGCGGCTGAGAATGGCTCGACGAATCAAAGTTCTGAAAACGTCTCGCCGGAAGCCAGCGCGAAAGGCAACGAGACGCAAGTAGCCACGGTGGAGGCGCTCTTATCCGTCGTGAAATCGCTGCCAGAGCAATTACTGGGTCCTTTCATATCGGCGATGCAGATGCTGTCGTCGAAGAAATCGTGCAACGAGACCGATCCAGCGAACGTTCTCGAGGATCGGAATCCCTCGCCTCTTCGATCCTCCTTCGAAACTGGGTCTGGCAAAAATGAAAATGTACCTCTCGGGAAAGTCGAGAATGCAGGGGAGCTTGGCTCGGATGTAGCGGGAACTGAAACAACAGAAACGACCGCGGCTGACATCAAAAAGCTACAAGATCTCGAAATGGTACGTAAGAACGAAAACGGCGATAGTATTTCGCGTACTAACGTAGGAGGGGGGACGACCGAAGGAAAATTTAACAAGATTCGGGTCCCGGGAGAGGTGGCAGCGCAATTGCAGAGCGAAGAGAAGATCGAAACAGCGATAATCAAAGTAAGTTCACGAAAATGTTCTCCGGAAGTTGCAGTTACGAACGATACTAACAACGACGAAAAATTCGAGAAAACATCCGCGCAATCGCAAATGGCTTTAAATATCAATTCAAAAGCGACAGAAATCGATTCATCCCATCATCACAGTCATGCTGACGTGAATCCGGAAATTCATACACCGGACGATCCATCGATTCATGAACGATCATCGTCAGAGGAAGCTGACAAGTCTTTCGCAAACGACATCAAAGATCCTCGGTTTAACAATGCATCTTTGAACGGCGTATCACTCACCAGCGATAGTTCAACGAGACACAACGAGACCATTGGCGCACAATCATTATCGGATGAGACGTCATCCTCGTTCGTACGTGACTCGGGAACGTCTGAATCATCCGACATGCGAATGTCCACCGTCGAGACTTTAGCTAGCGATGATAACCGTGTGAAATTAATTGACGCCAGTTTGGTGACTGACAATAGACGACCTGAGGGTAATGTGGTCGTTCCTGGCCGTAAATTGCATGATAATAATCATACTAATTCGGTCGTAACCCAAGCAACAGCATCTCTTCAGTCTGCTAACCTTGAGGACAATTCTACAGGTCACGCGGTTTCAGAAAATTCGAGAATCGAATCGCGGAATATTTCTGGAGATGATTTCGTTAATGATTCGGGACATGTTAGGTGCGAGGCTAACGGTGGGGATAAAATTTCGGAGGATTCGAAGATCGTCCGAGATGAGATCTCTGAAGAAAGCACGGTTGCCAGTCGAGATTCTTCGAAAGACTCTGGGATATCTGAGACAATTTCTGTAACTCCTAAGACTGCTGTAACTTCCAAAGATTCCGAGATCGATGGAATTCTTGCCGAATCCCTTGAAATTTCGATGGATTCTGCGATTACACACGCAATATCAGAAAACAACGAGATTTCTGAAAATTCTAGAAACATTATATCCGACGTAGATTTAGAAATTATAGTCTCCGAGGGTTCAAAAGATTTTACACCCAACTCAAATGAATCTAAAGTTTCTGTTCAAGAATCCTTGAAGAATCCTCCTTCAGATTCTAATATCGTTGTCCACGAAGTTCTGGAGAATCCCAAGACTAATCCACGTAACATTTCCAAACAACCGGACATTAATACTCGCAAATTACCCGAAGAATCCGAGGTCCAAGAAATTCCCAACAAAGCAACGTTAATCGTTCACGAAATTCCCACACCAGCGTTGCACGTGTCTGAAAAAGTAGAGCAGCCTATGTCTGTCGCGTGTCACATTCCCCGATGCAACGACAAAATCGATACCTCGCCAATAAATTTGGCAAGTAGATCCGTCAACTCCAAAGAAACCGCCGAGCAAATTAACGTTAAATTAAAACCCGAGGAGGATCATCCTGTATCACTGTCACCTTCAAAAATTAACAGCGTGACAAAAGATTGCCCGCTGGAAATAAACGAAGACTCTTCGACAATTGTGGAACAGAATAATTTAAACAAATCGATGACAGCAATCGGCCCGAGGGATGAGCCAAAAATAAAACAGAACGATCAAGAGATAGTGTCCTCCTCGATATCGAACATTGTCGAGACAAATAAAGCTCGCGAAGCACTCGTGAATACCGAACCTGCAGTTGTAACTATCTCAAGTGATCCTTCTCGTATTTCCGGTTCCTCATTGAACTCGCATGCTTTGGACTCCGAAACCGTTAACAAGCTAAACTCTACGGATACTAACAACGTTCCTAAGTGCCTCGTTACTCCTAATAACGATATATCCTATAATGCGAAGTCGAACTCGAGCGAAGAAAATCGAACTATCGAGCTAAATTTGACCGATACGAATCGGGAAACTTATTTCGTTCCTAACGTGCCTAGAAACCTTGACAAACACGCCAGTTCGATTGCCTGCAACGATGGAAGTATCGCAAAGGAAGACTCGAACGGCAACGCGTCGCATTTATGTCCTCTAGCCTCGAGTGAAATCGAAGAAGATGAGAAGAGAAACACCGAATTATTTGTTAAAATTGTAAATTCTGCAAATGTATTGGAATTCGAATCGAGCGTTGAATCGAGTAATAATTTAGAGACTGAACGTTCAATTGTAAACAATATTAGTGACGTTCCTCCCGGAGTACCTGAAACGATAGAGATTAAGATCATAGAATGTCCCATGATAGCGGTGAACGATTGTGCGCCAATAAAGATCGTAGAAAGTTCGTCGGAGAGCGAAGCGAAGCTACCGATTGAGACTGTAAAACTGCAAACAGAGAGCGCGGCCGAAGCACGCAAGATCGTGAAGATTTCGGGAGAAAGCGCGGCGAACGACGAAAATAACGAAGTAGATGCAAATGAAGTCGATAAGACGGTTACGTCGAGAGTTGCAGTCAAGGAGAGATCCAAATCTCCAGCTAAAAAGGTCGGCAGAAGGAGGTCTCCTGTGAAAGTCGTCAAAAAGCCTACCGGCATACCGAGGAGGAATTTTGGAAAAGTTAGCCCGAGAGGTACGACGGTTGCAAAGGCGAGAGAGACCGCAGCTGAGATAACTCGAAGATCTTCGACTTTATCGCCGAACCAAACGTCAATGAGAAGCCCGGGAAAGACTACTAAAATTGTAAAAAACGTCCCATCAAATAATAGCCCGGTAAATAAAACGAGATTGTTAATTAATTCCAGACAGAAGCAAATACCAAAAAGTTCGAAAACCACGGGAACGAGAGCGATCGTAGAAAAGAAATCGACAATTTTGAGCACGTTGTCGAAAGGTTGCGAACAAATTAAAAAATCGATCGTGCCTGTTAATGATAAAAATAAGGAGATGACGGTTGAAAAGTCTGCGAAAGGTGGTAATATATTAAAGTCCTCTTTTCTATCGAAGATTCCCGTGTTCGTAGCGAGGCGTCGCTCTCTTCGACAAGTGCAAGAGGCTCCAAAAAGTTCTCAGCCGACTTCGAAGACAGTATCCGGTGACGGGTTCACCTCGGCGAAGCCATCGATCATCCAACAAATAGCGAGGAAAAGTCATTCATCTGGAAATGCTTTGAAGATCAGTGCAAAGCGGGAAACTGACTCGGACAATGTCGGAAATTTAAATAGCAGAAAGACGACGATCGTAAAAACTGAAGCCACTCGGACGACGACTTTTGACAGGAACGAAAAAATGAAATCCGCGATGATACCGGAGAAAAATGACGAGGAAGTAGTCGCGACCAAATCCAACTCCGCAGATCAAACGATATCCAAAGAATCGCATTTTAATGATACGACTTCCAGCGAGGAATACGAGCTAGAAGAGGCTTCAGATAACGATTCTTCCACTTCTAACTTCGAGGACGCAACGGAATCAGATATATCAGAAACGGAGAAACAGCTTTCCGATTGCACGTTGGACAGCATGGAGGAGCTAACCGATGCTGAAATCATGCTGCAGGAAACGATTAACGCGATAAAAGCAAAAATATCCGATTCAGAATTCGAAGATTCTGAAAATGAGTATATCACCGATAACGAGAGCCAAGAAGATTCTAATTCCAGTGAAATTTCCATAGATATTAAAGATTCTTCGTTTGAAGAAGAAGAAGAAGAAGAAGAAGAAAAAGAGGTAGGAGAACAATTAAAAAAGGATAAAGAAATAGACGACGAAAAACTGAATTATAGCATTTCATCTGAAGAGGACGAAACCTTGAGAGCTGATAACGTTGATGTAAAAAACCAACGAAGGCAAATGACAAATTTTCATGATTTAGACAATAATGCTACGGAAACATTAAAGGATATCGCTTCTGAAACTCATTCCATTAAAAAGCTTGAAGAACAATTAGCACCATTAAAGAACGGTAGAGACACGATTACAGATAAATCAAATAAACCGGGGGAAAAACTTGAAACGAACAACAACTCTGGTAAAAACGTTCAGAATAAAACAGATTCTAAGACTGAGGTCGCGAAAGCGAGACGTACGAGCGACAAGCGAGTGAAAACGAGTCGTAGAGCGAGTACAGGCTGTGACAAAGGGGCAGATCAGGGAGGAACGTCAAAGAAACGATTCTCCTTGGTGGCCAGTTGTATCCGTCGGTTCGAGGGCGAAGAAAAAACAGAACGGGAATACGTGGAAAGTAGGAGCGGCAACTTGAAGACAGGGGGATCTCCCAAAACGGAGAGGGAGGTCAGTAGACGTCAGTTGTCAGAATCGCTTGTCGACTTTGTCAGTTCTTACCACTGACAGGCCAATGTCTACAAACAGCTCTGCCAAAAGTATTGAAACACTTAAGAAAAACACGAGAAACAAAAAAAGAAAAGAAAAAGACAAAGTACCCGACAGAGTCCAGTTCAAATCTTAACCTTGTTTTGACTGTAGTTTTAAGCACATTTTTTTCCCCTCCCTGACTAGTGTACAGTTGGCTGTTGCTCTGTTTCCACGAAGGTAAGTATTCCTCTTGTTTCTCCTCGTGACTAATACTGCTGTTATATAGCATGTCGCTTTGTTTCGCGTTGCTCCGCTGTGTGTTTAAATTAAAAAGTAACAGAACCGTGGTGTACACGCGAAAGCGTACTCGAGGTTTGTATATGCTCTGCGAAGAAAGCACACCGGGAGAATTTAATTTAATATCGTGAAACACGACTTTTCCATCATCCAATTTGTCGAATGCTTTCGGTGGTTTTTATAGTTATTTAAACGCACGGGGATAACACGTTTTCCACCGACACGATCGTTTTATTTTGGAGAATAAAACATATCCCATAAAAATATACAAGCATTATGAAATTCGTTCTGATCATTCTGTATTCTGTGCCCGTCCTTCTGTATTCCTCGCGATCTTTCATTGGCGTATTAATATTTCGTAATGTCACTCTTAGTTTGTATATCACAAATAAACACGGTATTAAAATTCTATTCGCGGATTCGTTGATGTTACCGTAAAATTTCGAGAGCTTGTTTCTAGACGTTGGTGTAGTCTCTGTCTATCATACTTTTGCATGTCACTGTCCTTGTATATTATTTTATATATCAATCTTAATCTTAAGTCTCAAATATTTCGTGTCAAATACTTCTCAATTTATGTCAATGTTGTATTATTTCAATTTACGTCTATCTCGACATTATCTTTAATCCTACTTTTGTATTTAAATTAAATAGATGATATATAATTCTAACATATAATATGTTCCAACAGCCCAGTACAATTTAAATGACAAAAAGGAAAAGATGAAATTGTGAGAATTTTCTTACATTTACAGAGAATTGCTCGACGCCTCTTAGCAGAAGGAAAAGCGTCGAACTACGATGAGGCAGAAGTAGCTGCCAGTTTGCTAGCTCTGAAGTTCGGAGACGTCGAGGCTCTTCAAGCAGCCAAAGAGTGTTCCAGTATAGAATCGGCATTGGCTTTCTTACAACAGGAATGCGAGCTTTGCACTGGTCGCTTTGCAATGAGCCAGGTACTCGAAAAAAACAAAATGTCCATTATTTTATGTCAAAATTTATATGAATTATATGAACTATTTTTTTAAATATTCATGAACGTCCGCAGTCTAATTGTATGTAGATGAATTTCAATTAAGCTGGAATTCATTTCTAATCTCAGATAGTGTCCATGTTGAAATGCGTGCACCGTTGCTGTAACGAGTGCGCGAAAAATTACTTCACGATTCAAATCAGCGACAGAAATATCACGGATGCAGTTTGTCCGTTCTGCAAGGAGCCGAATCTAAAAGACGCCAGCGAAGACGAGGTGTTAGAATATTTTAGTAACCTGGACATACAACTGAAGACACTTCTAGATCCACCGATTCATGAACTCTTCCAAAGAAAGTTGAGAGATCGGACATTAATGCAAGATCCGAATTTTAAGTGGTGCATTCAGGTGTTTCTTCAATACAAATCTCTTCAATCCTCTTTGCTCGACAATTGAAGGAACGTCATGTATGTTGTTTTCAGTGTTCGAGCGGATTTTACGCGGATCCAGATCAGAAGAGATTAATCTGCCCCGACTGTCGATCAGTCACATGTGCACTATGTCGGAGACCGGTACGTGCTGACGTTGATAATTATACGAAAATTAAATGGAAATTACATAAGCGCGGATAGACATCCTCTCTGACGGTGGTTTCACTTTCAGTGGGAGAAACAGCACCAAGGAATTACGTGCGAGCAATTTGCTGCTTGGAAAGACGAGAATGACCCGGATAATCAAGCCGCCGGCTTAGCCAAGCATCTCGCGGATAATGGGATAGATTGTCCTAAATGCAAATTTCGCTACTCCTTGTCCAGAGGAGGTAAAATATTCGTACGGACGCTCAAAGCTTTAATTATTTGGGTTGTAGTGAATTTTTTTAAAAATTACGTACTCTATTACGAGTCAGAGTTCATTTAAAAGAGAAATAGAGCTCTTATCATTGAAAACGTAAAGTATTCAAATGAACGTTGAAGTTTTAGTAATTTAATTTCTATTAATTTTTTTTCAGTGAATTTTTTCCTAAAATTCTAAAATCATTAAAATTACTTAATAACGATAAATATTTGCAGGTTGTATGCATTTTACGTGCAGCCAGTGCAAATATGAATTTTGCTGTGGTTGCGGAAAAGCGTTCATGATGGGAGCAAAATGTTCGGTCAGCCCGTATTGCGCAAAACTGGGCCTTCACGCACATCATCCACGAAACTGTCTGTTCTATCTTCGCGATAAGGAACCCGTGCAGTTGCAACAACTGTTAAAAGATAATGGAATCGAGTACGACACAGAGGGTCCGGCTGGCGAGCGCAAGTGTAAAGTGCAATTGCAGAAAGAAACTCCCACTGGTGTTGTAGACGCGGTATGCAATTCAGATGTCGTTGAGGGACACGCTGGCTTGTGCAGGTAATTTGTTTGTCCCTCTGCAACTTTGCATGCTTTCGTTGTTATTACGACTACTACTTTTACAACTCAATACCTTTCTCTTTCAATGAAATCAAAGCACCGTTACAATTATACGAAAAAGAATTTATACAAACTATTAGAATAGATAGTTACAAGTAAAAATTATTAGGCACGAAATAAATGAGAAGAAGTGATAATAATACGATATGTACGATAAGAAAAATGTTTAAAAAATGATACCCAATTTTAATTTCTTTTCAACGTAATCTTCGAATATTCAGGATCCACTACATCGAATACCTAGTTCGAAAGATTCGGGAGACCCAATTGGAACCACTTCCGTTACTAAATATAGACGATCTCGAGACTTGCGTGAAACGTGCGGGAATCAAATTGCCCCCAAATTGGTACGGTCGTAATCCGGAACATTACAGGAGAGACTTGATCGAGGTAAATGAAAAGGCATCGTGCATGGCACGACTAAATTCTGGGTACTTTTCCCCGCAGGCAGCACTACATTGAGTACTTGGCGGGCCTGGTACTGAAGGGCAAACTGGATCCCGTGGCGATCTTTGACTTGAACGATGCCAAGCAAGAGCTGCGCCGTCGGGGAAAAGTTCCCCCTGCAAAGGACCAGGAAATGTCCGAGCGGGATTATCTCGAGGCGTGCATTCAGGTGACTAACAACTCCTCTCCCGCGCTCCTACCCCGACATACTGACCGAATTAACAAGAAATGCACGAAAGTAGACCTTCACGCATGACTTTCGCAGCCGAAAAGTGCGACAACGATGTGATGACGCGCAAGCGCGTGCACGTTGCCAGGAAATAGAGATCTGCAATTGTACATTAGAATTAGTTTTCTTCTTGTACAGTTTGTTGATTTTTTTTTCATTAAAATGAACAATAATTTTCCATACCGTTAAGAGGATTTTATTTTTATAGGTTGTACAGAAGGAGATTCCACTGGAGTGATAGTAGGGGAATAATTAATGTGCAACTTTGTGTGAATCACGCTTTTGATGCATCATGATATATTTATTTCATCGTATGGACAATGCTGTATAGAACAATTGACGATTAAAGTAACCAAAGATTGAACACTTTTTAGTATTTAATGTACAAAAATAATGTCTTTTAGAATAGGACTTTGAAAAACTAAATATCAGTCTTTTTATTCTTCATTCTCTCTGTTTTTCGTTTTTCTTTTTTTTTCGTAAAGAAAGCGTGACGAATGTTTTCTATGTAATAAATGAGAATTTGTGTTTATAAAACATTTTATAAGACACTTTAATAATAAACTAATTTTCAACAGAGCTCTGTTAAAAAACCATGTAAACTCGTCCTTTTTCGGGGTGTTGCTTTTTTATTTACTATGTCTTTCAATCGATTTATATTTAATTTTTTTATCTTTTGAGTTGGTGTTGTGTCTGTCGTACTTTCAACTTTTCTTATGTTTGTTTGTTTCAATCCCTCTGTAACATTTGAATTTGAAATTCCAGAAATATTTAAACCAGCAGTTCTATCCTTGGTTCTCTTTTTCTTCCGTTTTGCTTTACTTTCAATATTTTTTATTTCACTCTTTTGTACCTTTTCCCTTTGTGGCTTATCAAAAGGTATCTTTGTACTTTTTAAACAGACTGAACATTTAAGTACTAATCTGTTCATTTTATTTTTTATGCATTTTTCTGCTAAACTTCTTTGAACTTTAGGTATTCTTTTCTCACCATTATTCATAGAATGTATAATTTTTTTAATAGACTTAGAGAGTGGTTTACCTCGCAATATTCTAATACTATAATTCATAGTATTCCAGAGTGATCCACAAAATTGACACATCACAGACGGACCAAAATTTTGGGATGACAACTCTATTCCATGACTAAATCTTTTACATTTTTCTCTATAATACAATAATATTAAACATATAATATATATTCAATTACTTCTTTGCTCAAAGTACATGCATAATTTCTAATATTTAATACAAGTAAATAAAGTATAGCTTACATGTAAAATGTCTGCAAATTTCTGCTTTGCGAACAATTTAATTTCGTAATAAATTGATTTACATTCCATAAATGCTGTGCTTTTTCCATATTATTTTATTTACACACACGTGAAAAAGAGAAATAATTCAAAAGCAAAATATTTTATTCGTATTACTGCAGAATGTTAGGTTAAACTAAACTTTGTACAGTTTACGTACGAATACAATACAATACAATACGTTAACGTGTCGATAAAATAGTCGACTCTGGACACGAAGTTTCAAGTTTTCAAATCTTGGACGCCTAATTTTAATTTCCCTAATTTTCACAAAATTCCTAGAAAATAGATTCGATCGTTTGGAATGGAGAGAAGGGAAGAGAAAATATACACACTGATCAGAAGAGAATCCCCGATGTATGACATACAGAGATAATGCGTATTTTCGATAATCAAACACTTCTATTAAAATATTTGATGGCATTCAACTTTTAAGTGTAAATGCGAGAAATGTGTAACTACGAGCGTTAAAATATACCCGGTATAACGGACATAAGTGGCGGTATCCTATGACTTGTAAGCAAACTATACCAGAAAATTTTGAAAACGATATCGTTGCCAATTAATAGTAATCTTTGTTTCCGTTAGAAAAATAGAAAAAAAAAAAAGAAAAAGATAACCTCCAAATACGATCACGTCACTATTATTGAATAACAGGGTAGCCAACATGTGGAAATGCTGAATTGCTTGTAGAATTCCTAAACCAATCCATTAAAGATCCATGATATAATAATACGATGTATATCTAGTTCCGGCATATAGTTTCTATTCTATAAACAGATAGAACTACGGAGGGTGTTAGAAAAATTTTTATTTTGTCATCCTTGTCATCGAAGCACCGGGAGGACTGTCAAACAATACTTGAATTAAATTGTTGTCATTAAGGGGTAAATTAATAGAGCGACATGGGGAACGGGAAGAAGGGCGAACAAGAACCGTTATTAAAAAAGGAAAAGGAAATTTACGATTCTCCATTGAGTCTCGTTGGTAAATAATATTCGATTTTGATCACGAAAGAATTAGGTTTGTTTAATCCAATTGGTTACGGTTACCTCTACTACATTTTATTTCAGACGAAGTGGAATCAACTGTCAGTACAGTATCTGCAATAGGTCCTGATGAACTGCCACCTTCGTACGAATCAAATAGTCAGTATGGCATGCATATGGTTACATGCAGGGTTTGTCAGGCTATGATAGATATTTCTGGTAAAAGAGATCAACATGTTGTTAAATGCTGTCAGTGTAATGAAGCTACAGTACGTTATCAGAGTAATTTAATTCACTGCAAAATCCCATATCAGAAATAAGAGTGACAAATAGTCATTAATTTTTCAGCCCATACGAAACGCACCACCTGGAAAGAAATATGTACGTTGCCCATGTAATTGTTTGTTAATATGTAAGAGTTCTTCACAACGCATCGCTTGTCCAAGGCCAAACTGTAAACGTATTATTAATCTTGCTCCAAGTCCAATCACACCACCTGTTCTATCTATGCCTGGAATGTGTAGGGTATGTTGTGCTCACTGTCATGACACATTTTTGGTAAGGATTTAAAATATTTTATTTATAATTGTGAATTTAGGATATTTTATTTATAATTGTGATTTTATAATAATTTATATTTGTATTATTACACTGTTTAGTTCAATACCTTAAATAATGCTTTGGCTCGATGTCCACATTGCCGAAAAATATCCTCTGTCGGTCCAGATTTTGCTAGAGGTCGAGGTATTGCATTCTCTATTGTTGGATTAATAGCCTTAGTAATTGCAATAGCAGTGACTGTAAGTACAGTTATTATATATGTTAATAAGATTATGTAATAAAAAAATTTGAGATACTTTAAACATATTTTAAAGCTGATTACAATTGATATAATTTTATTTTTAGGTTGGTACACATACATATGCAAAATCTAGTGGTGGAATTTACATAGCTTATGTTGGTAAGTATAATAAAATTTGTTTAAATTGAATGATTAATTGAATATATAAATGTCTTAGGTCTTAAACATAAAAAACATCTCACTTAAATATACAATTATATCTCACTCAAATAACAGATTGTTCTTTTTACTAGGTCCCTTTTAAATTTTATTTTCAGGTGCATTCCTTTTGGCAATATTGGGCTTTGGACGCAGCATTTATTACTGTACAATGAAAATTAGTATGATAGAAGGTCCTATGTAATACTCTAAACGACAATCAATTGCTAATATTTTAAAACCAATTCCTCTAACATCTATGTCGTATAATAATATATTTAGATCAAATGTTTATAGTAATAAAATGACATATAAGTCCACTTAGGAGGATATTTGGTAGATGTGTACATTCTTACATATGCATATGTAAATTTATTTGCTAGTAATATGCAATATTCTTACATATATGTATGAAGATGTACGTGTTATGGACAAAGAGGATGTGTAACTATAATATATGACACTTTCTCACATAAGTTAATATATTGAGAGGTATTAGAGGAAGATGGGGTTCTATTTCAAAAACAAAGGATTGTTCCTCTGCACTTTTATATGTACAAGCACAGGACCAAGACAGCAACCCCATTATATTGTTTTCATATTTGAACGAAAATATACTATATATGCTTTCTACATCTACAGTAAATAAACAAATGCACATAGATATATATGCAAATAAAACATTCTTGCATGAATATTATTCCAATTGTAAACAGCTATACATACAGCTATATATATTGTATTTGCAATTACGAATTTGCATTATCGAATGACAAAAAAATAAAAATATCTTTTTAAGGAAAAATTATAAATCGTTTAATAGATATTTTAGGATTTATATATAATTTGACATGCAAGAAAAATTATACAAAATATGTTAGACTTTATTATCTATTTTATTTTATTTTATCTATTTTATATTACCATTCTAATCAAATTATTAAATTATTTTCTTACATTGCTTGCGATATCATTTTTTAAGAATGTAATTCTACTTGAGTTTTGGCTATCAAATAGTTATGAACATTTAAATTAATCTCTGAATAATTTAGCGTGTACATTTTTGTTGCATAAGATATTAAAAGATGTAAGTACATGAAATATGTAATATTAAATTAATTGATTCATTATTAAAGAACGAAAAAATTATTCATTTTTCGTTTCCGCTTTATAAGATCCTGATTCAAAAAATTATTTATATAACTATGTGTGTCACATCATTTTTATACTGTTACAAATATTATTTAAAATTCAAATCTAATCTGACAATAAATAATGATTGTTATAAATTATAAAGCGTAAGTTTCATTTCGTATTGTAAACTCGACTTAAGCTTATACTTCATGCCTAGTGATTTTGTAACTGCAATGATGCATACTTATATATCAGATATATATCTGTAAACATTGTTTACCGCCAAAACTCAGTATGATCGTGCCAATAAAAAAGTATTATTTATCACTTGAATAATATTAAGATATTAATGAATTTTATTTCGTAAATGAAAAGTATTACTTTTTTTATTTTGTAGAGATGGAGAATTTGAAGAATGGGCAATTATTGAATTGCAAGGTGATTTGAAATTTAATTCCACGAATATTACAAATGTATATATTGGAGATTTACACTTTACAAAATCTGGTACACCTATACTTATAATTGGCATTCATGTATTACACGGAAAAGAAGTGGTACTTCCAAAACCATTTGCAGTTTTAGTGAAAAAAAAGAATGAAGTTAATACAACCAATATTTTTGAAAGACAAACGGAATACATTATTAAAGCACTTATAAAAAGAAAAATAATTTTTAGATCCAGACCTAAACCTATTGTAACAAATGTTCCAAAATTTAATTAAGTATATGTAAAAATATTATACCTTGATATTGTAATTTTATGTTATAATGTACTATCAAAACTAATTATGATGTAAATATGAATATATTGTTATTGATAAATAAATTTCCATGACTTTAAAAAACATGATTTTATTATTATTTTAATTTTATTTAAAAATAAAAAGTGTTATCTTTAAATCTATAAATATGAAATTTAATCCTTCATTTCTCCTTCTTCATCTTCCTCTTCCACACCTCTTATGTACATTACATTGTTACATCTGATTAAAACTTCACCAAGATTGCCAGTACAATTTCCATCTATATGTTCCTCTGTATTAGCTAATTGTAAATTCATGTATCCATCAACAGAGACAAGATAACCTTTATATTCATGGCCCCATTTGAGTTTTACCATAACTGGTTTACCAGTTAAACCATTTAAAAATGGTTTTGGATTTATTGGCATTGTTGCAGCCATTGTGTATTATTTTTTTTCTGTAAAAATACATTACATAGTCTATATTATTATAAATATTTAAAATAGTTCAAATATGAAAATATATAATTAAAATACAAATATAATAAGTAACAATTAATTACAAAAAAATGAAATTAAATGAAATTATTTAACAAATTATCAATTAATTGTATTAATATACTGAGGTTAATTTTATATACATATATAAACATTAGGAATACATTAAAAATTTGTAATTTATATGTCACGCAATTGCAAAATCATTGTTATCTTTGACAAAAGTTCTGTACTTACATATTTCAAAGATGATAAAAGAAAAACACTTTAAATTTTCTCAGTTTGATGAAAACAAGACGCTTTAGCATGAATCACTTAGGTTAGAAATTGCTATCGCCACGACGCGACACATCGCATGCTCTAACTCGTCATATGACGATTATGCTATCGTTATTATAACATAACCTAAACTTGTCAAAACGTCTAACGCAATTTTTCGAGTCAAAAGATACAGCAATAGTTTTTCAGTTATTTATATAAATTCATATACATTTTACACAATATTAAAAGAATTTATTAATAAAGTTATAAGTTATAAAATATATAATTTATTTTCAGTAAAAAATTTGTGTCTCCCACTAGAATTACATTTTAAAAATGAATATTTTACCGAAGAAAAGGTATAATTGAAAATAATTTATATAGTATTGTCAATATTATTTGTATTTATATATTATTCATGTATTATTTATTATTTATTTATACATTAATTTATATTATATACATTATTTATTATATATAGATTGATAAAAATATAAAAATATAATTATAATAAATTTTTTAGGTGGCATGTACGTACTAAGGAAAATATAGCACGTGTGCGACGGGATGAAGCAAAAGCTGCAGAAGAAGAAAAACTTAAACAAGAACGAATTCAAAAAGCGGTACATATGAAGATAAGATTAAAAAACTTATTCACTGATTATTTAAACAATAAATGAACAACAAATTTTAAATATTTATTTCTTTAGGAAACTGAAGCAAGAATTAATCTTTTGAGAGAAAAAGCCAGATCAAAATATGATGGACGAACAGAAGTATTAAAAAGTGAAGCGGATGTTAGTTCTTCGAAATGGGATCATGTAAATTTTTTTGCTGAACTTGAACAAGGGAAACTTGATTATAACAAACCTAATGCAGAACATGAAAAGGAGAAGAAAGAAGAAAAAGAAAAGTATGAGAAGCAGATTGGCTATCTTTCATACCTTGGACAAGACACTAATGAAGCAACAGGTAAGAAAAGTTGGTATGAAGAATTACCTGAAAGATTGAGAGACATAGAAAAGGATGTAGAAGTACAAGTTAAAAAGAAAATATTAAATGATCCCATTCAAGATGTAAAAAAGTATTTAAATATGATGGGATCTGGCTCCATTGAAAACTCTTTAAAAATTAAAACAGAATCTGTTAAAAGAAAAGAAGATGATTTGGATGAAAGTAATTCAGATTATAAAAGATTTTTGAAAAAACACAAACACAAGAAATCTAAAAAACATAAAAGAGAGCGCCATAGAAGTAAAGAAAGAAAAAATATAGAAAGACCAAATATAGAAAAATTAAGAGCAGAGAGATTGTTGAGAGAACAAAGTGAAAAATTAAGAACAGAAGCTTTATTGGCTAAATTGAGAGGAGATCCAGTTCCAACAGTAGCTCCAGAAACTCCTTCAAAATCTACTATCAAACAAAAATATAATTCGCAATTCTTTCCTGAAATTGCTAGGCAAAATGCTGAAAGAACCCCTACTGTATATCCAGCGAAAGAAATATAAAAAGTCAATAGGGGTTTTATTTTAAAATATAGTGTGTGTGTATATATATATATATATATATATATATATATATATATATATATTTGAATAGTGTTGTAGATTACATACATCTAATTACTAGTATTAATGTAAATGAATTGTTAAATATAGTATAATAAAAAATGCATATATATTTTTAAGACTATATTATTTTATAGAGTGCAATAAAATATAAGTAAAAAAAGGAAAAATGATTTTTTAGTTATTGTTAAATCAACTATCTTTCGTAAATTTACTATATGCTAAATTTCGCGGTATCACGTGATGCAAAATGGTGGAATATCACGGATCTCATGGATAATGTATTAAAATTTGACATTTATGTCATTTTTTCAGTATTCTTGTTCATCACTTGACTTAAATTCTTTATTCGTAAGTAATATTCTTTCCGTTTGTACATATTAAACATTTCCATTTGAAGTCCCATTTGAAATCTCATTTGAAACCAGACGCATAGTTCGCGCGAGTTACTTTCGCGTAACATGATTTTCGAATTTGAACAGCTGTGAATGTGCTTAATTACGGAGAGATGATAATTTGTAAAAGTTTTTATTTTACGTCAATAAAATATAACAGCTTAACTTCAATTGTTGCTAGAAAAATTACATTTTTAAGTCATGTTACTAATCGACCTTAAGATAACCTCTTTTCTAATTTATACAAATATCGGCACTTCACAACATAATTGTAAATAATTCATTTATTTCTTTTACTTCAAATATAATGACACGTACGTTTAGAGTAATTTATAAAATTTTATATTAAAAAGGTAATGTATAATTCAAGTAAACAAGTTGAATATTATATTACTAAATAAATTGTGCTTTTTATTTTATTGCGTTTTTTAATTTAATGTATTTTGACGTTTTATGTGCAAAAGTATCAATGTATTATTAGTTATACATATTAGTTAAATTTCATTTTATAAATTATGTTTAAGGTTTTTGTATAATAAGTGTAAATAGATATTTACCTTTTTATCTACAAATGTTAATATTTATATGTATTTATATTACAGGGAAAATGTTACTATTAATTTAAATATATCAAGCATTTTATAACAGTATGATTTAATTAAATATCATCATCATGAATGAGGAAAGAAGTATTGAAGATTCTTCATATCTAAGCTACGAAATAAATGGCACTAGATATATTTTACAAACTATATCAGATCCAACTATAGACATAACAAAAACTGCATCAACTAATCAAGAACAAAATACAATTAATATTATAGATGAACCGCATGTAGAAAAAGAGGATGAATCAATTTCTTTAATTTGCTTAGATGGTCAGGTTTATGCATTTCAGAATGGAGAACTACAAGAATTAGATTTTAGTCAAGTAACAGATGAAAATGAATCACAAGAAAAAACAGTGCTGCTGTCTAAAGAAGATGATAATTGTGAACCGCAATATATTACTAATGAAGGATTAGTAATTGGAAATATTGATCAACATTCTCAAGAACAATATGAAATTATCACTGATCAAAATGAAAAGAATTTTATAGTAGAAAAGCATAATGTAAATGCTAATGATTTTGTAGAAGTTGTAACAGCATTCAAATGTAAAATATGTACTTATACTACGCAAGACAAGACACAATTATTGCAGCATTTTCAGAAAACACATGTAAATCCTAAAGTAGATATAGAGGTGAGTTACAAAATCAATTACTTCTCTAATGAATATTTATGTTGACAATGCATTTTCCAGATAAAAGAAGAATTTAAGAATACAGATGAAGTAAAATTGTTGTACATGTGTGGAGAATGTTCTAATTGCTTTCCTTCTATTGAAGATTGTAAAGAACATATGATAAATGTAATTGCTTGGTCTGTTGTAAAAAAATTAAGCCATTACTATTAAAGATATTATATATTAATACTTTTTATTTTAGGATCATCAATTAACAGATACAGGAGCCAATAAAGGTGGTAAAGAAAATATAACTGATGATTCAAAAGACTCTGGATTATTAGAGTGTATAGGACAGAGTGTTGAAAATAATGATATAAAACGTCAAGTTAAGATTCAAAAACCTTTGAATTCTGAATATATGCTCAATAAAAAAATGATTGAATTAATGGAAAGAAACATAAAGTATGTTATTAAACTTTTAAAAATATATATTTTACTTACTTATTAAATTGTACATTTTGTTAGGTGTTCATATCGAGGATGTCCCTATAAATTTTCTACAGAGGAAACAATGCAGCAACATGCACTTTGTCATACAGAATCACAAAATGGAATGGCATTTAAATGTACCGTTTGCCGTGATACGAAATTTACCAAATGGAGGCAGTGTAGCTTACATTTATGGAAAAAGCATCAAATTGGTAAATACATAATATCAGTAGTATCAGTTTTATTTACACAATAAAATATTAAAACGTATTTTTATACACTCTTAAAGATATAGGTTTATTTACTTGTAAAATATGTAAAGCATATAAAAGTGCAACAATGGTGAAACTTTTAACTCATATGCGTGTGCATAGTGAGACTCGCGAGTATGAATGTTCAGAATGTGGTAAATGTTTTAAACAAGCCAGTCAGTTACGTAATCATAGAGTGATGCATTTGGATCGCAAAACATTGGAAGTGACGCGGTGGTATACTTCAAAAAAATGTGATATGTGTGGAAAAACTTATGCAAATTCCAAATGTTTAAAAAGTCATATTCAAGCAGTGCATTCAAAGTTACGACCATATGTTTGTAATGTTTGCGGGCATTCTAGCGCTAGAAAAGCAATGTTACAAATGCATTTACGGCAACATACTGGTGATAAACCCTTTAGTTGTGAACTTTGCGAGTATAAAACTGGAGATCACAATACATTACGACGTCACATTATGCAACATACAGGTATGCATGAACAAGAAATGTAATATAATACAAGAATGTATTAAAAAATAATGTATTACAAAAATTACATATGTAAATAATATTTTCAGGGTTTAGACCTTATAAATGCCCTCACTGTTCTTACACTGCAATACAAAGTAGTAGTTATAAAAATCATTTAAAATCTAGACATCCTTTACTGTCTGGTTTATTTACGTGTGACCTATGCCCTTTTAAAACTGTTAAAAATCAAAGTTATATACAACACGTAAGAGACCATGAAAAAGGATTGATCAAAGCAAATATGCAAAAGAAAGGTATTTTTCAATTTTTTGTTAAAATGTATATAATTGTTAATGTAAAATTGTATACTTTTTCAGATAACGAAAATGTTGAAGTTTTCCCTGGTAACATTGCAGCGGCACAATTAATTTATAGTTGCTTGGGTGCCTTTTCAAAAGTGGGCGATACTTTAGAAGCAAATTTGATGTCTTCCTCAACGTCTGCAGACGGTACGTCACAAACTATAACGATACAGATACCATCGAAGCATCTTGAAGGTTCACTGCCAACAAGAGAAAATAGAACTAAAAATAACTCATCAATTGAACAAGAAGATGAAGAAACAATGCATTGTTTTTTAAAAATTCCAAGAGAAGAAGAAGAAAGTATAGATACTGGTGGTATAACTATACCTGCTGAACCTGAGGAATCAGGGGCAACAACTATTAATGTTGATACGTGAAATATAGAACGTTAAGTTACTAATTGAAATATTTCTATACTTGGAAACAATTAGAAATTTATACTTCAAAACTAAATGAAGAAATGCTAGTCACGCGTTACTTAGAATACTATGAATTAACTTGTTTAACAGAACACTAGAATTAATATATTAATTTTTAAAATCCTAATTGTGATACTATTTTTGGAATTGTATATTATATCAGCAAAAACAAATTTAACGAAAAACAAATGTTCTTGTTTAAAAAAATTTTATACATCATTTTGAAAAGAGCAATGCATATTTAATTTAATGGATTCTCTGTTCATAGTTGTTCAAAAATTTTATTTTATTCGAAAAAAAAGATTTTATAGTTAAAAGAAAGTACTTTTGAGATATTTTTATTTTAAATTTTACTAAGGATATAATTTATTATATATGAAAAAACACATTTAAGATTTTGAATGTATTTATTGATAATTAATAGGAAATTAGTAGAAGTGTACATAAAAATTGTAAAATAATAATCTGGAAGCCGTTGTAAAATGTAAATTACAATATCTCATATGGATTACAATATGATTAAAATAATATTTTACATGATGAACTAAAGAGAAATATTTTAATGTTTTTGACTTAATTATTCATCAGGTAAAAATAATACTTATTGCTATGGAAGATTGAGTTTAAAATCTTTTTAAGAGATTTCACATATTAATTATTGAACTTCACAAATATGTCCCCACAAATTGAAATTCCGGTATCAATTTGCTTAAGTGTGAGATTTATGAAAATAGTAACTGATGGACATATTATTTTAGAAAAGTTTAATAGGAAGTTTTAAAATATATTAGTAAATTATAGTATATAACAAAGTTGTCTTTTATATAAAAAATCATGAAATGAAATAAAAAATATTGCTTTTCAGGATAACTTAAGCAAATTGATACAGATTATTATTTACAGCTAATTATTCATAAAATGTGAGAAGTTCCTTTTTTTAAGCAACTGATGTGGATCTTCTCATAAATTACACATCATATCACAACTAACAGTCCCTGGGCAGTTCGCCATAATAAGCTGTTAAAGCTATTAACTTTCTGTCGAGAAAATTCTGTTCCACTTCTACACCACCACCTACTCCAGCTAATATGGCAAGCTGTAAATTTATATAAAAATATAAAGCAACTGATGCATAATATTGTAAAATAACATAGGTAGAATATTCAAATTTTTTTAATCTTCTTGAATTATAAAAATTTACCTGCATAGTATCTACATTTCTAGGTAGAAAGTAGGCCACATGATCTGTGATTTTTCTTGCTATATTAAATAATTTTACTCCACCAATGGGTTGCATAATGTTATTGAGATCAAAAGTTTCATTCTTGGCATATTCAGGTCCTCCCCATGGAGGACTTAGAAACACAACATCTGCGATTAATTTCGATGCGAGTTGAAGGAAGTCTCCAACAATGAATTCTATTCTGTCATCAACACCATAGACTCGAGCATTATTTCGAGCAAGTTCAATTTTAACTGGATCTATATCTATTGCGAAAACTGTAAAAATGAAAATAATTAAATTTTTATACTAACTTATATACAGTGAACACACCTTTTTCACATGT
Source organism: Frieseomelitta varia (assembly GCF_011392965.1). Lineage (NCBI taxonomy): Eukaryota > Metazoa > Arthropoda > Insecta > Hymenoptera > Apidae > Frieseomelitta > Frieseomelitta varia. The sequence goes on from NW_025109550.1 coordinate 848,167, forward strand.
AAAAGCAAATTGAATAGCATTTCCTCCTGCACCACAAAATGCATCGATTATGGTATCACATTTGCATCTTTGGGCTATATGTTCGGCAATTTTTTCTGGTGTCACGGAAAACCAACTCTCTATAAAAAGAATAATTATAAAATTTAAAAATTGATAAATTCATTATTGAATGATTTGTAAGATATTTTACTCTTAGTCTTTTAAAAGCCATAAATCGTATAAATATTATCAAAGAACATACCACGATCTAATTTAATGCCTTGATCAAACTTGCTAAATAGGCGATACCTTTTTAACCAATATTTCATTAAAGTCTTATCATTGTCTATCTCTACTGGAAGGCTTATATTTTTTTTAAATTGCTTCCTTCGTTTCTTCTTTTGCGTCTTCTTTATGCTGTCTTCGTCTGATAATTTCACATTTTGTATTTCGTTGTTACTATAGTTTTCATCTACATCCATATTGACATTTAATGAATCGAACTTCTTGTTATCTTGTTCAGGAAGTTGATCTTCTGATACACATTTTGTGGTATCACTCGTTTCATATTGATCAAAACATACATTATCATTTTCAACATTTTGGAAAACATCGTCCTGATTATCAAATACATTAACAGTATCGTGAACATCGTCAAATTGTTTTTTATCTGCTCCTGAATCTATTGAACTTGTGCTTGGTTTACTAAATACAAATCGCTTTGTTTGCAATTTTGTTTTAAGGCTACGATCACATTCGTCATCAGAACTTGAAGTCAATTGTGCTGAGTAGGAACCTTTTTCAGAGGCTTGTAATTCTGTTTTCACCGATGGCAATACAGGACAATAGGATAAGTAATGTTTTACCTGTAAAACAAAAAGCAAAAAATAAAACAGCTATATATCTCTGTTTTATTTGAAAAAATATAATTTACTTTGTCTATAGTGTTAGTAATTTCCACTCCATTATCATCAAAGTATATATGTTTATTTGCGGGCTTGGATCTATAATATTTCATTTTTAATTGTCTATTTTGTAATCTAATATTCTTTTTTCTGTATACTACTTCTCCTTGAAAATTTGATTGTTCGTAATTTTCATTGAAAGTATATCCCATCAATGAAAATGCTTTTTTTACTGATTCCAGACCTTCTTCTGTATCGTCATAATCAGCCTCGTGACTAAAATAAAATATATTATACGTAAATAGCATTTATTTACATAATTTATTTAAATAACATTTGTTTAATAGATAAATAAATAAATAAATATAATACTGCACCTTCGTTTTAATGTTATAGGTTTATCTTCATTGGGTTCATCTCCATCTCCATCAGAATATTTTCGTTGAATACTATTGTTACCAGTAGTAATAATTGCATTTCCATTTTGTGTAGCTAAATTCTGATCATTACATTCAACTTCTTTTGAACATTCCATTTCATTAGCTTTTTCATCTTTATCTGCAACAGTTTCATTGTCCTCTGAATTCATTGTTAAATTTTGGATGAGCATTCCTACTGATTCCATAATCAATCGTTTTTTTTTCGTTTTGTCTTTCTTAGAATAAGAAAAATTTTTATTAGATATATTTTTACTTTCAGAAGTGTTCATTTTATTACACATATCTGTTTCCCTTTGTGTAAAATCTTGGTCTATACTTTCATCACTTCCTTCCTCTTGCATATCTATATCGTTATGTTCCTGGCTACAATTTTGATTAATAATTTCAGATTGCTCCCTTTTATATTTTTCTACAAATAGTTTATAATGATCTTGGTATTCTATTTGGAAATTTTCTTTCCATAAATGCTGCCAGTATTTATCAGTATCTTCTGGAGTGTATTCTTGATCATTATCTTGATCAGAACTGGTATTTGTTATATTGCTTTCGATAGAACTAGTTACAGAACTGATGAGACTAGATGAATTTGTAGAAATAGAGTCACAACTAGAACTAGTAAGGGTCATCTTTGTGACATTTGTCATAGAATCTGATGTTGCATTTGTTTTTGCTATTGACTCGTTGATAGAATCGCACCTTATTAAAAGTCTTTCATCTTCTGCATTAGATTGTTGATTATAATTTTCTTCCATACTAAAAGGACTCAATGGATTCCAGCCATCTCCAGTTTCTGGTGAAACTTCAAAATTTGTGAATTTTTTCCTATTATCTTCCGCATCTCTGTCACTTATTTTCTGTTTACTTACGTCATCAAACGAAAAATTAATACTACATGTGTCTTTTGTTTTTATTTCGTTATCGCTAACATTATTACTTTTACTAAATATTCCTTCAAAATTTGAGCGATCAAGTTCACAATTTCTGTGCGCTTGATTAGGAAAACATGTATTTTGCTCTGAGAATTTTTCAATAGTTTCTTTCATTTCCGATTTCTCATCTCCTATTAAATAAACATTTTGTTGCAAATATTCCGGATTTATATAATCTGCGTATTTTCTGATCCAACTTGTCCAAATTATACGTTCACCATTTTCCGACCAATATCTTTCCCATGATATATCCATTATACTCTTAGTTTTACAATACATAGAATAATATGGATAATCGCTCGAGCTATGGTCACAATTATGCCTAAGTGTGACATCTTCCCTATAAGTTTGTGTATCACTTAAGGAAACATTTTTAAATATATTATGTATCTCAAAATCTTTATCTTCTAAAATACATAATGGATTTTCTACATGAAATTCCTTTTTATTACAAATGGATGGATCATAACTTAAAACTTCAGTGCTATCTGTAAGATGATCTGATGAGTGAATGTCTATTATTTTAGATTCAAATTCTGTATCTTTATCTTCTTGGTGCTGTGCAAGTACATTCACTTTGTCAAATTCATCTTCCAGTTCAGTCTCTGTTGTTTGGAAAGTCTTTGGAAAGTCATAAGATGCCAATAGGTTTTGTATACTTTTAGCCTCATGTTGATCATGATATTCTGACAGGTCTGCACCTGAATCGGACTGGTGCAGGCCCAGCTTCTGGGTGAGGGAATGTACAGTAGGACGATGAGCCGAATCACGAACAGAGTCATGTTCATCTGTGGAATAATTGTTGTCTGTGTGTGATGCACTGCAGTAACAGCTCACTGGTTCTTCCTAATTTTAAGGAAGGAAAGATATGCTTTTGTTCAAATATTATTTAATACAGAGGTTTAATACATAGACCAATGTTACCACATTAACTGAAAATAACCAATAGAAGACAAAGAAACAAACTTACATCGTGTTTCTCAATGGATTGTGCTTCTATAATGGATCTTTTATGAAGATCTAACATTTCTCCAACACAGTCACGCTCAACATTTTCATCTTCACTAGCATCCTCTAGAGCAAGGACAGTATAAACTTCTGGGTTCCTAAAAATAAACAAAAATTTATTCCAGAAAAATCACACAATTCGATATAATATAATATTTCAATTCTTCGTAATTAGAAATTAATAGTAATATCCACGTGGTACACAAGGTGTTTATTTTCGATATTTCGCTGAACTAAATGAAAGGACAAAGGAATATTTTCAACGATTGTTAACTTTCGCACTGTTCTACGTTTTAAGAAAAATGCGTTATCACATTCCTACTGTATAACAAAGAAAATTAATTTTTAATTTCAATTTCAAAGAAAATACACTATGTGACCTAGCTCACACTCAAGTGGGTGTCAAGGTTAGGTCATGTGTCACACCACTGATCGATAAACGAGTATTCCATTTCTAAGATTTGAAAAATGCATAAAAACGGTAAAGGTACGAGAATACGGGAATATGGGAAATTGCGACGTCCGATGGTATAAATGAGTCGTATTGTTGCAGATGTATTTACCGAATAAATACTCTGCTACAAAGACAATAAATGTAATGATCAGGGTCAGAAGATTCTGCTTGTTCTGTGATATATACTTCGGCTAAAGGTTCCCAAAAGTGGTCACTCATACCGAAAGAAGTGTTTAATTGACTACTTGCTCGTGAATCGTCACAACACCCACATGTCTCACGCTCAAATTTTTACAACTCCCCCCGTGCAAAAACAATCCGCCATTTCTTGCACAGCACACCATCGTGAAGTTGCTCCTGATTACCATCATATTTTAATGAACAATCGATAAATCCAATCTCTGGTCAAGTTTAACTTGATTTTGATTAACATTCATCGAGTAACGGTACGATCGCAATTTAAAAGTACGTCATAATTATAGTGCTTCTTATTCTAATCGTTGAAGACATTTTTTGAACAATCTAACATGGACGAGAAACGTAAACGACATGTGTATGTAAATCATATGCATAGAAATTTATGTCATTTTGCAATCAGTCAGATAAAAATTCATACTCAAAACTATATGTGACATTTATCGTATACATTTCCAATTATGTTTACGAATTATTTTAATTCATATTTCGAATCTGACTGGTGAAAAAGTCAATATCATTGGACCGAGAGTTTCGATCTGTTAAATAGAATTAAAAAAATCTCTTAGGACCTAATTAGGAAGATGCAATTACAAAAAATCATAAGTTAATCCTTTTAATTGATCTTTTTCGTAAGTGAAAATTTGATCGATTTATAGATAATAAAATATTAGCGTCACATAACGGCGAAGTATAATTAAACGTCGATAAAAGAGAGACCGAGATAGGTTCTGCTATCTACTATGGATAATGTTATTTTTGTAGTTTCAGCTCATTTGGTAGCTGCTTTATCGACGGTTAATTCTAATACTCTGCCGCTAGATAGCAACAGTATTAATGTCTATGTAGCGACCTTTTTTGTAGTAATTATGATGATAATTTATATTTATATCACAATACTACATCTATAAATCAATTAATTTTTTATCATTGACTAAAAATAGGATAATCACAAATAAGAAAAGGTATAGATCGTTATATATATATATATATATATATATATATATATATATATATATATATATATATATATATATATATATATATTACGCGAAGCACTTATTCAAATAATATTTAATTTCTCATAACTAAATGTTAAACTCGGATTAAAATTATACTTTGAAATATATATATGCAGAGTGCAAATTAATCGCAAAAGGAAGTGTTTTATGTTTTTGTATTTGTTTCAAACTAAGAAAACGATATACAACGATGACAGCAGCTGTTTCCGTCGCCGCTTTATCCTCGATTAGTTCAATCGTTTCATCGCTATATGATGCTAATGTTCATAAATTGATGAAATTTTCATTTGAAAGAAAAAAAGAAAAAAATAAAGAATGAAAAGGAACTTTCGCGATTGCGATCTTTTAAATTACATTCTAAGCTTTCTCTCTATATTCCTTTCATTCTGCAAAATAAGTTTTTAAATTTTTAAATTTTATTACGTCGAAGTATATTTCATCATGGTGAATGAACGTTAGAGGTGGACAAATTTTTAGTTCGCGTCGGAGATTTCAAACTGGACGCAACACGTGTCTTTTTCGCCGTATATGAAACCTCTTATAGTAGTTATATCGTGCTAATCGTAAAAGAATCACCTTCGAGCTCAACGCGTTTTTAAAATATCCGCGCAAGTAGAGTCCGCGCGCGCAGGAAAAAAAGGAGGGAAATTCAAACGGATCCAACTGGGGAAGACCCGACAAATAGCGCTACCTGGCGGAATGCTGCGAAATAAGGATTCTGCGAACGGAGCAATGGCGTAGGCGGCGATCCATGTGATAAATTAATTTTTATAGCTTCGTGGGTGGCGGCTGTTTCTATTGGTTGCTGATCGGGCACCTCCCACTTGGAACGACGTTGCCTTCTCCTGGTTTATTCCATTCAGCTGTAATACCGTGATATACCAATGCATTTGTCTCGTTTCGAATGAGCTGGAGGAATCGGGGGGGAAGGAGGGCGACGGGGGGAACAGCGCAACGTCGAGTGCAATTGAAATAGATATTCGCGGATGTTGCTCGAACGATCCTCTCTCGACGAGAATCGCGCATCTCTAGAACGCGACGCGAGATTTTTATCGGGCGGATCACCGTCTTCAAAGAGGATTCGATGTTAACTACGCATTACATGTGATCATTCGTGTTTTACGACGATAATCGTAGGCTCCATGACGCGTTTACGTAAGGATCAATACGATTTTTTCTTTCGCCGCGCGAATCACCCGATGAATCGCTCGAACTTTAATCGCTATTGTTCGATCGTCAGTCAATCTGTTTCTTTTTTTTTTTTCCTCGGACGCAATTATTTCTCGTCGAAGAAACAATAATCAAATCCTAACGATCGTCCATCGTTCGCAGAATGATTGCATGATCGGATCGAGTTTGGAGTCGAGCGTAGCGTCGTAAGTTGGCGAAAAGAATTTTGCCAATTGGATATAGTTTTAGCTAGTTTCCTAGCTTAGAGATTTTTTGATCAAAATTCGAGGCAGACAGAGGCAATTATTATTGATATATTTGAAATATTAATTTCCGAGTAGTAGCAGTAGAAGTAAAATAGAATTGAAATTATTACTTTCGTGTTGTATAGTCAAGGGATATAAGTAAAGCTATAAGTGCGCAACGTTACCAACCCCGCATTGAAATCACCGCGCACCTTCTTGTGCGGGCGTCGAAGTCTCTTCCTTATTTCGCGCTGCGCACATTACAAATTACACTAAAATTATTAAGACAACGTTAGACACAAAATTTTTGAAGTCTGAAATTGTGTTATATGGAATTATTATTTATTTGACCGGTAATCCGGAAAATGTGATGAAACGAAGCTTTGCAAAACTGTAGTAACATATTATATGGAATTTCCTATGAAATCATATATAATTTATAATGTTTTATTAAAAAATAGAAAACACAAGTTTGATTATTCAATACCATAGGTATCATAAGTTATATAATTGGCATTCATAACTAAAAATCTACGTAGAGTCAGGAAAATGATCTCAACTAATAAATTATCTTTCGTATAAGACGATGATACTTTCTTCGATTATATTTACGGGGAGAAATGACTGTCATAGTTGGGCTGATAGGCGATTTTATAGCGATCGCGCTTTTCCGCACGTGTTCTGCGCTCCGAGCGTGGGGAAATCACGTCATCGAACGAATGGCTCGTTAAATATAGATGCTTATCTCTCGATACTCGGACAAGTCCCGGGTAAAGGTAGTCTAGCTAGGCTATAGGTTTATGGACCGTCGATTTTGTTATTAAAGATTAGTTCTCGCCACGTGGAAAGTTCATAACTTTGAAACGCTCGTACGAGCGAGCATTGAATTTTCGATTGCCGGAGTATCGATTCAGAGAATGCAGGGAATGCAAAATGGTGAAAATTGGGCCGCGAGAAAAGTTTTGTGTGAATTTTGAAAAAAAAAAAAAACTGCGCAACTCGATAATTAAAAAGAGGATTACGAATCATGTAAAAAAGCATCAGAATTGGTCACAACATATGCAAAAGATCGCAAGCTTTCTCTCTGATTTGAGATTGATTCCGCGCGGTTGAAGATCGACAAGTTTGCGAGATCAGGAATAGATCGTGGAAAAATAAACCTTACGAATGACAGAACGTAACGCAAGATGAGAAAGAGAATTGCGCAGAATTTAGAAAGGAGGGAGAAGAATCAGAGAACGTAACAGAAAGACCAAGAAGAGACAGTAAGAACTGTCGGAAGAGAAAAGAAACGGAATTACACCACACAAAATCTCGACAACTAGAAAAAGAAAGAACGAGGAACAGCAAAGAACACGACGAAGAATAAAAAGAGACGCTAAAAGGAAGAGGAGGAGGCTGTGAAAAAGCATCAGAGGAAGAGGAAGACGAGGACAAAGAAGAAGAACACGAAGAAGAAGAAGAAGAAGAAGAGGAGCAAGAGCATCGAGAAGGAGAAGGTGCAGCTGTGTGGTGGGAGGAGAGAGAACGAGAGAAGGCCGCGGTAGTCTTTCTCGGTCGACTAGGTAAGATAAGGACGAGGCGGACAAACGGACTGACGAAGGTGGCCAAGGTAGGGGATATTCAGTCTCGCGGCCACGTGCTACACGAGCGCACGCCCCGAGCCGGCCGGTGGTCCAGCCACGACTCCGTCCTCTTCTTCTTCGTCCCGTTTTGTCCCACGCTTTCTCCTTCTTCCCTCATTCCATTCTTCTTTTCGTACAACACCTCTCGACATCACCACCGTGTGCCTCTCCCTCTTTCTCTCTCTCTCTCTCTCTCTCTCTCTTTTCGTCACGTTTCCACTTTATTCTCCATTTCTCTCTCCGTCTCTCCCAGAGTTTTTCTCCCTCGTCTCGTTTTAGTCGACTTTTTTTTCTCGCGTCTCCGTCGCGTACGGACAGTCACCGTCGCTTCCAAGCGTGTTTCGCGTCCGAGAGTCTCGCGTGAGTGTCGCCCGCCAGCGGATTCCCAGTGGACGCGGCTCGAGCGCGCCTCGCGGCCCCGGCTAATCGCGGGAACGCTCGAGCTACCAGCGCCTCGTCAACCTCGCCGACACCTTCGACAGTCACAATTTCGTTTCGTCCTCGTTGCTTCCATCCGCAAGTACCGAGAGTTCGTAGCTCCGAGAGATGTACTGAAGTTTGGTGAACGCGAGTGTGTGTGTGTGTGTGTGTGTGTGTGTGTGTGTGTATAAATACGATACGAAGGATACGAAGCTTCGATGGCAGCTGCGGAGATGATCGGACGGTACGGTGTCGTGCGAGCAGACACACGGCCAACTGTTAATTTCGTACTCTAACACGACGCGCTGCTGGAAGAACAAAGTCTTGTGACAGGAGAATACAGGAGAATACACCAGTGAAACTCTTCGCTCGTTGTCCCGTTAGCCGATGGTACGTGCAATCAACTCGTTCGATGATCGTGAAACGAAAGTTTGTCGTCGATGGGCTCGCGAAGGATTTGAGCAGGAAGAATATGTGGCCGAATATCGAGTACTGGTCGATATTCGGCGATCCGTGGTGATTGTGATCGCTTCGAGACATCGAGTTGTGCGCCGAGAGGCATGTCTGACCACCAAGGGGAGATTCTACTTGTCGCGCGAACCGAGTATTGACGTGCGTGTGTCCAAGGAACATCGGACGTTCTTCGTCCAGCTGTGTACGAACTAGTGAACTTTAGAGAATAGTGCTGTCTTCTACACGCCAGTTCGGCTTCCACGCGAGTTTTTATTTCTCTTTTAAATTCCTTCACTTCTGTCTACGTTTGACATGGCGTTTTTTGTTCTCGTTCATTTTTAGCGACTTACAGTAAGTTGAATGATATCAAATTTGATCTGTAACTTCGACTGAAATAATCCTAGCTTGCTCTTCGTCGATCTCTCGATCAGGGAATCGAGTTTAATCGAGCCAGCTAGTCTGTGGCTAGTACGGAAGATCGATTCGGTCCTCTTTCTCTCTCTCTCTCTTTCTCTCTCTGTTGCTGCTTGCTCGCTCGATTGGGCGGCGTCGACGATTAATTTGTCACGGGCACAACAATTTCAACCGTTTGCAGTCGGTACCATGATATCCGTGTGACGTGCCGCTGACAACCGGTTCATTAAAGTTGCAGCCGCCTCGTCACTCATTGACTGCCACAGGCTGGCAGTAATCGTGACGCCTGCGACAGAAAAAACAGAAAAAAAGAAAGAACAAAGAGGAGGACGAAAAAAAATATGACAGAAAAAAATAAAAGAAGATGATGAGAGAGTGAAGAAAAAGAGAAGTGTGTGTGTGTGTGTGTGTGTGAGAGAGAGAGAGAGGGGGAGAGAGAGCGATACCTTTGACGCGAGTGTTTCACCTTTCAATCATTATTATTACCAACACCGATGCCTCAAAGGATGGTCAGCCAGGGTGAAAAAAAAAAAAAGTGACGGACAATTAGGACGTTAACGACGCATGACAGCCTGGGAAAGTCGAGAAAAAACTGCACGAACCGCACGTGCGTCAGATAAAATTATTCTTAAGCGCGTCGCGTTGCGAACGCTTTTTTCCTTCTTGGTTAGGTGGCCTTTGTACATATCTGTCGATCGTTTGGCTATTTTTACACAAGATCGATCGTTCTCTCCCCTTAAGAAAAGCAAAATATTTGATCGTTTGATCGTTAACGTCCTTCGTTAGCGAATTAAGTTATCGGAGAGTTCTTTCTTGAGATGACAAGATTTCAAAGACGTGGAAACACATTCGACTTATTCGGAAGGATATTTCGGATTCCAAAATTTTGCCAGATCGTTTGCAAATCTTCGCTGCTGGAGAAACAAGTACGTTTTTTTTTTTTTAAAGAAGACGTCGAGTCGAGTTTTTGTTAAAAATAACTCAAACGTCGATACAATGTGAAACAAGACGAGTGCAACAGTCCTCCAGTTGAACATTTAAAATGGCCGTAGCCGGAATGGAAAAGTCTCAAAGTTATCACATTTCTGCAAGCAAGGAAACTTGAAATCCAACGTTGTTCCTTTACGGCTCCGAGAGCGTAAAGTGTCGGAGGGTTTGAGTAATCGGAATAGCTCGGCTTGTCGACGGAGACCTGCTCGTTTTTAGTCCCTCTCGGACACGGATTGTGCGATGCTGCTAATCCAGCTTGCCAGGCGGTCTTCTAAAGAGTGACGCGATGTATTACGTTTGCATACACGCGGTAACGCTTGTGCGGGTAAAAGAGCGATTATTTCAAGGACTGCAAACTTGTTGCGCTCGTGGTAACATGGTTGCGAGGGCCTCTCTGTTCTTGCTCCGATCCCAGGGGGGAATCGTTCTTTGAAAAAACAAAAAAAAAAAAAAAATTCGTTAACAAATCGTGCAACGCTCGCGCTCTCGCCTGTGTTCTCTCTGTCTGTCTCTCTCTCTCTCTCTTTCTCTCTCTCTCACGCTTGCTTTTTGTTCCCGTTGCTTTTATGATACAAACGCTTCGCGTTGAACGGGTTCTCAGTTGTGGATGCCTCTTTCGTTAATTTCTGAGCACACGCGCGGATTAGACGCGCGGATTTTCACGTTTGTTCAGCAACGTATTAAAGTCGTACAGATATTAATTAACCCCGTACGATTCAGTCGGTTCGTTATAAAGTTGTACCATGGGTGAGATTTTTCTGATTATACTTGACATTTAAAAACGTGCGTTTAAACTTTACTACTATTATATGACAGATTGTTTTCAGCGTAAGAAAGTGATAGTCGGTAACGTAACAGCGACGGGTATATTAATCTTAATTTAACGAACAGGATTCAGAAAAAGATTCGAGGCACCGTCTGATTATTTGCAACTGTGTGTCGACATTGGAATTTCCAAATCACTTAAATTCGCCTATTCTTTGTTTTTCTAAGTCAACCATTCTTTTCTTATCTGATACGCTTCTACTTTCAACCTACAAACTACTCTTTCTCACCTAATTTTCTGAATTTCTTATTTATTTATATGAATTACCTTAAATTTAGTGACTGTTTCTGTTTCTTTACTGTACTGTCTTTTTCTATTTTCGCTTTTAATAAGATTGGGTATTCCACGCTTTCTAACCTAACCTCCCTTTTTCTGTTTTCTCTATTATTCGCTTACCTTCTACTTCCAACTCTATTTACCTATTTATCTCTCCACTACGGTACCTATTCTATCTTCTTTTGTCTTCGTTTTTGGAATTTATTCCCTTTTATTTACCTTAACTCTCTATTTTTTTCGCATCTCTCATGCAGCACTCTTTACCACACACGCCATCTAACCAAATCCCAAATTCTCCTATTTATAGCTTTCCCTAGAAATTTTACAAACTCACGGACGACGAATTTTCGGAAATAGTCGACGACTTGTGCGATTGAAGTTTCGCTCTTCTCTTTGTCTTACGAATTTCACGAATTTTTACGCCCCAGTCCACTGGAGTGTTCAATCGTGTCTCAGGTTCCAACGATGTTCAAAAAAAANCTAAAACGAGACGAGGGAGAAAAACTCTGGGAGAGACGGAGAGAAAATGGTCTCTTCAAATCGGACAAAGCAAATCCAAGCTGCTGATAATGAACTTCGCGAGGAATCGTCAATTTCGCGTAACAATTTAACGACCGGATCAATTATAGCGCGGAAGAGATCGGGCTGATTGCGAGTCATTTGCCAACAGCTGAACGCCGCCCGAACGGCCGAGTCTCGCCGTCAAACTGATATAATATTACAATTTCCTCTCAGCGAGGCGTGTTTCACGATTGTGGAAATTCATTTCGTCGTGTTATATTTCCCAGCAGTGAGCGGGAAACGGGTTAGGTCTCTACGTCCCGTAGAAACGTTGGATTTATAGGAGTGGAGCAGAGGCGACGATACGCGCGATGTAAACCGGTCTTCCGCGCCGTGATACCGGCCACCTTAATTAATTTGTCATTATTTAAGGAAGACGTCTCGCGATAAAACTCGCCGGCATCGCAGCGTCGCGATCCCCCCGTCGTGTTTGTTACTTAGTTTGATCGGTTCGATATCTTGCAGAGACTGTTCTCTGCGTTGAGATTGATAGAAAATTGAAGAGAGAGAGGAGAGAGAGAGAGAGAGAGAGAGAGAGAGAAAGGAGGAAAATGGAACGTCTCTTCCCGGTCCATGCATCATTCGAATTTTCTTCGTGCATACTTCCTCGATCGAGTCGCGTCGATCACTCACAGCTAAGAATCAATCCTCCAGCGGTTCTGTCGTAATTTATGTTGTCATTTTTGATGACTGAAACATTTTCAGAAATGTTTCAACGTTTTCAAAAGTCTCATCTTATGGTTAATTGAAGCCGCAGCGAGATAAAAAAATTCTATGAAATTTTCGACGATGCGACATGTTTCTGTTTTGCGAACGAGAAGATGAGAATAAAGGGACTACCCGGTCTTGGTTGTCGAATCTTTCGCGACAGTCGACGGCACTTCCGCCTGTAGATTTTTCCCTCAATGGAACGTCTCATCGATGGTTGCAACGTCGATTTAAAACTGGTTTCTTCCCTTGTTTCAGGAAATTTTCAACAAGTTTCCAAAATCTTGGAATATACTTCAGCTTACTGTTAGTATATTCATTTACTATAAAATGAACATCACGACAGATTTATCACAAGTTATCTATTAAAACACCCTCTTTTATCGCATCGCTTCTTCCAATTGTAATCCAATGCTTGAACTCACACTTTCAAAAATCTTATTGCCGATTGAAACCGTAACAGGACTGGAACATCCAGTTCTGAATTCAACGACTAGACAACAATCGTCGAATCCTCCAAAATTCTATCGTTTGACAAATATTCCTTTAGAAAAATCCTCCTGCGGAAAAATCGTCGGAGAAGGAGAGCCGAGTTTGTTCTCGAGTTTGGGATCGATCGAGAAAGGAATCACGTTGATCGGAAACGCGGGGGCCACGCTTACACGCGGACACGGGCTCGGATCGCCGCGCGCGGATGAAATTAATACGTGGCTGGCGCCGTAATTAGCGCTCGTATTTATGCGTCCCTTGCGAGGCGGGCTCCGTTAACATGGTAATGGCGTTACACCGCTGTAAACACGACATGTTATCTCGGCGAGGCTCGCGCAAGAAATGGCAGCCACGGATGGGCTTTCGTTTCGCCGGAAGCACGCCTCCTCCCGTGCAATCCTATCCCGCCGCTTTCGTTTTCGAAAGAACGACGAGCATTTTGCTCGAGCTTTCGGGGGATTTCGCCGATTTCACCATTCTCTTTCAATCATTCATTGAAAGGCTCCTCGCCTTTTTTTTATTTTTCACAGTTGTCGGTGGTACGGACGATCTCGAGACTCTTCTCTCGATATCTCCTTTCTTCATTTTCCCAAGCTGCTTGAATATTACGAATTACAATATTTCTTTCTCGGTAATTTCAAAAGTAGGCGACTAAATAGTTTTTACCTTTTAATAGTAATTTGAACTGCAGTGTTTCTTCTTCGATAATTTCCAAAAAACTGTAAAAACTGGAATGATATCGTCGGTTAATTGGATAACGGTATAAATTCACGCGCGTCAAAAGTATGTACGTGTATTAAGTAACCGTTGAGAAGTTAATTATCACGTTTCCGATTATTATTTGCTCTTTCAATTACTTTCTGCCAAAAAAGAAGTTTCAGCTTCTTGCGAGCAGTCCTCTCGGTGTACAGGCTTTTTACTCACAATCAGTGAGGAATATAGAAATAAAACAGCGGAGCTCATGCACATGCATCGGAAGGGAAAATAGTCGCGTTCAAATTACATTGACAGACACTTGATCGTCAAGTTCAGTTGCATGACTAAAGCTCTGTTTGTCATTGAAAAGAATATCAGAAAATGTTGCAAAAGTCAAAGTCACAGGTTTCCAGCTCAAATTCTTCGCACGGAATTCGTCGATTCCCAAGGAGCCACACAATTTTCTTTCACAAACGACTCGTGACGCAGAAAATCACGCCGCAGATTCAAGAATCGAAAAACACACACACACACTCACATACACACACACACACACCTCTTGCAATCGATTTGAATTAACGAGTCGAATTGCCGGCTGGTGGTCCGTTCCAGTTCACGACGCGGTGTCGACGAAGCTGGAGGAAACGTAGCTGAGGTCCCCCTGAGGTGGTCCACGGCTGCACCGGCCGAGGAGGATAATCGTGAGAATCCACGGTGGCCCAGGAAATTTTCGACAGCGTCGGCGCTTGTAAGACACGCACGAAAATGTTGGGTCGCGACATCGAACACGGAACAGACGGCTCGAGGGACCGGCGCGAACGGTTTGCATCGAGAGATTAAAGAAACATCGAATGGACGTGGGCGATTTGTCGAGCTCGGCAGGATTGGCTGGGAGCGGATCCATCCCTGTAGCAACGGGTGTTGGTATCATTACAAGTACGACATCCGCCACCGCGGGGTGGTGGACGCCTACATCGACGATCGCCACCGCAGCGGCCAACACCGACGTGGTAAGTTCTTTTCTCTGCTCTTTTTTCTCGCGATCTCTCTTTCCTCGACTGGACACTGGCCGCGCGTGTCGTTCGTGTCGTCGCGAGCGGAGATCCGTCGAGTTTTGCAATGTGATTCACGTAATTTAGCTTCGAGTCTTTCTTACTTTTTTTTTTTTTTTTTTTGAGGAGGCGGTTCTTCGAGTTTCCGTTCTGATTTGTATAAATTAGGGGAGGATCAGGACGTGAGCCACTCTAGGAAAACAAGTTTTAGTATTCTAAACTCTTCGTAGCTCATTTTTTTGATCAAATGATATGATCTTTAATTGAACGTACGAGAAAAGGGACTGCAATGATTCAAATGATATAATCTGTAATTAATACGCTCTTTGATTATAATAATATAATCTTCGATTGAACATACGAGAAGAGGGACTGCAATAATTCAAATAATTTTAACGCTAGAACTACCAAAGCGGTCAAAACGACCAATTTTGTAATATTTTAGAGTAACTTTGCGGACTTACAATGTTGTACTTTTTTTTTTTTTTAGAGATTCGAGTGATTTTTGTAAAGCAAAAAAAAAAAAAAAAAAATGAATAAACGTTCGTGTTCATTATCGTATCATGAACCTTTTCCTATTCCTTGCATTCTAATTTCTTCGACTCGATTTTACATACTTTAGTCCCCGGTAGTTCTAGCGTTAATGTCAGAGTTCTTTCAGTCTCGCGAAGCGAACGCTCTCGCAACGCCAGATAATCTTAATTTTCATACAATTCCCCGGCCTCAACGATCATCCACGTCACCTCCGTAATCCACGTCATCTTCAACCCTTCCAGCCAACAATCACTCGATAAAAATTGCGGGCAATTACAGAGGCTCCGTGCCTCCTAGTCCCACCTTGTTCGACTCCCGGACAAGAAGTATAGAGGGGAATAAAGGCACCGTTGTTCCGACCAGGCCCACATTTCCCAGCGCAGCACCTTTCGCCGTCGCGCCCTTTGGCGCGCGAGAAAAAGAGAAAAAAAAGAGAAAAAAGTGGCGTGAAGCGTGCGTGCGTGCGTGCGCGCCACGGCGGTAAAGGCGAATCATCAGCCGTGTAACGGGGGGGAAAAATATCCCCGGCTGGCACGCTACTTTCATTTCTTCCTCGAGTGCCATTCGTCATCGGCATTACCTTCGCGCTGTTACTTAATGAGACGTCCCCGTGCCAGGATGCGGGTGTGCGATTAAGCGGTTAACAGCCGAGAGAGGTCGGAATATCATGGCGATCGAGAGACGTCTGGCAGAGGATTCTGACAACGTCGGGCAATGATTACAGCGGCCGTCTGTTCCCCATGCGAATAATTCTCACGACTCTTTTGTCGCGCGTCTTGGGTTGTTATTTTTCAATTGCAGGTTCATAGCACTCGGGAACGTAAATGGCCACTTTCTGAAACTTCGCCATTAATTCGTGGACGTTCCACGCATTAATTTTATTCCAACTGGCAATTATTGTCGTGCAATATCCGATCGACGTGGACTGTCCATCGATTCTGCGAGACGTAGTTGTAACGGTGTATATTCCGTCCGAAAAAAAAGGATACACGCAGTTAAATGCCGTGGCGCGGACAACGGAAAGGATAACGAAGATCGAGGAGACACGAAGGACATTATTTAGTTCCGTTGTAGTGCACCGCACCGGCGCGCAGGGATTAGAACCGAGGTGACACAGCCGCGTCATCTGTTGGACGTTTAACCTTTTTTACCTCGGGCCTCGGAGTATGCGTTCCCACAAGAAGCCATCAGCCGCCGTCTCACCCAGTTATGCCGACTCGCTGAAACGGGAAAATCATTTTTGATACGCGCCACGGCATGAACTTTCATCTTTTGGCACATGGCGAGTAATCGTCAGGAGGAGTACCACTCCGTTGGTTAATAATTGTCCTTCAATCGCTCGAAACTAATCTCTGTTCAATTAGATTTTTAATTTCGCAAGCAATTTCGATGATTGTGGGATGAGGGTGACTCTGTGTATTATTATTATTATTATTTATCGAAGATCGTATATTCGAGATGTACGACGTATAACGATGCGAGACATTGTCGTTAAAAAATAGATGGAAAGACAAACTCAATCGAGCCGCACGAGAGATGGCGCAACGTTATTGTGTCACTTGTGCCTTCCTCTGTTAACCAAGAATCGATTGTCCTTACGATCCCAGTATTTTTCCGTTAAATCTTCAGCTACACGATGCCCCGTCGACGTGCACGTCTTTCCACGCTATTATCTCAGCCTTTGGAGTCCCTCTCTCACGATGAAAACGCGAGGATCGTAAACACACCGGCATCGGAACGCGAAAACAACACGTCAGTTTCTCTCTCGGTTCGGATCCTCTAATTACTTTCCTTGATCCTCGTTCGCTGTCGATCATCTCGTCCAGTTCGTCAAGACGCCTTTTCACGCGTTAACCGATTACCACATTACATTCCACGCAAAACGGTCCAAGTAAAAGATGGATCAGATTCCTCCGAGTGAAACGTCAAACGAGAGGTTCTGCTTCTCCTCTGAATCGTCCCGATCTCGCGCGAGATACGCACACCACACACACACGACTGAAAAGAGAGAAGGGGAGAAGAAAAATCGAGTTCTAAAAATATTTCGAAACGTCCGCCGCTTCGGGACCTTTGGCCCCGGCCGTTCCGAGAGATTCTAGATTCTCGTCAGCTGACGTAACGTTATTTCCGACGGACGCTCCCTTTACATAAACGTCTCGATTGCGAAATCGCAGACTAGGATCGATACACCCTTCGCGTACGATTTTACCATTCTCGTGTCGCCGCATCTTCTTTCATAATCCCCCGACGAAATTGATTGAATCGCGCCGCGAAATATATATTTCCAATGTGAAAATTCCATTATTTGCAAATGACTCGCGGCATCCAATCGCGAATGATAAAAGTCAAGCTCACGTATCGACGCACGTGTGTACGAAACGAAACAACGTGAGATTCTTTGCGAATCTTCTTCTCTGCGCGCGTTCTCTACCGTCTTCGTTTATCTTTGCCGCGTCGGTCGTCCTTTCTCGTTCCAAACTGCCGTCTCGCGGTTGAACCTGTGCGTTCTACGCGATGCGCTCCGTAATGACTGGCTAACTAGGTTTTAATAGGAACACGGTCTCGCAACCGAATCCTCGGCTCTTCTTGCAACCTCTATAAAGAGAGAGAGAGAGAGAGGAGGAGGCAAGAAAAGGTCCCCTTTTTACCGTGACTGCGTGTCTTTTCAAGCGTGTACACGTGCATACTCACGTAATCATCTATATATGTATATCTCTCTCTCTCTCTCAAACGTATTTCGAAGATTTTCAACTCTTACGATCGGTGATTGGCGGGCAACGCAACTCTTACGATCGATTCGAACGGAATCGCCATGCCGCGAATTGATCCCATCATTCACTCGATCCTTTCCTCGATCGCGCGATAAATCACGCGCGAATCATCGCGGGAACTTCTCTCTCAAAGGCACTTACACGCGACATTTCGATACGCGGGCTTTCAATTTTTAATCGTATGTTGTTACGAGTTAGCTCGGTTTGAAAACAGTCGGATGCGAAAACGTCGTGGGTTGTCCCGTCGACCGGGAGTTTGCTCAAACATCGGAATGATTAATCCAACGTCGCTAAACGATGTCCCGCGGTCGTCGTTGAAATAAATAAGCGTTAACAGCGGGAGCATCGGTGGACATCGACGATGGATATCGTTGGTGTTTTTTTTTTTTCTTATCTGGTGTTTGGTTCGCCTGCCTTCGAAAGGAAATTATCATTATCAATTCTCGTTTTCGTTTCTCTTCTTCTTCTTCTTCTTCTTCTTCTTCTTCTTCTTCTTCTTCTTCCTCTTCCTCCTCCTCCTCCTCTTCCTACTTCTCTTCTTCTTCTTTCGCTTCTTCGTCTACGTCGTGGCGGAGGAGATGGTCGTGAGACGAGCAAGAAACGCTTCCATGATTGGCACATATTGCGCGTGCTTGCAGCATGATCACCGCCGCATTCTAAGCGTCTTCGGTTTCTTAGCCGAAGCGTAACCACATGTCGCATCTTTTTGTTGCAGATGAATCAGCTCTGCAGGGTCTGCGGAGAGCCGGCCGCGGGTTTTCACTTCGGGGCCTTCACGTGCGAAGGTTGCAAGGTCAGTATCCACGAACCCTTTGCTCTCTTTAGATCATCAGACCGGAGGAGGAAAAATTTCAATGGCCGTTTATATTCTCGCATCTTCTTTCGCTCTTACCCTTCTTTCGTCTCCCTCCCACTCCTTTTCTTTATCTCTTTTCTTCTCCAACGTATCTCTGTGTACGTACACACGCGCGTCTACATATACCTCTTCGAATGCAAATAAAATTGTAGCCTCAAGCGTGCAGACGCGTGCATCATCCTCACGTTACAATTACCGGGGCACTCTGCCGACCCACGGTCCACTCTCCGGTTTTACGTTTCTCGTGGAAAGTTTGTGAATTCACGTTTCTCGCGAAACGAAACCGATCGATTGCAATTTCTTTTGCACGCTCTGCACGCGTGGAGGGAAAGCTGCTCGTGGAAAGTTCGACGAGTTCAGTTGTACCCGTTGTCTCGCAACGTCTCGCGAAATCGCTTTTCCGATTTGACTGTAAAGTGCCATTCATGTATAACGAGCGCGCATTTCGAACGCGTTTCTCTGCTCCGCAGTCGTTCTTCGGGCGAACTTACAACAACCTCGGCAGCATCTCCGAGTGCAAGAACGGCGGCGTGTGCGTGATCAACAAGAAGAACCGCACCGCGTGCAAGGCTTGCCGGCTGAGGAAGTGTCTGATGGTGGGTATGTCGAAGTCGGGCTCCCGCTACGGACGCCGCTCCAACTGGTTCAAAATCCACTGCCTCCTCCAGGAACAGTCGCACCAGGCGCAGACGCGCCTCATCAAGGACCCCAAGTCCGCGTACGAGAAGGCGTTCGGCTCGTTGGACGTGGCCAACAACAACAACAACAACAACAATAACGAGAACCCCCCCGGCGCTACCAGCGCTACCAACGTGATGGGTATAGTGACGACGACAACCACCACCGCCAACAGTTACCATCACCACCACCACCACCACCATCACCAGCACCATCATCAGGACAGGTTCCCGAAAAGGGACGACCTGAGGCCGCAGGACATTCCCGCTCAGTTGAGGGCGCCCGACATTCCGACGGCGAGAGTCAGCCAGGATCCTCTCCTGAGGCCGGTGGATCTGGTGAGGGCGCCTCACGAACTGCTCAGGCCGGAAGTGTCCAGGTTCCCCATGTGGAGAGGGCCGCCGTTCTTCCACCCGGCTCTGTCGCACATGCAGATCATCAACACGCCGTTCTTCCCGTTTCAACAACGGTTCATCCTCCCCTACGTGAACCAGGTTGGCACGCCGCCGATGATCGCCAGCCTGACGAGCTCGTCGAGCGACAGCGTGAGCCCGAGGTCGACGCCGTCGCCGAAACGGGACGACGACAACGGGAGCGGGAACCGCGACGAGTGCAGAGGCGCGGACGGAAGTTGCGGACAGAAGAATCAGATCGAGGCGTACGACAAGAGCCTGGCGTTTCTGCGTTCATTGGGCCCGGAGCAGGAGGAGCCGATCGATTTGAGCATGAAGCCCGGCACAAAGTTGGACGGGCTAGAGGGGACGGACGCGACCGGCGGAGGTAGCACGGAGGAGGAGAGGTCGACCGACAGCGAGGACAACGAGCTGCTGCAGGACACAGGGCCGCCCCTCGATCTTACTAGAAAAACGTGACCCCGCACGCGGGGGTCAGCTCGCGGGCAGCTTTCGACAGGAACTGGACTCTGGTTGATGCGTTGAATCGTCGCTCGGAGGATTACCAGGCAGCTCCCTCGCGACGAGGAGACGACTTACGATCTTACGTTTGTCAGACACGACTCGCACACGGGGTGTGACCTCGCGAAGACGAGAGGATGGAAGGATGGAACGTCGATCTCGTCGAGACACGAACGAACGAACGAAGACGTTGGTAAAATGCTGAAGGAATCGAGTGAAATAATGGGAAAATAATAGCGCGGATGAAAAGGCGAGACATCTGGTATGAGAGACGACAGGGTGGACGAGCGAAGTAATGGATGATGGACAGCGGCAGGCAGTAGGAAAAGCACGTAGGAAGAGCGGACGTCGCCAGCCCTTGTGTGTTGCACGAATGACTTTACGATCGGCGATCGGATCGACGTAAAATTGCTCAAGCCCTCGATATTAGCCGACAGACGTACACGGCTCCCTTTGGCTTCGCCAGGTGTTCGTTGACAGAGTGGCCGAAGATAGGCTCGATACATCCTTTCGTAGCCGGACGAACGATTGTGTGCCTTAACCGATGCCTTTCAGCTCTCGTAAACGTTCGAATGCACGAGAGGGAGAGTATATGAGAAAGAGAGAATGAGACAGAGAGAGAGAGAGAGAGAGAGAGAGAGAGAGAGAGAGAGCCAGTAAAAACCACGTGATAATTTAACGTTGAGTAATAACGTGTAACAAGTACGTACGTAGACACGAACACATGTATGTATCATGTCGTGTCCGTGTGATGCGTTCGACATCATTTTTTGTTTTTTTTCTTCTTCTTTCGCGTTTGGAGAATCGCGAGACGGGTGAGTGAGGGTGTCCGAGAGGAACGAAAGCTTTTACCTTTACCGTGATATCTCTCGACGCTCGGGAATGGCCAGTGTTTCATTAAGCCGCATCGAGATTTCTTTTATTTATGCCGAGTCTTTTTATTTAACGCGATTTTAATTATTCAGTCAGTCTGTCTCGCGGATATACCTCGGTGTGGAGGCGCCCTTTTCCTTCCGTGGCCGCCCATTCGGCTGATAATGGATCGACGACAAACGCAACGCGGTCTCCGTTTCTCTCTGCGTTTACTCTCGAGTATTGTATTTGATTGCAAGATTGTAATGGAGACTACAGTGTAAATTGCGCGGAGAAAAACAAAAACGTCACGAGGCTGAAGGAAGGGGGAACTGGTCGATGACGATTGCATGATCACGCGTGTTCAAACGCACCGAGTGTTCAGCGGAAAAAAAAAAAAAAAAAAAATACGAAGTAAAATAAAGAATAAATGTGTAGCCAATACTGTGGCGCCTTGATCGTCGTTCATTAAATCTCTCCCCGATCATCGTTTCCCTTACGCGACCATTCGTAATCGCTCGTATACGTATATATCTCGAACTCGAGATGGTATCCCATTACTTTCGTCTCGCGCGTCTCCAGCATTCCGAACCGTCGTCGCGAAACGCGCACGAAAGCGATTCGCTTAGGAGCGCGTACGCGCGTCCAGTCACATCGCGCACCTTATCGCGGCGACGTTATTTATTTAGTAATAAATTTGTCCGCGCGCTGATGTACTACGAGACGACACGTTTTCTCGGATAATTCCGTTCTATGGCGGGACGCCTCTCCCAGACGGATCTTCGCAGACGCGGAGGAAAATAAACGCTCCTTAAATTCACACAACAAACACGAATATATACTATATTGATCGTAAGACGGATTACGATCCAACTTCCGTTCGATTTGATTCAATCGTGACGCGAAAACGCGCGAAGAAAGAAGGAATTTGGAGAAAGATCGCCTGTTGTAAGGTACGCGTTCGCGAAATGGAGATTGACGTCGTTGCACGGTTCGTTTATTGCTAATTACGTTTGTCTGAAACCGAGGAAATTTCACGACACGACGTGAATTTTACGGTGTATCGTAAGCTGTGATAATTTATGAAGCAACGAGGAAGAGCCATGATCTTCGCTTTGTAAAATCTCGTTACATCATGTTTCTAATGCGATCCTGTTCGACCGCTCTTTTTTTCTTTTATTCATTTATTTCTTTTTACTTTTACGTTCTTCATCGGTCAATCGACACGATCGTGTATAATCACGGTGTTATCGGAAAAATTTCGTTGCGAGCTTTGAGAAAATCTTCTTCCCCCGTAAATTAGCCTCAAATGCTTCGATAATTAATTCAAATTAATTAACTGAGATTCCGCAAAGACGAGCGTCGATTTTCAAAGACGAGCAAACGTCCAGCTCGACGAGCGGCGGAAGAGACGAGGACGAGCTGCTCGGGAGACTTCAACGACCGCGCAGGCGCGACTTTTTCGTTTCCGCGTCTCTCCTCCGTCCGCGTTCGAACGCGGCGAGAATTCACGGGAGCCATAAGATCATCGACGTTGACCACGGATCACGGTGTTCACCTGCGTGCACCTGCGTGTATTCACGAGCACTCGTGCCCGTAACCCCGGACGTTCGAATGCCTCGGGATCTTCTCTTGTTGACTTAGGTGGGACGGGGAGAGAGAAAGAGAGAGAGAAAGAGGAGAGGCCACTCGCTGTCTGTCGAACGAGCGCTCTAGTGGTTTCTTGGCCCGACGATTCAGGTTTCTCGAGCTTCTGGCCCTACGTACGCGGCGAAAAAAGGAAAGAAGCGCTACCAACGCACGATGACGTGTGCGCGAGAACGCTACGACTATTCTTGGATTACGTAAATTTGTCAAGCGGAGGTTCCTTCTTTATTTTCTCTTTCTCTCTCCCTTTCCTTTTTTTTTTTTTTTTCTCTTACAGGATGCTTTTAGACGGATTGCGCAATCGCCGAAGAGATGGTATTGCTGTTTGGTAAGATTTTATAGCTTTTACACGGTGATACTTGTCGAATTTGTTGATTCAGGCTCTATTGTAATTTCACGGCGAGTGAAAGTTTTTTTTCACCAGGGCAATTTTCGAAAGATATTCAGTATTTAATTGTAACGATGTAACACGTTACTTCTGTAAACCCGGTGACATTTTTGAGAACAAAGTTTCCGAGTAACGTTCACAGCAATTTATTTTATTTCCAGTGAAATTTTGAATCTTTGTTAGTAGTGTTAGTTAACCTTTGCTCGATTTCACTGGCGCTGGATGTTGCACCTTGGCTGGAATTAATTGTCAGAAACTTCAAGAGGTAGCGGCCAGCGTCGACGACGGACTAAGCATCTTTTGATTCCTACCGTGAAATAATTTACAAGTTACTAGAAATTCTACTCTCTCCTTCATATGAAATCTGTTTTTCATTCGTTACAACCTGGCTGAAACGCGCGTCTCGTTCACCATCTTCCTTCTATATTACGTTAATTTGCGCGCTGGATGCAGATCCTACGAGGAGGCCGTACGACACCTGTGACACCGTACATCGCGCCCACGTAAATTATCCCGGCAAGATTTACGACGCGTCTCGAGACGCGCGTACGCTCCTGTGTCTCTCGAAATTCTCCAACTTGTTGTCCGTCTGTTATTAATGTCGAAATTAGAAGAAAAAAAATCGGCCTAGCCACGACCGACCACGATAGGACGTTTCTCGAAAACAGAATTCTCTCTTACTCTCGACATTTCTCCTTCTCACTTTTACAATCTTGCTAGAATCTTGCGATATCTAGACATTTCTTGCTTAAACAAAAAAGAAAAAAAGAAATACGAATAGAACGAATTTATTTGTTCGTGCGCAATGATTTTTGGCTCTCCCGATTTCCAAATTACTTTTCAATTTACTTTGAACTTGAGTTAATAAAGGCAGAAAAGAAAAGGCGAATGAATGTCGAGAGAATCGAATTTTCAATCGAGATTTGCGACTCCGCGCTGCGTATTATCAATTTCACGTCTCGTCTAATTACCCGCCGCTTCTTCACCTTCGATTTATTGTTATCGTGTTTCTGCTTGAGTGGACAGGTACACTGCGATTTTTCACGATTTGCGTTGCAAGATCGAAAGAGAGAACGTTGCGCCACAGTGGCGACGACTTCTTGGAAACGACTGTTGGAAGCAACTCTGATAAATTGTCACGATCAATTTTTTATCGTGCCTTCGACGTCGAGAGGCGTAATTTTTCTCTCTTCGCGATTTGACCGGCGTTCTTTCTTTCTTTTTTTTTTTTTTTTTTCTCTCTCGCCGAGAACCCGCAGCGATAAATGACAAGACGCGGCTCGGAACGGGCATATGGGCGAATTGTAATTGTGTCGAGGCGTTCGCAGGTGTGCGCCTGCAACCCTTATTCATTGTTCCTCCTTTGAGATTCTTTCAGACCGATGAATACAAGCCGCATTGTCTGTTCAGTCGAGGAGATGATGCTTCCTTTATCTACCCTCGCTTCAATATTTAATATTTAATATCGATTCTACGTTTCATTCGATATCTCTTTGTATATCTCGATATAAAATTATACGCGTATGTATATTCTTGAAACACAAAAAGAGTGCAAACTTCGTACGAAGTTGTACTGTCATCGATTACCCAACTCCAGTAAATAATCGAGGAGCAATGGGGATCAAATTCATCCGGATTCATCCGCATTTTTGTCGACAAAGCATGTCGACAAGTTACAAGCATTGCAGACGTCATAAAAGCAAAAGGTTTATGGACCAAATACTAGTAAGTTGTTAAAGCTAAAACAGCTTGTTGTTAAAATAACGGCGCAAAACTATAACAATGTATTTCCTTTTGTTACAGATAAACAAGAAAACGTTTGCGGCTTGAAAGAAAATTGTTTCTGCAGAGTACACTTGCAATATTTATTTTTCGTTTACTTCACTGTAAATAAAGACAATGAAACATTATTTACTAGAAACATTTAGGTATTAGTACTCTTGAAATTACAGACTGATATTTGATGAATCTATCTTTCTCTCTCTCTCTTCTAACAGAAAATGTTTCCAAAATACTTCGTCAAAGTGCCAAAATTCTCTTTACTCGTTCCATTCCAAAATTCGCGAACTACTGCAGTTTCCGGAGATGTCTGAACGATGCCGACGACTACGACGAGGAAGAAGCGGATCACGATTCAGCAGCGGGGTCGGCAGATGCGCGGAACGGGCGTAAAGACGGGCCATTACGCGCGTGGTAAAAGAGGTTTACTACACCTGTGGCCTGTGGGCTTGGCCATCGAGGTTGTTTGCGCGTTTCCTTTACTGAAAAGGAGGACGACATGGAAAATGTGGAAAACTTTCGAGGAACGATTCTGGAAAAAGGCGTAAGGTTGACAATCCGGGGTCACGACACCGCTCGAATCACAACACACTCGGTCGTTTCGATTAGTCGCCGGGGGAAATTCATAATGCATTTTTCACAGACGTGACGGACACGAACATAGGCTCCTTTCGAGCTCCGTTTGGTCGAAGGCTCGAAGCGGACGTTTTCGCCTGGACGTTTACGAGCGTTTGACCCTAAGCGTACAGCGGAGGACACGAATAAAGGGAAAGGTCGCTTTCTTGCGGTCTCGCTAATTGGCTGCGTTTGCGCACACGCATCGTCGCGAGAGGACGTTCGACCCAATATCAATTTGCGCGCGTGACAAGAGGGTTGCGAGCTGCGAGTGAGACAACGGCGAGGCTTGTCACGGATCGTTTATAGCAATGAATGTCGATAACGGACAAATGTAATCTTCATTTGCGAACGTGAAGCGAAGAACAGAGATCAATGGATGGAACTGTGCCGTTCCTTTTAACAGAAAATTCGTGATCGTTCACTGGGGAGAGAAATTCGCGGAATGAATTTCAATTTCATGAATTCTGTCGTTAATTATCGTCCCGAGATATCGAGACGAGATTGTTAATATAGTTTGACGCCGAGTAGGAAGAATGGATAGAACGTCGAGTTTGACAGGATAACAGATAGAGGCTAAATACTAACTGGCTTTCCAGTCGTTAGGCTTGTCAATGTCTTTGATAAAGCGCCTGTCCCTTCGGAACACGGGAGTTTGTAACAGTGATCCGTAACGTGTTGCGCGGGTACTCCATTTATTTCGAACAAACTGCTCGTGCCATTAGCTTGGAACTGACGGATCGTTTGATAATAGCTGATTATTGATTAACACGGTTGTACTATCTTTTCACGATTTTCCTACATTTTTTTTCTATTCTTCGTTCGTTTGTTTCGTTGCCTCGCTTCGTTCAAGCTCGACTGCAATTTCGAAAACTTGACACCGAGGGAATGGTAGCAATGATATACGCGAGAATTGACGAAAAGATCTGGTTCTACAGAAATATCCTTGTAAATCTATTATTCATCCTTGCGGGGGCGTGAAAGTCGATGGAATTAACAACGACCGTATAATCGATGGTCACACTGTCTTGCTTGTTATTAGCGTGCAGCGAAACAAAATATTCAGTCGAAACAAAAACTAGCAGTCTACAAATGTTGCTTTACATTTCGACGGCGGTTTGTACAAAAAGAAAAAAAAAAAAAAGAAAAAGAAAAGAACTGAATACACGAGCTATTAATAACTTTGCTGTTAATTCTTAGTCTTATGGTTCCGAGACGGAATCATATACTTTATTGGACTGTTGCGTAGTAAATATCATTTCTGAGATACGTGTCAACGAGCGTAATTCGTTTTGAAACGGCAACCATTTTTCAATCGAGGTACGAGCCATTCACATCGATATACGTTTTTTTTAAAGAAATGTAAAGTAGTCGCTTTAGGAATAATTGTGAAATATTTTATGATTTAAAAGTCGAATGAAGCGAGATTTAATCGAAGATCCGAGGCATTTATTATTCAACGATCCGATGCGACAACACGCAATCTTCCAGTGTCATGCTCGGAAAATTTCCACGAAAATGAAAATCAACGATTCATTCGAGAACAAATATTTTTCGTTCGGATTGGAAACGAATTTCGCAGCGCGGTTTCGATTACTTTGAAAATTGAACGACCTTTTAATTATCCCGGGGTCTCGACGGATCCGTTCGAGCTGTGTCATCGAAACTTTCCTCATCGAAAGTTGCTGCGTAGGCGCGGGCCCGCTTTCGAGAAATCGCGCGCACGATCATTAATAAGAGCCGCATCATCGCTAGCTTAGCTGTTGTCGTGACACTTGACAAATATCGTCATTCCCCCCTTCCCACCACCCTCCCCACCACCCTCCCCACCCTTCTTTTGAACGTACCACGGTCAATTACCACAAAGAAATCACGCCGACCGTCAATTCGACCCTGGCCCTCGTCGATTAATTAAAAGATTCGACACTTATCGATCGTGCACGTATATATATATATATATATATATTGTAGAGATATAATATAAATAAAGCAGCATATATATAAATAATGTTTATTTAATGAAAATTGCGATACTAAAACAACAAATAATTAAACAAGACAAATTACTTCAAAATAACACAAATAAATTCTTAACAACTCAAATAAATTCTTTTAACAATACAATTGACACTTTTTAACAGTTTTCTTTCGACGGCTCTCATGGCTCTCACAACTCTGGTCTTTTTTTTTTTTAAAAAGAAAAGCTCTCCATGCTTACGTTGGACTTCTCGCATCACATCAAATATTTTATCATATTTCTATGATCAACAAACGTCTGTTATGTTTAAACATAAATAAAATTATAACTACTGATTAATTATAATAACCGATACTATAATATATATATATTCGAATTCAGACGAGACTCGAGGGAATTGTTCGAATAGACTCTCCGCGCTATCTGCGGATTCTTGTTCCCTGAATCGTGGTCATTTATAATGGAGGAGAGGCCGGCCACGATAAGGGAATTCTGCGGTAAACGATGCGCGGCGAGAATGCGTATTTTTCGGTGCCGGGGCGTTTCATTATGCGCGCGGCGTGGCTGAAGAGGAAGAACGAAGAGATCGAAGAGGGACTCCAATTCCGTGGGAAGAACGTTCGCATAGTGGAGAAGGAAATTCGTTATCCAATTACGCCTTCTGAATCATTTTCTCTCTCTCTCTTTCTCTTTCTCTCAGTCGTGTTGCTTTTCTATCTCTCCGCTGTCGGTTCTCTCTCTGCTAATCAAACGTGGAAATGTGAAAACTCGAGAAAAGGAGAGAGGATAAGAAGGGGGGGGGGAAGGAGGGGAGAGTGAATGCCCTGTAATTGATTCGTCGATCGGTTAAATTTGCAGGATGCCTCGCAGCTGTCAAATCGATTCGGAATTGAGAGAAATTGCGCGTCGCGCGTCGAAATTTTATTTCGCGGACAGCGAGGCAACTGTTTCAAACGGTCTCGCGTGAAGAAAAGTTTTAGACTGACCAAATGGATCGGGATCCAGGTCAGATCGATACGCGGCTGTTGAAAGGAATCAAGGTTCTGTTTCTCTCATGTCTCAATCAAATCAAAATTAGCTATCGACAGGTAAGAGATTTTTAATGCAATCTGAGCATTTTAAATTTTTTTACGTCGTAAAAGAAAATCTGTGACGTACAACTTGTAACTTGTCGATAATATTATTACAACCAATCAGATGGTTATCTATCAGATAAAAAGTTTCAGTGATTTTTGTGTTAGAAGAGAAAACCTGTAATACACAGCTTGTAATAACTTGTCGATTCTCCAATATTATTAATAAATTTGCAACAAATCAGATGGTTATCTGTCGGATAAAAAATTTCAATAAGTTTTGAATTAGTTAGAAAAGAGAATCTGTAATATACAACTTGCAGTAATTTGTCGATTCGTCAATATTATTAATAAATTGGTTTGCAACAAATTAGATAGTTTACCTCTCGGATAAAAGATGTGAGTAATTTTTGAATTAGTTGGAAAAGAGAACCTGCAATATACATGCGGTAACCTGTCGATTCGTCAATATTATTAATAAATTGGTTTGCAACGAATCAGATGGTTATCTATCGGATAAAAAGTTACTTTTGCGTTCAGAAGAGAGAACCTGTAATGTACAACTTGTAACTTGTCGATTTGCCAATATCACCAGTTAATAAATTCGTGTATAATAATGCTCGTTGAGAAGATGGCCGCGATTAAAATCCAATCGAGTCCGAATCAAATATTAATCGGACGATAAACGCGGATGGAAACGTGTCATCCGGAGAGCGGGACCATTAATAAAAGCGGCCGTGTTATCCACGATAAGGAGACCCTCCCGCATGCCGCCGTTAAAGATCCGTAGTCCTCGCGGCGGGAATGCCGTGGCACGTCCTTTCGCGCGGACTAAGGTAACTTATTCTCTGTCTTTGTGGGCGCCCTTTTTGCGCGCTCGCTCCGCGCGCCGGATAGGGTTAAGTGGGTGCGACCCCAGGACGCTAAATAATATCGAGCTGTGCCATCTACCGAGCACGTAGCGCGCCATCTTGAAATATTACGCCGGCCGCTTTATTATTCGTTTATGCGCGACTCTGCCCGCTTCACGCCGCTCCGCTCTGCTCCGTACCGCCGCTTCGCCGATCATTATACGCTCGCTTGGCGAATTCTCTTCCTTCGATCGTGAGTGCTTTCCAGAAGCGGTTACCTTTTTCTCTTCTTTTTTTTCAACTCCTCGTGTCGTCGGGTATCCATTTTCCTCGGACAACTCCAATGGCCACGCAGTGATATACTCGCTACCGCGCGAGAACGTTCGCACTGAGACTTTCTCTGGATCGAAAATTTTCGTATCTCTCATAGAGGGAAGTATCAGTAAAATTCTTATTCGAATCTATTCAACTCAAATCGATTTGTCTTTACGAATTTTCAAGTCTGCGGTTGCGGGAATGATCCGGTTGGAAAAGTGTCATACGAGTCACAAGTTAATTACAAGTTTTCTACCAAGAGCCATTCCAGAAAGTGTTGGTACCTTTCTAGAAACAGTTCTACGGTTCTAGTTCCACGTCAGGGAATGATGGAAGGGGGGGAGGGGGGGGGAAGGGTCACGAGGAAGTGAACCCGTTCGAATTTTAACGAGGGGCACCGGCCCCGCGGAGTTCCCGGAGAGCATGGTTATAAAACAACATTGACAAGACCGAAGGCAGCCTTGGAACTTGAGATCCTTCGGCCGGTAGAATTCGAGAGCAAACATGGGCGCGATCCGGCGACCGTTTTCGACATCACGACACGAAAAGCACTCCGCATTCACGTCCCTCCCTTCCTTGCGTCCCGTCTCACCTCCTTCTCCTCGCCGTCGTCTCGTTAGTATATATGCTCGTACACTCGAGATTGACATTTGAATTTCAATGAGCCACACGGTCTTCGCCGGGAGTTCTCTCCACTTTCGAAACGGCCGGAGAGGATACGAGCACGAGCAACCGGCCATTAGTCGCGTCTGTCTCCCGTGAATTTTAGATTCTGAAACGAAAACTGCTGGCAACCACGGCCGACTCCGTGGAAACGGAATATTTGTCGTTCGGCAGGCAGATCGGACAGGTGGGTCCAGTGTTATCCTGAAACGACGGTGTTAATCGTGCTAAATGCATCGACCGCCGCAGCTGCGTCTCTTTTATTATCTTTTTCTCCTTCCTCCACCGGGCGACCAGATTCTAGCCCTCTCTCCGATTCACATCTCGAGTTCCACACTCGGGTCCCAACAATGGTGTTTCTTTCCTTTTCTTTTCAGAGCCTTCTACGGCGTTGAAATAGATTCCTATAGTTGTTTCAGGACTCTCGATTTAAGAGGTAAGGAGAGGGGATGCTAGGGACGATACTTGAAAAATTAGCTGTCTCTCGCGAATATTCCAAGTATTTCAAACGAAGCACAGGCTTGGAAACTGAAAATCCAAGAAAAAATTCACTCGCCTCGTATTTCATTGATCTGAATTAACAGAACAAGGTATACATTCGAATTCGGCAAGATTTTCAATTAAATGCCATTAAACGCAATTAAATCGGATATTCACGCGGAAAGGACAAAGATCGGTTTGGAGATGCTTGTTTCAGTTCCCTTCTCAAATTCTCGCGGCGGCTCGGCAGACCGAGATATTCGAAGGATTCGAATCCGGTGACGCGGCCGTGCAAACGACGCTTGTGTGCACGTTTACCTAAATGGCGGGCAATTAGAAAGACGGTAATGAAAGTGCCAGTCGAATAGCGCGTTTCGCCGCTTCGCCAATAAACTGTTTGCTTTACGGGCCGCGGACTCGGGACTCGGCTCCTCACCTAAATTTCCCACAGTCGACATTAAATTCGTGCTGGGGCGCGCGCGTCCGCTTCCCCCCCACCCGCCGCTCGACTAAACTGGATACTTATTAATTAAGGATAATTGCCAGAATTTACGATATCGTTCGGCTTTCGCGGTCATTCGCGTACCACCGATCCGATGCTCACTCGCTTTTTGGCAAAGATCCCATTTGGTTGCTTTTATCAGGACGTTCTTTATCCCTCTCCGCTTGAAACTGGCTCTGCAGTTTCATTTTCCCAATGAAGATATTTTATTTCTTTCCTCGTCATTGACTGATATCGTCGTCGTTTCTTTTTTTTTTTGGAGCGAGGTAAGTTTTAAGTGATAGAGTCGAGTTTAATTTAAAATTTAAGAAACGGTCACGCAAGACAATCCACGCAAAATTCAGCGAGATTTCGCATTCGGAGATTATAGTTCAATCTTGATGCGATAAAATCGTGAAGTAGATTTCGTGACAAGCGGATGAAGTTGAGTTTAATTAATAATCACGCTGTTCAGGTTTTCTGCCGAATATCATACGTCAGTCATACAGCTTCCTCTCCTAATTGCTTTTCAATTGAACCAAAACCACGTGCACAAACAGGCGATTTTTACTTCATCTACTTTTATTATGTTGCCATTTCTCGCAGTCGATGGAAGTGCTAACCGGCATTGAAACATTAAAACATTGATTAACTCAAAATGGAAAATGGCCTCTCCCAATAGTTCGCACCGATCACATCGTCGAGCAAGGGCCATCTGCGAGAACAGTCCGCGAGACTGAGCAAGATTCAGCGAGATTTCGCACGCGGAGATCATAGTTCAATCCTGGCGCGATAAAATCGACGTTAAAAAGCCCCCGGTGCGCTCTGCTCGGCCCTGAGAGGCGAGGAAGCGCGGGCGCGAGTGGCTGTTATCGTGAATTGAGCGCGTTCCGCGGCCGTATAAGCAGCCCTGGTACACCTGTAATTCCTCTTCCTTATCTATTCCCTTGGCTTCTCGCTCGCTCCTCGGGGTGTATCAGTTGCTGATCGATTCAACCTGTGGGTGGTCTCGGGCCACGGTTACGTGCTGTAACCCTACGCTGTCCGAACGCTACCCGGTGTCCCGCCGGTTACACCGTTAATTCGCCAAGCTGTTCGACAGCAAACTGGCGGAACGTGGAACGAGCCGGTCACCGTGTGTGAGTGTGTGTGTGTGTGTGTATGTGTGTGCATCGCCTTTACGATTCGCCTCGGTGCCACGTGTTTTACGGCATCGTTCCTTACCGTCAACTGCCCGCCGACTCGGTAGCTCGCGCGAGAAAAATCGGATTCGCTCGGCGATACTCGATATAATATTGAGCGAGCCTTTCCTTCTCCTTCGTTTCCTCTCTCTCTTGTGTCTTGTACGCTCGAAGCAGTTCTTTTGTGGACCTTCTTAACGAAACGCATCTGAATGTTTAATGGATTTTCCGATAATCGAAGGGGTCGCGAAATAATACCGATCTTTAGGTAGTGTTGTTCAGTGTTTTCCTTTTTTAGAATTAATAACCGCCGATGTAGCTCTCTGTGTAACGGCATAACTGAATCAAGCGGATCAGTTTTTTAAAAAGAAGAAGACCCGATTAAAAATTTCCACCCGGTACGTGACCCAAGCAGCGAAGCAGTTCCAGGTGGAGGCGTAAAAGACTGAGAAACAAATGGGGTACAAGAGCGGTAAGTTACGCCACTTGCATATCAGGTCAAGCTACTCTGATATTCTTCGGTGGGGGATACTCTCCATGCTTCTCATTCAAGTTCTGTATCCAATTAAATTGAATTTATCATACTTTCAATTAAAATCAGTGGTAAGTTACGCTGCTTGCGTATCGGGTCAAGCTGCCCCTGATATTCTTCTTGGATTCTCCGCTCAAGTTCTGCATCCAGTGAAATTACATTTCCAATATTGAACTTTCAATTAACCGCGAGTGCCGCGTATACACGTGAATCTGTCACATCGCGATAATAAACAAAGCTCTCCGTATTAATATTAATTAACGATTGGCCAAACCGCCACTGAGCCTCTAAGTTCAAAAGATTTATCACCGTTCGCCCGAGATTAACTCGAAGATTACCCGCAACCGAATAAATCAATCACCGGCTAACTACAATATACAACTGCCTTTGAATTCCAACCACCGTAGTAATAACGCCATCTCCACGCCGCATGGAAACCGCATTTTGAAACCGTCGATCGACATTTCATTTTTCTTATCTCGCGCGCGGAGACAAAGACGAGAGTGAATAATTTACGCCGGCGATCAGACTCGGGCGGCAGTTACACTCTGAAGTATCGCGGATGAAAGCACGTCGGGTAGTCGAAGCGAGCGACATAAATTAAGGCGCGGGCACTCACGCCGGTTACTCACCCGACACGTTATGGATCGCCGTACGTTATCCAGGAGATACGGTCTCGCCTTTATCGGGCTTAGATCACTCGCAATGCACCGCGCCGCGCCGCGCGTATGCAGTTCATTAATCCGTATTCGCGAGAGGCGTGTCGCGCGTGCAAATCGCTCGTTTGAGCTCTCACTTGGCCGAGATACTCCCGTCGAACGTAATTAGCGCTGTCAGATTTAAATCTGTCACTCTCGCTCTCGGAACGTGGACGTTTCAATATTTTCTCCGTTATTTCCCCTGTACTTTCCCCGTTTGGATCGTTCACAATGGTTTCTCGAGTCTATAATAATTCCCCCGCAGAAACGATCGCTTTTTTCACATTTTATCTATCGCTCGTGATGGAGATTGCCGCTTACTAATGACCGACTCACGAATTTGTTGCCAGTACCAGGACGATTTTGATTATCCCGCGAGACATGTATATGGCTATTTATCAAGCTACTAAGCTCAATATAATTACTCGTGAACTAATATTTTTATAATGGCCTTGAATAATATTCTTCACGAAATGAACGAATATTTTAAATATTTCTTCATTATATTTTAAATTTATTACATTTTCAGCATTTCTTTATTATATTTTAAATTTATTACATTTTCAGCATTTCTTTATTATATTTTAAATTTATTATATTTTCAAATATTTCTTTATTATATTTTAAATATTTCTTTATTGTATTTTAAATTTATTATATTTTAAATATTTCTTTATTATATTTTAAATTTATTATATTTTAAATATTTCTTTATCATATTTTAAAATTATTATATTTTAAATATTTCTTTATCATATTTTAAATTTATTATATTTCAAATATTTCTAAGTGTAGTAACCCTTATGTAGCGGAATATTTCAAATGTACCTATTTCTCTCGATGCACATATTCTACACAATCTTTGGAGAGTTTTGGTTTTCTCACAAGTCACGATTCTTTATGATAGCCGTTGATCACCGAAAAGCTGATTTATAGACATTAGATAAAGTATCGCTGTCTGTCGATCGTGTTATTTTTGTTCAAACTCTTGGTGAGTTTGAACAAGATGGAAAAGTGTACGATCGCGATTCAGGATGTTCCCGACAGAGCGTGCAGGCAATTTGTTTCCGGCGTACGGTGGATAATTAATGCGTTCGACGATTTTCAACGAACGCAAGAAGATTGTATGTACATATCGGGTCAAGTACGAAGACAGATTGCGGAGTTTGATGGATTAAATAGAAACGTCGGCTTCGGTTTTGAAATCGCCGTCTGTGTTTCCACCGTCTTAATCCGCTAATTATTAGCGTGACTTTTCCCAAGGGAGTCCAACCACGTCGCGGTTCCATTAATCAATCTCAATCTCTCTGGCGATACTTTATCAATGTTCCTTCCTTCTTCGTACGACTCTCCAATTTTCTAAACGAGGATTTTGTCAAAAGAACACATTGATTGACTCTCGAGTTGCGAGGATCCATCGACGCGCAAATTACTCGCAAGCCACTACATTGCCTCTGTAAATTAAAAAAAGTTGATCGCGTGTATTCTCAAAAAAAGAAACGGCGAATAAAAATTGAAGAATAAGAAATTTTTAAGAAATCATACAGTGGTACAGTCACGAAAATGTGACTTTGCATCACTATTCTCGCAAAACGTGCAGAAATGATTTCACGCCTCGAATTCAGATTCTGAAAACTATTCTGTTGCTTGATTACGATTATACTACTTGCTTGATTTACGACAATACAGTTGTTATTTTTTGATAAAGAAATCCCGGACGCATTCGAAATTAACTGACTCATTTATTAGGTTGCAAATTGTCTTCAAATTGTCTATTCGCGAGGGATACGTGAAAGACGTAGAAAATGTAAAAATCCCCAATTTGGCGAGCTAACCTCTTTCTATCAATAATTATAGACTTTGATCATAGTAATTACTAATTATTCTACGAACATCGCCGATGGCGAGCAGCAAAATGTGCGCGATTACTGGCGGCAACCTAAAGATGAACAAAAATATGCGGCCGTCAACGTGTTAAGAAGTCGAAGAGTCGCAATTTGAAAAATCCGATCGGTTCGACCTCGAACGAGTCTCAGGCGCAGAGACTCGACGTCAACGCTGAAAGTAGCCACTAATTTCCGCCTGGTGGACCTTCCGTCAGTGAGCTACCAGCTGCCATGTCCCTGGCCACGACGACAACGACGCAGGAATGAGATACGACGCGGGTGCTACGCCGCGGCATGGCCATAATCTACCTCACGTTATGAATCCTTGCGCGAACGTGACGATGTGTACAAGCGCGTGTGTCGATACGCCACGTCGTACGGCCATGTCCAGGAGGGTGGTCCACACACCTCGCGATGGAAAAACCAGCCGCTAATCACGTTCCCCGTTACACGGCCACTTACTCCTCTTTCGTTATACGCTCCGAGTGCACACTCGAAGCACGCGCACTTGGCTGCGAGGCTCTTCGCGTGGCTACCTGCGCGCGGCCGTCAGCCAGAAAGTCGCGTTATCGAATTTCGACGAAACGCCCGGCTAAACGGCTTCCTCGACTCGTTGAGGAATGTTTGCCGGATGCTTGGACTTCGCGGGAGTTAATCGATACCCGAGAGAGGGATATTTGTAGATGTGACTCACGATCGGAATTCGGTCGAAAATTTTTGTGGCACTGTGGTAGTTCGTTTTGTGGATTCCCGAGACGAGTAAATCATAATTGGCAATGATACGTTCTAGGATCTACCTTGTCAAAGTTCTAGTGTATAAAGAGGAATGGATAAAAGTATCTCCACATCTTAAATTTTAAATTTTGTACAATGATCTAGTTTGCCTCGTTCTTTTTTTTTTTTGGAGTTCCTTCGTGCACCAGGCGAAAGAAAGCAAGGATACTTTTAATGTTGAAAAATTTTTTCTTCTTTCTTACGAATTTTTTTTCTCTTCTATATCAATCCCGTAAAACTTGTTCTACCTATTTGATATTTTTTCCCGCCATTTGAACTTTGAATACCTTTTTAATATTCCAACGTTTAATTCTACTGTTCAAAGTTCAATAAAATGGCAAGAAAAAGAAAAAAAAAAAAAAAAAAATCATAGGAAAAGTAAGACCGTGATAGATTTAATTATGGAAAAAATTTTAACATTCTCAGAGTCATTTGAATTTTTACGAAAACAAAAGTACCTTTGCTCTGCCGAAAAATTGTTGTTTACGCGATGTAAAATCATCTTTGAAAGAAAGTAACGCAGGCCTTTAAAATGAAGCCAACTAGATTGTTACGCGATATTTTCCTTTTTTCAATAAAATTACAACAACTTAAAACACAGACAATTTTTCTATCCCAGTGTGCGAACTCTCTCCGTCCACATCTGAATTATTTATAAGGAAATTTTTCAAGAAGAGAACTCGTTGCTGGAATGAATTTTAATATCGTTCAAGTGACAATTGCGCGCGGTCTAAATTTTACGAAGTGGATTTACATGCGAGGTCATCCACGCGCGCCACGCAGATACCAGGTGTTCAACTGGAACGAGCAATCATCTCGAGCAGGATGCAACGCTGCTGCAGCTGCGGAATTAAAATAAAAGGCATACACGCGTTGCTATACTTTGCAACCGACTCCTATGTGCCCATTTTCTATTCACCGGTACGCGTTAATTGACAGTCATTTATGCGATGGAACCGCACTGGAGCCGGACGTTCAACCAAGCGACTTAATAAAATCAACGTGGAACCAGGCGGATTGAATAGAACAAATTATATTGTCTCAGTGTGAGACCAGACCCGTCGTGTCCGACGATGACAAAGATAACGGTGCCGAGGATATGTATGTACGAGGATTCGTGATACCACAGGAACGTTTGTTTCCAATCACGACCGATCTCACGCTGACAGATCGCATCAACGATTAACCGAAACCTTTCACTACCCTTCCATCCAGCCGGGTGACTTCAATGAAATCCCGTTGATAGCTGAAACTGGCGTTTCGAATGCAATTAGCGTTGGAAGAAGGCGCGACACATAGAACCAGCCTCTTCACCGTCTTCACTCACTCGCGGAACACGAAAAAAAACGGGCACGCTTGCGATCGCCAAAGCGATCGGAACGAGCTGTCCAGCAAGCTTCGTCGACCCCTCCGTTCCGTCTCCAATTCTTACGCAGCGAACGCGCGAAGTTCTCGTCAATTTCCACAAGGAACACCGTTGGAATAATGAAGAACGCCTGATCACACAAGCGAAGTCGCAGGCGAGGACGGCCGCCCCTCCGAACGCGTGTACTCTTCACGTAGTTAGTTTCTCGTTGCTCGGCCGATTGTGTACACACACAACACGCACGCACGTACGTACGTTTCCTCTAACGGTGAAAATGTTGGAAGGATTTCACGCGGCAGGCTGGCTCTCCGGCGAGAAGAAATCTTAATTCTCGGAAGAGTAAAAACGACCCCGTGGTCGCGAATGTCGCGATAGAAAGGCGCGACCGCGGCCGCGGCGCAGAAGGCGACGTCGAGAAGGTAACCCGGAGCTCTCCGGAGGATTCACGACGAGGATACGGCACTCGCAACGCCCGTTGGTTGTACGAGGATAATACAGACAAATCGTAATCCCGGAGGCACGGAACGAGTGCCGATTAATTCCGAGATGAGCCCTGTCAAAATACAGGCACGCCGTTAGGGGCCGATGCTCCCACGTACGGCCGCGGCTAATCTTGACTAATAACTGTCGCAGAACGCGCCGGCAATAGAGAAAAGTGATAGCGAAACCTGTTGAACTCTTGGTAACAAGGAGGAGAGGAGCCACGAGACTTTGCCGTCGTCTTTCTCTCTCTCTTTCTTTCTCTTTCTCTCTTTCTCTGCGTATTGATTATGTTTATAGCAGCGGCTCCAGCTCCCGTCTCACGGCCGTAGATACATACATACATACATACATACGTCCGTGGATCAGAGATTACCGGGACGAACCAATCGCCTTTCCTGTTTAGAACATGCGCTCTCGCTCGCTCCTCGGGTCGATCGATCGATCGATCGATCGATCGATCGATCGGTTTCTCGCGCGTCCCAGCGATCGACCGGCCATTACGATAATCGACGCCGTCACGCGGAACATCGGTAACGTGGGAATCTTCCGCGCAGCCTCGATCTCTTTCGTCCAGTTATCGACGATTCGGCGGAATTACGCGACCGGCGCGAGTTTCATTTACGGGAACAGGGAAAACTTGTTCGCGGCTCGAGATATTACGCCGTGTATACACTACCGGTCAAAAGTTCGGAATATCTACGTAGCAGACAGAAGCGGAAGAAATTCGCCTTTTAAGCGGAAATTTAACGAAATCAAACGAACGAAAATGTCGAATTGTCGACAGTTGCTGTATCTTCAGATTCATAATTCGTAACAGAATGACGTGATAATCTGTCTATAGATGCAGCCAGATCAGACGATGTGATCTCGCGAGTTTTTGATCCGTAGTGTATGCGTAAAATGCAACATGTTGTCGAGATACAGATACTCTTTCTGTCTCTTAATGTTTTATTAATGTCTGCGGAGCTCCGGGGATATTATAGGAAGTAATATAACTCGCATAAACGTCTCTACGTAAAGCAACTGGAGACGTTTTCTCCGAGCATTAGTTACAGATCACGGAGTCACGCTGATTAGTTAATAAACGCGTGAGGAGCGAGTAGTCTTGGTCCATGAGAATATGTCCTTCCTCGACGCGGTGGAGATACAGTTTTCCAGAAGCGTAGGACTAGCGTCGTTTGTGAAATGTCGTCTCTCTGGATATTCCGCGAACGACGTATTCGCGCTACCGGTTTGAGCCGATCGTTAGGAAACAAGCTTTCTCGGCAACGTTTTCATTAAGAGTCTGTCCAACTCGACGAATTAGCAATCGTCCAGCACAAATGCATGAACAGAGTGCACAATAGGTTTGCTTGCATGCTCGTAAATATTGTAAAAGCGTGTTTTGTTCAGTGGTGAACCGATCGATGAATTATCGGCGTATAAAAGGTCCGGGCGTGCGAACTAGCGTGACCGAAAGGTTTTCTGTGCCCGAGTTTAATTACCCGGAGTGCTTGAGGTTTTTATTGCGCGGCGTTATACGCTCTATCGCGATGCACGCGATCTCGCGAGCAATATACCGCCGACGATTATTGTTGCTCGTTTCTTTGTCCTTTGCACGTTTTGTTGTTCGTTGGAAATCTTTTTTCAAGATAAATATAACCAGTTGTTTCAGAAGTATTCAGAAACCAAGAGCGAATAGAAACTAAGGTAGACAGTACTCGCCGAAACATGAAGCAAAGTTCTAATAAACACAGTGGGTCGAAAAATTAATAATTTCAAGAAAACGAAAAATCTTATTATAACTTTGAAACTATTAATTTTTAGAACTTTACTAGAATTTTATTACAACTTTTATTAGAATTTTATTAGAACTTTTCTTCATGTTACGGCTATCCTAGAACTTATAAACCTCTTTTTCCATTCACCCCATTTTTCCTGTCATAAATACAATTTCGATCGTACGAGATTGAAGAGACTAGTAAAACGAAGTACGTAACACTGACTTGAAGATAAAAAAAAAAAAAAAAAAAAAAAAAAAAAGAAAAATGGCAGTTACCACGTAATTGACAGTGACGTGAATCGCCGCGAGAGGTTGCCAGCGTAAAAAGCTAATACGCTTATCCCCGTTACCGCAAGATCGCTTTAGCATATCGACAATGTTTCTCGCCCCTTCTCGCGTTCTTCCGCGGGTTCCCGAGGATCGTTCGGAGGTGTAATCAACGCTAACCACCGCGTTCCCTCGAAAACCATGACGCGATGCTGTTACGTGATCGTCGTTTGTCCCTGATACAGTCGACCTCGTCCCTCGAACAGGCGCGATGTTTCCTCGCACGTACGCGCCGAATGCATACTCGCGTCGGCGAGCAAAGGACGTGTATTTGGATCGAGATCGAGATTGAGATCGAGCCAACCGGGGCGGAGGGACCCTGTAACTCGGCAACAAATTGAGTTCAATGATGATCCGATCGATCCGATGTGCCTGCAATTTGCGAAAGAAATCGAGGCATCCGCGGCGAGTCACGCGCACCGCGATACTTTTGCAGCGGTGGCTCGCCACGCCGCCAGGGCTACCAACGTGGCGAATTCAGATTGCACTCATTCCTCCGATTATCGCGTAACTCGAATTTGTGGCACGTGAGAACGCCATGAACTCACGAGAAAAGCTGCCCGCTGTCCGTGAAACGCACGGCTCGACGCGACACGGACCGTTTTCCAGGGTCGTTCGCGCATCAACCCATCGATTAAACGAATCGCCGTTATCTTTGGAATAGATCCGAGGGCCCGCTGCCTCGATGCTCGGCGCGATCGGCGGGGACACGTTTTATAAGCTCGATCGGGATCACGATCTCCCATATATTTTTCCCACCTTCCTCCACCCTCCTCCGCGCTGCTGGCTCGGCCGCTCGCTCCGAGGGAACGAGCAGGGCAGAATCCGATCCGAGGAGATCTCGGGAAAAGTGAGACGAGAAAGGGAAGAGAAAGAGAGAGAGAGAGAGAGAGAGAGAGAAAGAGAGAGTG
Organism: Frieseomelitta varia; assembly: GCF_011392965.1. Lineage (NCBI taxonomy): Eukaryota > Metazoa > Arthropoda > Insecta > Hymenoptera > Apidae > Frieseomelitta > Frieseomelitta varia. Next base: position 889,819 of record NW_025109550.1, read on the forward strand.
AGAGAAGGTGCAAGTGGCGGTTGGTAAGAGAGGAGAGGACAACGACGAGTCTCGAGGGAGAGTCTCATCGGCCACTTCCCATGTTAATATCCGGTTATGCGTAAGGTATGGAGGCGTACGGCCAGTTTGCATGGAAACTAAGGCATTACCGTGCTGGACCACCGGCGTCGAACCACTCGTCGAACGGCCCTGTTTGCCGACACCTTGGAGGACGACTCTCCGAGAAGGATCTCCTACTACTCCCTTTCTCGCTTCGTCCTCTTATCGCCGCCCCCCTTTTCTCTCTCTCTCTCTCTCTCTTTCTCTTGCTTTCCATGTCGCTTCCATGGAGCCACGATTCCGATTCCCTCTCGCGAAGGATCTTCAGATTACGGGCAACGAGTATCAACGACGGATCAGCGAGGTTTTATCGGCGGGGACAGGGCCGGGACCGCTCGACCCCGACCCCCAACCCCTTTCACGATCAACGGCCTATTCACTTTCTCGCGTTCGATAGATATTTTCGTTCGTTTCGAAACAGATCTTTCTTTTTCTTCGTTCGCCGACGATGAATCGAGTCGAGTCGAGTCCAATTTCGTTTCGAGACTCGCAGACGGAATTTTTGGTTCTTTTCTTTCTCCTCGCTTCTCGGTCGAGAAGAAAAGGGAGAGGAGGAAAGATCGTTTTCGGGGCAGATTTGTTGTATCACGTGAAAATATGGAATCGTTAGAAACCTGTTTCGGGACAGGAACTCGACGCAACGAACGAAGTTTCAGACTTCGTTGTTTTCTTCTTCTCCTCCACCCCTCCCCAGGTTTGGCGGTGGAATGAAAGGGAATTTTTAGAGCGGCCTCGATCGTTTATACGGGGTATAGATTAGACGTGGATCGTAGATTAGCGTCTTAGACCCTGTCTCCCTTCCACGAATTTCGTTCTTACGTTTCTCGATAGTTCAAGTTTACACACCCACTCATATATCGAAAAGCCAGTGTCAGTTGTCTATTCATTAACACGCGCGAAGCTCCCGTTCGAGAGGGTTACGCTACGCGCAAGCTCTCGTGCCAGTTCACCTGTCGACGACGTTGTATTCGCTACGGCCCTGTCTCTCCGTGACACCTATGCCCCGTCCGCTCGGATCTAAAAACTCCAGTCGGCGCCCACACTCCTCGGGTTCCTAGGCTTAAAGAGGTTCAAAGTTCCCTCCGTGGTCGTTTACGCCTTATTTATTCTCGTAATTTACTCCCACGCCGGCCGTTGCACGCCGGCAATTTATTTTACGACGATCATATCTGGAAGTGGCTGGCGGAGTGCCGCCTGGTCCACCATGCGCCAGAGCGTGGACTTCTCGGATTCTCGTCTCGTCTCGTGTGTGCCGCGTGTTCCACACTCCCTTTCCGGAGCATCATCCCGCATTAAGCGGCGCTTTGAGGAGAAGGACGACTCCCCGATACGGCAGACTTTAACATTCGCTTAATAGACGAACGACGAAGTTTATTGGACTGTTGCTGCGCGTTGCTAATGGACGTGGAAGTTCTCCAAGTTCAGCTACGAGACGACTCGAAACTTGTAGAAGTTTCCCTCGACGAAAATCACCTCTCGCTTGGAAATTTCAACAAGTGACTGAGACTTCCTCCATCCGAGAGTCTCTCCGATGAATTTTAAGAATGTTGAAGAAATCCCGAGAAGTTCGATTAGGCCTCGAAAAACCGGTAGGACGTCGTGGAAAAATTCGCGACGGGGGTCTTGAAGATCTTCCGAGGAAAGTTATTGAAACTTTTCGCGAAGCTCCGTACACGCTCGAGAGGCGATTCGAAGCGCTTCGGATAAACGCGTCGCCGTTTCGTCACCGGCACGGCTGCCGGCTGTTTGTTAAAAATTCCAAGTTTGCCGATGTTCTCGGACTCTCGAACGTTTATTCGAGACACTCCGTACACATCGGGATGCAGTTTAATAGGTTTTCTGCGTGTGAAATATGCACGCGATCGCGGACAGTTATTCTCTTACACTTAATAGCAGAAGCAGCCGCGGAGTAAATCAGGGTGCATCGTTCTTCGTTGCGACATTATTTATCGAGCGTCACAGGTTGGAGAAGTATCGTTCGCGTTGCGCAATTTCTTGTTTGCGAATTCCACCGTGAAATTTAAAACGTCGCGAAGACGTCGCGTAAATTTTTCTGCGTATCTTATAGTTATATTTTCCGAAACGAAGATTATTTCAACACGGTATAATTAAAGCAGAAACGTTTCTTTGGCCAAGAAATACTGCAAGGCTTTTGAAAATAAACGAGCTAAATGTTAAGGCTCGAAACTATATTTCATGGGCTAAACAATTAACTTAAACTTATGAATAATTAACCTTAAACTTGATAATTAAACTACATTTCACAGCCAAATAATTAAAGACAGAAGTAATATTTTAAATTTCTAGGAAATCGAAAGCTACGAGACTGTCTCAAACGAATCCTTCTTCAATTCAATGTGAGCATAGAGTGCTCGCTCTTGAAAAGCCCCGCACTTAACGCCAACGTCTTCCAACGTCTCGCCCGGTGTAAAAGAAACGTTCGATAGCCTCGGATTCAGGGGGTTGGTTTCGCGTGTCGAGAACAAAACGCTCATACATCCGGGCGACGAACGTTCAGGCGCTAACGGGCGTAAAATGAATTATCATTTATATGTATACGCGCGCGTTGTCGGTCGCGTGTTAGTTTGCGTTGTCGCGCGTTATTCGAGCCCCACTTCGCACCTCCTCGCGTAAACGGTCACCACTGTCGAGATGCCCGCCGCTTATTTATTCCAATATACCGAGCCGTCGGTAGCTTTATGGCGGGGAATTAGCGAGGGTTACGCCGCGTTGAATGCGCCGCGTTGCCGACCGACGCATTCAGAGCTTTTTTTAATGGACGGCGACACACCCTCCTTAGCGTCCTTTAACACCTCTCGACCTCCTTTAAAGAGCGCCTTCTCGCGAGGCCATCTTTGGACAGCGTGCCGCGCGAAAATTCCCTCCTCGGCCAGGGAAACACGTTTACACTCGGTTGACGTGCTAAAGACGTCGGGAACGCTCGCGTCGTTTCTATCGTGGGCATTCATGTCTCCAGGGTATCACGTCTCCCGTTGAAGCAACTGTTCCTGGCTGATTCGTTCGCAAAATAACACGTCTGAATGCATTTCAACTAGCTAGAACTACCAGTGACTGAAGTGTAAAATTCGCTGCGGAGAAATTAAAATGCTTGGAGAAGAAAGAAATTTGTAACATGACAAAGAGCACGAGTTTCTGTCAGTATATTTTACCAAAAATCACTCAAGTCTCTAAAAATACACTGTTATAAATTTATAAAATTTCTGTGGGAAATTAGAGACTGGTCATTTTGACCATTTTGTTGGTAGCTCTAGTGTTAAAAGTAAAGCACACTTTTTCGTCTTTTTCTTTTTTTGCTATCAATGATTATTATTTCATTTGGGACTATGAGAAATTTCCTATTGCCGACTAAAGTAAAAAATATCCAGCAGAGAAATTAAGATGCAGGAAGAAATTTGTAATATGACAAAGAGCACGAGCTTTATTACTAGAAATATCATTCAAGCCTTTGAAAATACACTGTTATAAATTTGTAAAATTTCTGTGGGAAATTAGAGACTGATCATTTTGTCCATTTTGATAGTTCTAGTATTATTTTTTTTCTTTTTTCTTTGCTATCAATGATTATTATTTCATTTGGGACCATAAGAAATTTCCTATTTTACAGTGAAAATTTCCCCCACCAATATTACTTTTCTGATGAACAGTGATTTTGCGCGAGACAAATATTACAAGCGGTGGCGTGCATCCACAGTTATTTCGCTAGAGTACGAGCAGTATTTCTCTCGTGGAAACGAGAAATCTCTTCGACGGCGTGGACGCGAAGCGGACTCGGTCAATAGGTTAATTATCAATCTTAATAATTGATTTCGGCTCGATCATTGTTCCAAATACCTCGTGGCCACTCGAGAAAGCTTCCCCATTAACGCAACGCGGAACGACCCAAACGATATTCCAGTTATGTTTTTGTACTCATTAAGTAAACCGTGGCCGACACGGTTAGATTCGTGGCCGACACATTTCGAGGGGTTACGTCCCATGCATCTCAACATCACCGCTGACAGAGTTAAATAGCGTTCTCTGACCTTTCCGATGAACCGCGATCGCTAAAAGCTTGTACCAGGAGATTAACTTAATAACTTCTTTAGAAGCGAGGCCTCTTTCCTAATACCCGGCGATTCTTTCTTCGTCCCGGCTGCGACAATTAATAACCGGGAGAAACAGTGTCTCTCTCCGGAGTGATTACCAGAGGGGTACGAGCAAACATTCATTTCTCCGATTGACAACCGGTGATTGATCGTGCCTTTGTAGAACCACCGTGTTGCCTGCATATTTCATCGTTTCGCATCCAACCAACTTCTAATAGAATTCCACCACGATTTCTCAACCCTGTCTTTCACTACAGCCGAGAACTATATCTCAGGTACATATCCTCTTCAATTAGTGATCGCCTGTGTTCGGTGTATATCGTCCGAATGGAAGCTATTGTAACAAATTGTTAACACGTTCCGCGACTCGTGGGCGTCTGTTTAGCTCGACGATGTGTAGTCAACAGAAAATTTTCATTAGCGGCTCGCGAATATTCCTTTATACGTGTACATATTTAACGTTCTGTTAAGGCGTTCGTTTGTCTCCGTGTATACACAGAGCGTATTATACTTAAACGCGTGGGGGGCTGGTTTCTGGAAAAATTTCTGGAAAGCGGATAGAAAAATCTTGCGCAACGAGACAAGTGTCACAATGCTGTGACAATATTCCGCGCTATTGTCCAATGAGTCAACATACGAGAGCGAGTGGATTGATCTTTCTAGCGAACTTCGTTTATCTATAGAAGAAACTATACTTGGTCTCCAATCTGTGTAGATTAGAAAATTTACAAGAACGATTGAAAATTTCAAATTTTTCCAAACTGAAAATTTCAGAAGATCTGATCAGAACTCTGTCGAACGCTCGAGATTTTCGAGGCAACCAGGAGCCTTCGAAGATCTTGTAGAAGAAACTACGCCCGGTCTTCAATTTGTATAGATTAAAAAATTCACAGAAATGATTAGGAATTTCAATTTTCTCAACATCGTAGTTCGATCGTTAGGAAATTTCAGAAAACGAGCTCTGCCAAACGCTCGAGATCTCCAAGGCAACGAGGAGTGCTCGAACTCGTAACAAAAGTAAGGAATCGAGCAAGCCTAGCCGTCCTCGTTAAGTTACAACGACTGACGCTTAACCTCTGACACGGGCCACAATGGCCGAACGAAACTCCGTAATTGTCATTTTAATAAGCTAATTTTCGCCATGCTCGAGTGCCACGCAAATCGCGCGAGAGAAGAAGAAAAGGGTTCGCGGCAAGGTGGAGCGCGTCGGACGCCAGCAGAGAGGAAAGAAAGAACGGGAGAAGGAGACGGTGCACGAGGTGTAACCCCATCGACGGCCACGTCGGACGTGCCGAGATTAACGGCTGTACTTCCGAGGGTCCCGACGATTTACCCGTAATAAACGTAGCTACGCTTCTTGCACCGTGATTCGCGGCTGTTTCTCGAATCTTCCTCAGCGAAAACTCTGTCACTCGTCATTGACACAGAGGCTTCTCACCACTACAAAAGCTGCGCCGCACTAGCGGGCTTATTGCAGAGTTTATATACGTGGAAAGCATAAAAATTTGAAAATGAGACAGACTCTGCTTTATTGGAAAGCAAGTTTGTAGTAACTGATAACCACCGAGCTTCCATCGAATCCTTCCTATTAAACCTAACCGCTGATTTCCTAATTTCGCGCGGCCGAGGGTACGTGAAAGGTTCAACTTCGTGAACGAGCTCAAAGTATCAAGGGGAGGGAGGGGGGGGGGGGGCGGCGGGCGAAAGTATCGATTATTGAAGTTATTGAAACTTCTATTTGTAATTCTGATAGTTGAAATCGATGGAAGATGTCTATCAAATGTAAGGAGCGTTTCGGTGCGAAATCTCTTACGTTTCCTGTTACGATGCACGTGCACGTTTCTAACGCACAGATTGACCCCGCGAGGTCACGTGGATCTCCTCGTAGGGAGATCCGTTCGATCCTCGCCCAATCGGGGGCTCGGACATTTATCTCGTTACAAAACTTCCCGTCCTCGTCGAGCCACGCGAAGATCGATAAGGTTCCACAGCGTTATCGGACGAGAGATGGAAATATTCATAATGATGCCGCCTTCCGCGACCTATCCTACGCCAGTTTTCAATCATTGCGAAATGTGAAAGGACACGGAGCTTTATATGGTTTTCAGTTTCTCTTACTACCTCTGCCTCTATTGTCAAACGGGACCAGAGAAGGTTAAGTAATGTCACAGCTTAATATGGCAACCGGGGATCTCTCTTTCCCGGGCTGTGTCTCTCCCTTTTTACGTTTCGTACGGAGGAATTTCTTAAAGATCAAATTCTTATCTCTCTCGGAAGATAGAACGTGAAACAACGTGGTCCCACGGACCACGACAGAAGAAGGTGATTTTACCTTTTGAAAGGTTCTGCAATCGTAGAACATCGATTTCGGTAATAAACAAATTTTGTTGAACAATTCTCTGAATGTAATATTGAAAATAATTTTTTGTGAGTGCAAATCTCGAGAGCAAAGTAAGAAGAGTCTCAACAGAATGTATACGGTATACTGGTTGAGAGGTATCCAAATGCGTTTGGATATTCCCCGAGTCACGAGATGCTCGGATACTAATTCGATCGGGATGAATGCTAATGAATCTACACCACGTGCAGTACCATCCTATTCCCGCACGCATCAACGTAAGTACAAGTACGTTGGTATCGTACGATCGGCGGTATGAGTTTCAGCGGGAGGACGTTCACTCGCATTAACGGCTCATGAGATTCCTGCGTAACTTATTTACGATGACAAAAAAAAGTCCGAGGCTCCCCGCGTCCGACTATAATATACGCTCAAATCCGCTATTCTTCAATTACCGCTCTTCTCCTTTCTACATACCCCGTGTTCACGTGGTTTTTATCGTTCCGACCCATTCTCCCCTCCTCTCTGTAACCCTTTATTCTTCCACGATTCTCCCTCGTTGCGCGTCCTTCTCCGTCCTTCTTCCCCTCTTCGCTTCTACTTCCTTTATGATTCTATCGTTCTCTTTGTCTCTACTCGTGCCACGTTCGCCAAGAAGCGGCTTGCGTGCATCTCGGACGCGTGAGCGCGTACAGCACGAGTTACCCTCGAAGGTCAGAGGTCGGGTACCCGGTGTAAGAGAAAGAAAAAGGGGTAGAGGTTGGATGGGCGTGGCTCAAGTATTTGAAGTAGAATCGATCCTCCACCTTCTTCTTCTTCTTCTTCTTCTTCTTCTTCTTCTTCCCTCTATCCGTTGGACGACGGACGGACGCCTCGCCACGGAGATACGTCACGGAATTCTCAGCTATATTGAAAAGAAACATCCGTACCCGCCATTCTCGTGTCCAGAAGAACACGGGCTGTTCATTGATTTATGCGTTAATCGACGTCGCGGACTTTGTCCAGCCGGAGATTGCGAAACTGCGCGAAGGTGGACCGATAGAATAAATTGAAAGTCGATGGACGTTTGTTAATTACAGCGAGGAACATAATTATACTAATAACAATTCAAACTGATGTAACTTTGTGAAAAATGATAATACGGTAATCCGACTGGTCTCGTTTCAAAAAGCGAAGCTTCTGCTTTGATAGTCGCGAGTTCGTTTCTTTTGAAGATGATTTTACATCGCGTAGAGGCACGTTTCTCTCTCGAATATTGTAAAAAATTCAACACGTGCGTAAGAGTATTAAAAATTTTTTCCCGTGACTGAATCTATCGTCGGTGATTTCCTAAGACTTGTTCTACAATTTTTTTTTTTTTTTTACTGTTTCATTGCATATTGAATATTAGGGTTAGACGAAAAAAATTCGAAAATCTCATCACTGTCATCTAACGAATTTCAAGTTCAAGGGAATAGTGAAAAAAATCGCATAGAGAGTCTCAAGAGGTCGTTGTAAAAAGAAAATCTCAATCTTCAAGACCATGGTAGATTTAATCATGAAAATTTCTTAATGTTTTTACGTTTTTTCTTACGTCATTCAGAAAAGAACAAATTCACCACTGTCAAAGTTCGAGCTTCGTGCTGCAAAATAAGACTAAGTGGATCGTTATACAATCTTTTTCTTACGTAATTATTAAATTACAGACAATTTCTTATTATTATTGGTACAGTTATGCTTTTCACTGTAGGCTTGCAAAGTGATGTCAATTGCTTTATTATATACATTAAATTGTGCAATAATAGTTTCGAAACGATCTTTTTTTCTGGAGAAAATTCATTGCAATCCCATTTTTCTGGAAGTTCATTCCATTCGGCAAATATTATTATTAATTTTATTCTATTCGCGATTGGTTTCTTTGAATGATAAATCTTGACGTTTCAGTCGAGGGTGAATGGATAGAATAAATTGAAAATCGATATATGCGTACCAAAGATCTTCTTTTTTCTAAGATGGACGTGTTTCTAGACATCGATCGATCGACGATGTCGTAATTAGAAAGGGAAGGTGCGTGGTCAGACGTAAGAATCTAACACCGCTTAAGAATCTTTTTTAAACGATACGTTTCTTCTCGGGTATTAAACCTGTTAAAAACTCGTTACAATTGTTTCTCGTATGGCGATTGTGCTCTCGAATTTCAAGCGTATAGTACAATTAATTTGTTATATAATGTCGCAGTGTGTTTCTTTTTTTCTTTTTTCCTTTCGACATATCTAAACACGCAGCTGTTATAAAAACGACGCAGTGTCGGTCTTCAATCGCGTTGACAACAGTGTTCGCGGTTACGATCGGTAATTATCGGCATGCCACGCGTGTCTGAGATGCCAGAGATACCACGAAGTCTCCTCTCTCAGATTCTCGCGACGCGCGGATCAAACAGAAGAAGAAACCTCAAGAGATGGAGAAGAAATCTCAACTCGATCAAGCCACGAATCTTTCTTTCTTAGAAAGAAAACAATTAAGCGTGGTCGCGCACGCGAGATGCTCCGGAGGGATAGCGGATCGAAAGAACACGATTCATCGCCTCTTTCTTCATCCAGTGATTGCGAGACCGGATCGAGCCGTGACGAGTAGCCGATGGCCGTCGCTAATTTAATAAAAGCACCGCGATGAAGAGGTGGTGCCTCCTCTTGATGAAAGGAACGCGCCGAGGATCGGTCTGTATCGATGACCAATTTAGATATCGCCGGTACAACCTTGGGTCTAGTGTCAGCCTCATCTCTCTCGGCGAGTTGCGTGGCCTTCGGTTCTAAAAAATTTCTAACGAACTGTCTTCGACTGTCTTGGAGATTGTACACTTGAATTTCGTCGAATTCAACTTCAAAATGCTAAATTATTTTATACAGGGTTGGCCAGAAATCATTTCCTGCTAATTAATAAATATTATTCTTTTTTGCGAACACTCTGGCAGTCAACGTTTGAAAGAAAAATAATTTTTCAAACACGATGAAAAACTGGTGCTTGGACTTGAATTTTAATTTAAAATTAATGAAATAAATTTTTTCTGATATTTTGTTGTTTTGTTGAAAAAGAAAAGAAAATAGGTGAGAAAGGAACTTTTGACCCATCAAACAAATGGAAAACAAATTTCCCAACTTTGTAAGAATACCAGCGAAATTAGAGTTGAAAAGTATTTGCGAGAATGCCTATCTGGGGAATTTCTGAAAAGGAGAAAAGTATTCACCGCAGACGGAACACGAGGCAGTAATGTAGTTCGATAGTTCACTCAGAAAGGAGGGACGGGTCAGAGTTTCGCTTAGTCACGTTGACGCGAGCCTTCTTTTAAAAAGTCTTCCCTAAGATGGCTGCGGTAATTAATTAACTGGGTTTTATGCCTTGTCCCCGAGGCTCGTGCTCACGGTTACGAGTGGTTACGAATGGTGGGTGAAATTCCGATACTCGGCCGGCTCGTTACGATGATTCCTCGCAGTCGGCTTCCCTCGATGATGTCGGCAATTAAAGTCTCATACCCTTCATTAATCTGCATAGGAGGAACAGACGGAGCGAGAGTGAAGGGAGAGCGAGAGAACGCGAGAAAGATCGCCACAGGGGGTTTCCGCGACCCTTTCCTAGAGATCACGGCAGTTTCGGAGGGGGAAAAAGAGAAAACACGACAGCTTCCGTCACCGAGGGATCACAAACGCGATTATCTTCCCGATATCTTTCGACAGGATCATCTTCTTCCGCGGATTTTGTTACTTTGTCGTTTATTACTTTCTCTTCGCGCTGGAATTAATTGGTCGTCGATGACTCGGGGTAATTCGAGCGAGGAGAATAATAATTGTAAAATTATAAAGTAAATCTGACTCGACTACCTAATGTCCGACTGTGAAGGGTGTCGCCTTGATTAATAACCGCAAACGCGTCGGCAAGTCAATCCTCTTCGAGCGACGAATGCCCGGGAAAAAAAATATTTCAACAGGAAAGAATTCAATTAGCGATCAGCCGTCCATTTATCCACGGCTGATTGTTGCCACGGCGCGACTTAATTGCGAGCTGGCGAGAGACCCGCGCGCGAATAATTCACCGCGAAATGATTCATCAGCCGGCTGATTTTTCAGCCGCCCGATGAGAAAGTTCAGAATCCGTCGGAGAGGCGGCCGCCGTCACATTTCCTTCGTCACGTGCCTGACAGGGTAATGGTGGCGCAGGGATTAACCAACACCTAACCTGCGGGACACTTACCTCAGCCGCGGCAACGACAGATAAATTAGCGATGCTCGCATTGTGGATGGGGTAATAGACGTCGCGTAGCCTGACATTTAAGCCACGACAGTGTAACCCAATGGTCTGTTGTAATCGACTCGGCTCCACTCGACGCGCAGTTCGAACCAGCCGCTTCGAATTTCCCGCTTTTCTACCGTTCGCCGCGATCTCTTCTTCAGATTCGAGGTTCGAGGGAAAGTCAACTCGTCGTTGAACTCGGTCCTCGAAACAATGGTCCTGAGACTGGGACTGAAAGAGGGGGAACTTTTCTTCTGGCGATGGAGACTCTGATTGCTCGAAATTGCAACTGGAATTTTACCACCCATCGGAATAATCACAAACGCTGACAAGCTTGATTTATCGAACGAGAATTAATTAGCATCGTCGCGTCAACGGCGATAAAGAGATGTAAAAAGCCAAGTATAGTGGCAACAGAAGATACGTGTGCGAAGATGGCGAGGAAGGTATCATCGTGACTATACGTGATATTATCGTGTTTCATCCCTTCCGTACGTTTCGCAAATTGCAGGCTACGCGGATGGGCAACTCCGCTTTTCCTCCCGTTGGGATGCAATCGATCGGGGATCGATCGCGAAATCGAGACGGGGAAACGTGTTCCAGAGGTGTGAAATACGTGTATCATTTGGACGGAGGTGAAGTTCAGAGGGAAGCCAGAGGAGATTCTTAGGTATCGTGTTTCAGACTCTTAGAAGGATCTGCATTACTCTTTGCTAATTGTTCTACCACGTTTCTCTTTTTCTCTTTTTCTCAAAATACGTGCAAACGTTTCGCAGACTTGAATGGAATCGCAATAACGAGGTTTCGGAATTTAGATTAGAACCAAAACGTGGAAAAATCTTAAGGAGAACAGAGGAGTTCGAAATGACTCAAAGAAAAAGAGTAAATATTCATTATGAATATTCAATTGAGTACATTCTCTGAGAATCACATTTTTCCCTGATAACAAAGTTTTCATTTCATTTTAGAAAAAGAACTAAATTTTAAATTAAAATAAAAAAAAAAAAAAAAAGAAAAATGGAAAAATCTCGGGAAAGAGAAAATATTCGGGTATTCCACAATTTTACGAAAATTTATACACAACGGCAGAAAGGAAGGAAAAGTTGGAAAGAAGAGAAACTAAAGACAGACCCCGTCTCTGTTCAACGTCCGGCATTTTGTTTTACGCGGTCGTGATCCGGTAGGTTACGAAATAATAATCGGTGCCTTATAATCCTTAATCTGAGATCACCGAGGCGCATCAAAGTTGCCGATGGAATATCATTACGATCGAAGAGATTCCCCCGTTTCCATTTTTCTCCAGCATCTCCAACGTCTCAGGGGTTCCATCGCAATTTGTGCGAGCGAGACGGGCGGCTAATGATAGTCCAAGTAAGAAATATATTATAGATGATGTTACGGGATAACGTAATGAGTAAAACGTGGCTCTATTCAGGAATTTTGCGGGCGCTTCGTTATAACCCCGCAAGAATGCTCGCCCTCCGTCTGCCGGCCGATCTCTTGGGAATCCAATTGCCAACTTCCACTTCAAATTTCGCATACTAGTCTCTCGATTAAAAAAAAAAATCCCTCGACCTTTGCCCGATTTCTATCTACCTTTTTACTCCAGAAATATAATGAGTAGCCCCATCGATATTCATGCAAATTCGCGTTTCAACGAGTACGGAGAAGAGATTAGTTTTATCTAGCAACGTGCATCTCGTACACTTTTCCACGGAATTCAGTGACATTTAATTGACTGTCAACCTATGTCGTAGTATCATCAGTTTCCAACTTGGTCGGTCCACGGATAATCGTGCAGCTTCCACGTTCAGTTCGAACAATCTTTCCATTATTTCAAATACGTGTTCTTACAAGCAACTAGGATTATTTTAAAAGACGTTACGTACAGGTAGAGTAATAAGTGCCAAGCGTATTCTTCTCACTTTCCAATTCCTATATCCATAAACCTTCTCGAACTCAACCAGGCCCACGTACTTCCGGTAGCGCCTCGGCACTCACAACTGCTCGTGAAAGCAGTTCGAGCCGCTTGTAAGAACGCTTTTACGAACGTGCTGCGCGCGTCATACGATACATTTCGAGATTCTACTGTCGCTGTAATGAGACCTGATTACCGAGAACAAGCATAAGTTTTTTCAAAACGCATCGCGCGGAATTATGCAATATGCACGTATCGTAAAACGTACGCGGGGTATAAAAAAATCTGTTTCATTGGTTTAGCGTTATGCGTTTTCCAGGAAGCCAGGGCGACCTCCTTGGCCATCGGCCTGTTTTGTGCAAATCGCTGCAACAAATCGCTCGTCTCGAAATTTTGTTTTGCCTGCAGCTGCGGCGGCCGCTCGTCAACGCGACAGCCAACAGCAAACTATTCACACGCGATCACACGCGTTTCCATCGAGCGATGCCAGGTGAGTTGCACGCTGGCTTCCTCGTCTCTCGTCGTTGGTCGTCGTTGGTCGTCGTTGGTCACAGCGCGCGGCGTTGCGAACAGTACGACGAACGCACGCGGGGCCTGACCGTCGGGTATGTATCGCCTTGAACGGGCACCCAGAGGCTGACCTCCGACCCGACCGGCGGGACGCAGGTGAGCCACGATTTTTCAAACGATCGTTCTCCCCCGATTCTTCCCCCGGCGTGTACACGCGCGGCGCCTTCCGCGGAGAGATATCCGCGGAACCCGCTGGAGGACAAGGGGAGGTGAGGCCGGAGGCAGCGTTTGCCGATTGGTCGGCGCCGTCCTCTTCGCAGCCAGTGACGAGAATGGAGGCCATCCTCGACCCACTCCCACCGCGCCTAGTTTATTCTTACCTTTCCTTGCCTTTCCATTCCATTCCATTCCATTCCATTCCATTCCATTCCATTCCATTCCATTCCATTCCTTGCCTTTCCATTCCTTTCCAGAATTCTCGCAGCACCGTGTGTGTCGTTGGACGCACGCCGTCGTGTCGTCGTTCCTTCCTCCTAACCGCCACCTGTGTGCGTGCGTGTGTGTGTGCGTATGTCGCCGCGGAATCGAGATCCAGGAAGTTACTTAACGTCCACGGAGGCAACCACGCACCCGGGCGACGTCGTTGCTTCCGGGACGAAGCTGCCCTGGTAGCTCATCCGGTGTAATTGTCCCTGTAATTGTACCTCGATAAAAGCCAACGTTCGTCTGTTCATCATTTTCTCAAGTCTCGATCTTCCAACACTAGGATCGGTGATGACTAGAACGCTAGAATTTAGTCACTCTACTACAATACTCACATTGACGCTCTTGAAAGGCCGCAACACATAAATTTCTACATAAATTTCTTGGCAGCTTATCACGGTGGCGATCCTGCGCCTAGATATTCTCATAGTTACGAGTACGTTCTAACCAAATTAAATTTGACCATACTTGAACATCGCAAGAAAACAGCTTCAATGGTTATATTCGTGCCCGAATATCATTGAAATGTTTAAACTTAATGTTCCATCCAGATCACTACGTCATTCTGAATTGCTTCACATTGAACACCATCGAACATATTACGGCTTCTATAACCCGTATAATCGTATATTTATTAACGCTAATAATGCACATTGTTTGATCAATGTTTTTAACCATTCATTTCCGTCTTAGTATCTCCTTGTAATTTTCACTCAGTCTCATACCTCATTACGTTTAAAAAATTTTTTATAATTGTATCACTTTTTGTACTAATGGGTATTTTATTTATCCGTGAAAAATGAATAAGTAAATAAATAAATAAATAAATGACGTTACAGTAGCGATATTTGGCAATTAGTGTCTCAAATGAGAACGTGAAGGCGACCGTCTTAATGAGATGGTTCACTGGTTATGCGTGCTGTCAAAAGCACGGAGGAGAATTCGCGTCTCGAACGTTTACGTTCGGACAGCGGTAGTCGCAATAACGAAAACAACGTAAAGGAAGGTCTTTAACCTTCGATCAATAAATCTTGCCGCTTCGTTTGAACGCCGTCGCGTTTGGACGCATTGTCTTCCTCGACTTTTTGTGCGTTTAACTGCTAACCACAGAATAACCCAATTGAGTACTTTTCATCCAATTGTTCACTCGTTTCAAGTGACATTCAGTTTCGTATTTTTTCCTTTCGTCCCGTTTCGACATTTTAAAAATACCGCTTGTATCGTCGGCTTTCATTTTCTATTTTTCGAAGTGAAGATCCATCTTTGTTCGTTCAAGTAAGAAGCAGATCGACACGAGGGCAACGAGCCAACGATTCTTCAGCGACTAAAATCCCCGTTATCCTCGCCAAACGTGGAGGGATCGCGCACGTCCATCCACCTGCGACCCTGAATAATATCCCCTATCATGACATTAGCGTATAATCCGGCTCGGATTGAACGTGGTAAAAATTGCCGGGGCACGCGTTATGTGTGGCCAGGCAGAAATAGATTGGCACGATCAATCTGCACCAGCCTCCCCTCCGTGCTGTTGTCCTTGTCTCTTCTTTTCCTCTGCCACGAAGAAAGCATCGTTTCGCCTCTTTGTCTCGCCGTTTTCTCCAACGGCTTAATGCCCTTCTCCCGTCTCCAGAAGGTTCGGCCGCAATTTCGCCGTCGTTTCACGACGACGGCACGGTGTCGTAATGCCTGCTAGCACGGGCCAGTAATATCTCTATTAATAATGTAATTGCCGAGCGGCGGAGTCGTGCATGCGTGCAACGGCCATTAGCGGGAGGGCATCCTCCGGAGGGCACCCTTCACTCGGGATGGATCGTTTCACCTGCGTGTGCGTTTACGCGGGTCACGGGTGAAATTAGTCCGATACTCTTCCTTCGAGCGGCGAACGATGGATCTGGATGTTCCAATGCGCCGTTAAAAGCAAGATGATGCTTGAGTTAGTTTAATGTCTCAAGAGTGGAAACTCGCGAGTGACGAAGCACCCAGATTGTAGATGCGTTTGTGGGAAGTCTGATGGTGCAAGATTGTATGGAACACTGGTTGTAACGCATTCAAATAGTGAAACAAATTTTCATTCACCATGGTTCGGTAATATAATGAGTACCCGACTAAGTAATTTGCGGAGAGAACGTACAGTATAGTTGTTGATGCTTGGGTTAGTTTAATGCCTCAAGAGTGGGAACTCGCGAGTGACGAAGCACCCAGATTGTGGATGCGTTTGTGGAAAGTCTGATGGTGCAAGATTGTATGGAACACTGGTTGTAACGCATTCGAATAGTGAAACAAATTTTCATTCACCATGGTTCGGTAATATAATGAGTACCCGACTAAGTAATTTGCGGAGAGAACGTACAGTATAGTTGTTGATGCTTGGGTTAGTTTAATCCCTCAAGAGTGGGAACTCGCGAGTGGCGAAGCACCCAGATTGTAGATGCGTTTGTGGGAAGTCTGATGGTGCAAGATTGTAAGGAACACTGGTTGTGACGCATTCGAATAGTGAAACAAATTTTCATTCACCATGGTTCGGTAATATAATGAGAACCCGACTAAGTAATTTGCGGAGAGAACGTACAGTATAGTTGTTGAACGTGCGGTATAAGTCGATTCCGTGTTTTTTCAGAAGAAAGGAAAACAAGAGTGTTCCTTCTTTCGTCTTCTGTCTTTTCAAACGCGGATGATAAGAGACGGTAAACAGTGACGCCGAGCGGTAGTCGTATGGTGGACCGTTGTCGTAATAGAAATGCAAGAAGCGCACCTCATGCCATTCAAGTTAGGAGACGTTTTTCCCTTCCCGTTGGCCGTGGAGAAACGCACGCGGTTGCCACGCGGCCTCGTCCATTACTGTGCAAATGCAATTAGTACCGTTCCGGACAAACACGTTGGCGAAACGACGCAAGAAGAGCGGTGCGTTTGTTCAGCTCGCGTGTGCACGCCAACCACCGGAGACCAAAAACGTTTAAATTATCAATCGTACGTGTAACCGAGTCCCCCCTTCCTCCCGGAATGTTGCAAGAATTCGTAACACCGTGCCATCATTGTTCCATATTCTCACTTCCTTATTGGGTTAGGTTTGATGTCCGCTAGAAATAGTTCTATTGAGCATTTACTCTGCCATAGCTGAACTCAGTTCAATTCGATTCGTTCGAAATTTCGAACGATTAAACCCTTGGACGATTCGAAATTGCCAGCGTGTCCCTTCAGATTCGCTGCGTTCGCAAATGGCAGCTGTTAAATCGTCAACGAAACCTCGAAGGCATCCAAGTTTTGTCCACTCGCGACGAGGAGAAGACGAGTTGCTTCGCGGTACCGGGATGAGAAGTTCCGCGAAGAACGTGGAACGTCGCGCGAAAAGTTATTAACGGCGATGAAACGGGTGAACACGGGCCCGGACGAGAACAAGACGAGGAAGAGGACACGGTAGCTGCGTGCGTGGACGCATCTCATTCGCCCATTAGGAAGGTATTTCACGGCGTGTCACGTTTTATGTCGGCCACGTGACTTGGCGTGACACTGTCGAGTTGAGCCGACGTCGGGGTCAGAGGTCGCGGCACGATTGGCGTCGAACCGTTCGGTCCTTTGGTTCAATGGTCATCACCGTGTCCAACTTCCCCCCTCGGAACTAACTGGTGCCCTCCCCCCATTAGACATTTCGCGTCGTCACGAAACGAAAGGATTCTCTTAACGTTTACGCATGTCTCTTTCGTCGGAGAGAAGCTCGACCGCTCGAATGTTAAGAAACTCTTTTCTTGCGTGAAATTTGCATTCGCAAGAATTTAATCGAATTTATTGACGTATTGGAGCAATCACGTATTAATAATACACAATGCGCTTTAGCCATCGAGACGAGCTTTCTCTATTATTTTTCTAATCTAACAGTGGAATATTTACATATATGAAAGAATCTTTCTTAATCTGTTGCAATTTGGAAAAGACCGGCTATAGATGTACCTGTTAATCTCTTAAAAATTTAGATTAGAGGTTAGGTTTTAGGTTAGGTTAGGTTCCAAGTGAAATTTTTTTTTTTTTTTGAAAAATTAAAGTTCGTTTAGTGAGTCAAGCGTCGCAGCGAAATTAAAACCAGCGAGACAAAGATCGACATTCTAAAAATATCCTAAAAATATCTGTTCTTTCCAACTCGATTTTCCCCCCCGAACAATCGCATTTTTTTGACCCACAAATTTCCAGCAGAGTTTCATCTTCGCGTACAACAAACGACAAAGCGGAAAAAGTGTGAAGCGAGCTTCCAAACAGACGACACTTTCGCAAAACGGTCGGTGGAATCAAAAACCACGCGTGTTCAAAAGTTACAGAATCTCGCGACAGATTTCTACATTTTTTGCGTGATTTGCGACTCCGAGCGGCTGAATGGTCGATCGTGAAGGTAACGACGCATTCTAATTTGATTGAACTTTCATAAATGGGACGGGGACGAGAGGCCGGCGTCGCAGCAGGGGTGCTCGCCGCTCTTTTAACGACTCATTTGCGTCTTTGGGGAACTTTACGGGCCGGCTGATCGATCATTTCATTTTATTTTATTGGTTTTTATCGTTGTGTCGCGTTACCGTCGCGGCCTTGCAGTCTCGGTACCCTTCCTCCGCCGCGAGAAACCCATCAGATCGGTGAGAGATCGTTCCGGATAATCGATTTCAATGACGGATCGCTTGAAAATAATTAATCGATTCGAAAGCCGGGGAAATTCGCAGAGCTTTTCCTCGTGGATGAAGTGTGAAAGATGGAAATGAAACTTGGAAATTATACCGTGCGCGGTGTAAAGTATCGAATCAATTTCACACTGACTCTTTCAGCATTCAAGAGACGATATATCGACTTTGCGATTTTTCTCTTACATCAATGTGTTTTGAACATTTTCCTCAACGTTCGAATATTCCGATTTGTTCTCACTGAAATTCTTCTATTGAACATTTATCGAGATTCTACGTCTACGACATCTCTCTGGTTTGTAATTCTAGACAATATGTAGAAAAATTGTAAGACACTAAAAGGATCAAGGTTTTATGTACTGTACTATAAATGAAAAGTACCCGTAGTTGAATATCAATTTCGAGACATTTCAGAAGAAAGCACGCGCGTTACGTGCGTTTTGCCAGAGAATTTCAAGTAAGATCGTAAAACCTGGGATCAAATAGTAGTCTATGTAATACACAACGAGGAGCTTCGTTCTAAAGGGGGAACAACAGCTGTGATAAGAATTAGAGAAATCCCGATGATTATCTTCGTACATGGATTCTTAAGTTATACAAGATTCTTAATCGCTGTCGGTGCCTTTATCTTCGATCATCAGACGGAAAGTAAAAGGATACTTTCTCTCGAAGGACACGAAATTCCGGGGCACTTCATGCTGGACCAACGCATCGATAGTCGTGAAACTGTCTCGAGTTTAATATCTATAGCGTCATAAACCCGTTCCCAGGTATCTTAGATCAAAGATTCTTTTTCCTTCGATTCTTTTCTTACGACATTTTACTGTGAATCTCCCTGCGAACTTTTTCCTACAAACAAAGTGATTCGATGGTTTTCGTGAAAATTTTCGAAATTACTTTGTCTTGAAACTGTCTAAAACGTTTATTTGACGCGGAAAAGTTGGATTACGCGAGTATTTGGTTAATTACAGTCCTTCCAAATGACTCTGTTCTTACTACTTTACCAAATAATTTAACTATTTTTGCAAAATTTTCCAAATTACTTCGACCTGAAATTGTAAAGATGTTTATTTGGCGCGGAAAAGCTAGAAAATGCAGGTGGTTAATTTGGTCCTCCTAAATATTTCAGATTAAAGATTCTGTTTTTACAACAGTTTGCTACAAACTTTCTAAACGATTCTAAATGATTTTCACGAAAATTTTCAAAATTACTTTGACTCAAAACTGTCTAAAACGTTTATTTAACGCGGAGAAGCTAGAAAACGCTAGTATTTGGTTCATTTGGTCCTTCCAAATGACACTGTTCTTACTTCTTTACTAAATAATTTAACTATTTTTGCAAAATTTTCCAAATTACTTCGATCTGAAACTGTAAAGAAGTTTATTTGGTGCGGAAAAGCTAGAAAATGCAGGTGGTTAATTTGGTCCTCTCAAATATTTCAGATTAAAGATTCTGTTTTTACAACAGTTTGCTACAAACTTTCTAAACGATTCAATGATTTTCAAAATTACTTTGACTCAAAACTGTCCAAAACGTTTATTTAACGCGGAGAAGCTAGAAAAACGCGAGTATTTGGTTAATCTGGTCCTCGGTTTCTACGACACATTTTATTACAAACTTTCCAAACGATTCAACGATTTTCGCGAACGAGTTTTCCAATCGGCTCGAAACCTCGATTGAAAACGTTTGACCAGCGTGCAAAAGAAAAGAAAGCTAGGAGACGCAGGTGTCTGGTGTTTTAATCGCCGAGAGGGAAACGCGCGTTTCGCGGAACTGCCGCCGCCTTATCTTTACGACGATGAGTTTTCAGCCCCGTCCATTCGCGCCCGTTCGCGTCCCCGACAACTTTACAATTCTGCAGGCCGCGCGGGAGTGCTACAGGGTTTATAGTGCTTGGCTTTATAATACATCTCGCAGTTTATGGCCAGCCGTGCGCGCGTTACGAACCACTCCTTCAACGATGCGCGTCGCTTTTCCACTCATGCTAGTCACGACCGCGACAATGTCCCCTTTCAGCCGCCTGGTGTTTTAGAAGATCGTGGTAATTTGGATGTTTATGTCCGGTTCTGAGTGACAGAATGACAGCCTGGCTTCTCTCCACAGCCGGCGTGCATATATATTTTTCAGCAACGTGGAGAAGCGGCGAAAGATTAAAAGAGATTATCCTCAAGTGTCCAACTTGGGAAAATAGTACAGATACACGTGGGCCTCTCGAATGTATACTATTCATTTGCGCGAATTAACTTGAGTTAGGTTGATTTAAATGTTTGCGAATTTAAACACGACACAATTTGTTTGCCAAGAGATAATTCATAAATAAAGAGAATACGCCCGAGAGAGATTGAGAATCTTTCTGTGGATCTGAGAATCACGAAGCTTCAATAGTATAACCGTGAATATTCATCGAGTCACTCAATGATAACTCAATTAATGATAACTTGAATGAAATTTGAAATAATTAAGAGACAACGGATCTGATAATTTTTAAGTATCGGTGGGAGTGCGACTGTCTCAATGGCTTTCACGCTCTCTAGCATTTTCAAACAACAACTCGATCAGTAATAATTTAAATGAAATTTGAAATAATTAAGCAACAAGGAATATGACAATTTGAACGACAATTTTTAAATACCGGTGGGAGTGCGACTGCCTCGATGGCTTTTCACATTTTCACAAGAATCCTATTTACGAGCAGCAACTCCAACGTTCACGTTTCACAATATCTTTCGAGGATCTTCGGAATCGATCGCCTCGTGTTTCACGTATTCCCCGATCGCGGAAAGGAACGAAGGTAACGCGGTTTAATTACGGCTATCAATGGCGTCTAATTTAATTATCGACAACCGTGCAGGACGAATGACTTCACGGGAGATTAATGTAATAACGACTCGAGCGGAGAAACGATCGATCACCGGTTCAGGAGAGAGAGAGAGTATATCGAAGGCGTTCGTTTCGGAATTTTTGTTTCGAATGCCACCAGTCACCCCGTGTCTAGCAGTCGGAGATTATGCACGCATCGCAAACGCGAATGAGCCTTGCCTGTTGCGATACTTGCTCGTATACACTTGTCCAGAATGCCGTATGGATATCGTACATTGGCGTAGCTGTATGTCGATCTTGCTCGATCTCTTCGATCGAACGACGCGACTTTATCAATTCGATGAAACGAAACTGAAAGATTCTCATCGAGAGAGGTTTCGAATTTCGCGTGGAGAGTGTCGTTTTAAACGTCTCTTTCATATTTTCCCGCGACGATCTGACAATTTTACGAAAGAAACTTGTCAGTGAACCCTTCTAACTAATTTGCCATCGTATCTTGAACTTTCATTCATCGACAATTATTTATTGTCGTTTCTATAATCACGCGTTAAGTTTGCAGGAGCGATCGTAAAGAATGCATAGAATGAAAACTACTTCGAGTAACCTAAACCGAAATGAAACAGCAGAATGAAACAAAACAAAAAATCCTACTATTAAACTTTCACAAACTCGACGCTCAATTTGATATGAACGTCCTTCAACCTAAAATCATATCTCGCCAAATCATAGTCTCGTCGCGTGGTGATTGACGAACAATTCAATCGCCATCGAAGAGACACCCAAACTATGAAAGAAAAAAAGGGGAGAGAAAAAAAATTATTGGTTTGGCGATGGCGAAGCGCGGAATCGGCGAGAATCAGTAGAATCAGTAGTATCGGGCCGCGGTGGTCAGACAAGGCGCTCGGAGGCGTTATTTACGCCACTGGCGGTGGCGCGCCAGTTGTATGCAAATAGCACGGGATAAAAATTGATCAACGTCAGCCACCCGATGCATCTTCGAAGCCAATCAACGTGTCTCATTAACCCCCGCCCCCGTCGAACAGTGCCTGTCAGCTTGGCGGCGAGGCAACACGATCGCGCAACCGCTCGATCAACGCGCACGTCCCGTCGAACGTGTCGCGAGCGTGAGAATCACTGCATCCCAATTGATCCTAGGGGTCAATGAAGCTGTTGAATGATGACCACTGACAGGTGCATTCACAGGATTGCGCATAATACCGCGCGTTGAGGCAGCGAGTTTTTAGCCATGCCTCGTGTGTAACTCGTCTTCCCTCTCACCGAGAGCTCCTCTCCTCTTCTTCTTTCTCCTTTCTCCTTTCTCCACGATTCGCTCGTACCCTTTCGCCCGCCGACGAGT
Organism: Frieseomelitta varia; assembly: GCF_011392965.1. Taxonomy (NCBI): domain Eukaryota; kingdom Metazoa; phylum Arthropoda; class Insecta; order Hymenoptera; family Apidae; genus Frieseomelitta; species Frieseomelitta varia. The sequence continues at coordinate 912,372 of NW_025109550.1, forward strand.
TCCCCTCTCTCCTTTCCTCCTAATCGCGTCTCACCGTCCCCACGACGATGTTGTTGCGCGTTGATTCGCGTTCCGACGTCGCGTTCTCTCGCAGGCGAGAAAGAGAAGGACGGAGCGACCGTATTGTTTCGACGTTTGCTCGAAGCTGTTAATTACGCGTGGAAATTGAAGATGCATGGCTCGGATCGATCTTGTTCGATGTCTCGGCCGACTCTGATCGACTGCTTGAAGAGGAAGCGAAGTGTTCATGTGTGAGATTACACGATGGAATCGTGCAGCGTGACACAATGTTACAAATACTTTGGTTAGCCTCGAAATTTTATCGACACTTAATCGGCCGGCGGTGAAATTTGATAACTTTAATCATTTCTTGATATTCTCTGAAAATTCTGTTGACAAATGTTTGTCAAAGAGAAAATTTTGTTAAAAAATTTCTCTTTTGAGAAATGAGCTCCATTTCCTAAAGAAAAAAATACAGCTTCTGAATACACCAAAATTTGCCGGTTAAATGTTAAGATTGTGGAGAACCTAGATGGAACACGAGGTGTAATTCACCCTGGTCAGATTTTTTCTGAGACGTACGCAAGCGAGCCGGCTGATCGACTACTTAAAGAGGAAGCAAAGTATTTATGTGTAAGATTACACTGTGGAATTGTGCAGTGTGATACAATACTTTGGTTAGCCTCGAAATTTTATCGACACTTAACCGGCCGGCGGTGAAATTTAATAACTTTAATGCTTTCTTGATATTCTGTGAAAATTCTATTTGTCAAATGTTTGTCAAAGAGAAAATTTTGTTAAAAAATTTCTCTTTTGAGAAATGAGCTCCATTTCCTAAAGAAAAAAATACAGCTTCTGAATACATCAAAATTTGCCGGTTAAATGTTAAGATTGTGGAGAACCTAGATGGAACACGAGGTGTAATTCACTCCGGTCAGATTTTTTCTGAGACGTACGCAAGCGAGCCGGCTGATCGACTACTTAAAGAGGAAGCGAAGTGTTTATGTGTGAGATTACACTGTGGAATTGTGCAGCGTGACACAATGTTACAAATACTTTGGTTAGCCTCGAAATTTTATCGACACTTAATCGGCCGGCGGTGAAATTTGATAACTTTAATCATTTCTTGATATTCTCTGAAAATTCTGTTGACAAATGTTTGTCAAAGAGAAAATTTTGTTAAAAAATTTCTCTTTTGAGAAATGAGCTCTATTTCCTAAAAAGAAAAAGGTACAACTTCTGAATACACCAAAATTTGCCGGTCAAATGTTAAGATTGTGAAGAACCTAGATGGAACACGAGATGTAATTCACCCTGGTCAGATTTTTTCTGAGGCGTACGCAAGCGAGCGAGCGCGAAGCTTGACGTTTTAAGTGGTACAAAGCTGTCCGCGATTGACGCCGCGTTCGCACCCGCCAGGCGTTCGCGTACCGGTAAATGCGGCCAATTCATCATGGAATCATTCGCGCCGGGAGAATTCATTTATATTAATGAATGACTTATTAATCACGGCTGACGAGTGGTCGTGCCACGGCTGGCCACTCGCAAGGGTATCAATTATTATTCGCGCGCGTTGCCAACGCGCAGCTGTCCTTAAGCGCGATCGCTCTAGAGAAATGCTCCACTAGCCTCAACCACCATCAAGGATAGCTCTTGTTTAAACACGGTGTCGGTATAATTTTTTTTTCAGGGTTAGAAGTTTTATCGTTAGAAGAAAGATTATAGAACTGATTCGGATCTAGTTTAACACTACCAAAATGGTCAAAACGACCAATTTTCGTCCTCAAATCCGATAACAATTCTAGATTTAATCTAGATTAATTAAGATTAATAAATTATAGAATATTCTGAGTCTGTCTTCGATGGGCACATTGAAATAGACACAAAACCAAAGGTACTAAGAATGGTAATGGTGAATAATTATTCGTGTAGTTGTTCCATCTATTTGAACATTTGAATTGTCAATTCTCAATTAACACTAGAACTATCAAAATGGTCCAAATGGCTAATTTGTAATTTTTATTGGATACTTTTTACAGATGTAAAACAGTGTATTTTTAGAAATTCAAATGGTTTTTCCGTAAAATGTATAAATAGAAGCTTGTGTACTTCAGTTTGTGTATTATAAAGTTTCCCATTTTTTTTTAATTTTTACATTTCTGATAGAAATTTTACATTACAATCGTCGATTTTACATTACAATAGTTCTAGTGTTAATTTGCCGTAGATTGAATAACATGCAAGTTGTCAAAGTTGCCAAAATATCTAATTTATAATTTTTACTAGAAACTTTATAAACGCAAAATGGTGAAAATTTGAAGACTTAAATGTAATGTGATAAATGAAAGTTAAAATATATATAAAAGCTTCCGTGCTCTATTCAATTATAAATTTTTTCTACTTCTTTCACTTTAATGTCTCTAAAGGAAATTTTATCCCTAAATATGCATTATGTGCTTCAATTGTCGATAGTTCCAATTCTAATTGAATATACGACAAGAAGTTGGAATAAATAAAATACAGTATCCTGATTTGTAAGAGTGATTATTTTGGCGAATGAAATACAGTACTATTCCAAACAGAATCAACTTTAATCTCTTACCTCATACCACGAATTATAGATCCCATTTCACCAAAGGCAGATCGTACCTGCAACAAAATATCAATTTCGTTTTAATTAGAATCGCTGTTATTATTTAATTTACTATTTAATTACAATTACATTTATTCGTATGAACGGATCATCGTGCCAGTGCTCTTCGAATTATCCGATTCTTTAAAGACTAAATATTCGCAAATTTCTATAGAAGCCGCAACAAATCATAATCAAAGGAGAATACACGATCGGGACGAGAAGAGAATTCTATCCTGCGAGGGAATCACCGCTGGTTGACCCACGGCTTCGCGGATCTGCCTGTTGCTTGACGAACCTTGAGAAATCGACTGGAGCCCACCGATTGACAGAAACAATATGTTTCTGCGGCTCCTCTTCCGTTTCGATTTTAACAAGCTCCGCGGGACGGCGCGGACGCGAGGCCCGCGAATTCCGATTTTTCCGGCAGTCACTCGCCACGGCTCGCTCACGGAATAATGATGGATAGGAGGTGCTGAGATTTAATTTCGATGATTGGGATTGAGTAATTGGCGGCGAGCCGGCTCGCGCGAGCCACGAAGGACTTCTTTTTTCGTTTCAATTAACGTCCGGCTTGCGCCGCCTTCTTCCACCCTAGAAAAGAGTGCCAGAGACGATGATTGAAGCGCAGGAATATTACGCTCGCGAGATTTATCAGAAACACGATTCGCCAGGCAGCGCGTCTCGATTGCTCGAACGTGTGGTGCATTAGAAGCATTAAATCAGCGTGTCGCTTCACCATGTTACTATTCGTGTGGCAAAAAAATTGAACAAAATTAAACTCACATGGCTTGCAATAAATGTAAAGTTTATTAATTTGGGGATCAATTAAGGAATAAATCCGAATACGATCCGATGACAAAGGAATATTTAATCTCTTGCGCTGGAATGACGTGCCATGCACGTCCAGAATTTTTTTGTCCTAAAATTGTGATATTTTCTCAGTTTTAAATACAACCCAGGAAACAAAACAAATAATGAATTTATTACTTCTCGATAATTTCTATCCAGTGACATCCTACTGACGAGTTCAAAAAGAAAGCGACGAATTATTGTGTACGGTTTGGTCACTCATTACGGTCCGCAATCAGTTGCCAGCGCAAGTAATTAAAAGGATATATTTTACGTCGCAACCGTATGATATTATATAAGGTCTCAAGTTTGATAGAAAACTTGGCACGCATCGCACGTCTTTTTACATTTTTGTTTATGGCAAATCGAAAGAAAATTCCTGAACAATGAAAATTGCACGATCAGAATCGTATCTATTCGTGAAACAAATTTCAAAAATAAAAAAAAAAGAAAAGAACTCTGCCGCGTTAGTGAAGACGTAGTCGTTGCTTTGCTCTCTATTCACACGGGACAATCGATCTCGTAATTATTTCGTCAATTTTCTCGAGAGGAAGAACGTTCTCCTTCGAAATACACGCGCGTGATGAATCGCCGCGTTTACAAAAAGAAAAAAAATCTCCGCTTCGTTCATCCGGCAGCCGGCGTCTCCAGTCGGGGCAAAAACAGCGGCTTCGCCCTCGCGCCGCTGCTCTTCAATTATTCCAATACACGATGAAATATTACAATCGAATAATTTATTCGCTCGATAACGCACCGCGGCGTTAATGACGATCCGCTCTCCCCTCTCCGCCGCGGCCACGTCCGTCCAACGCTAATTACAAAATGTGCAACTGTGCACACGCGTGCACGTCTACCGCGCGCGTTCCAACGATTATCATTATCGCCGGCGAGTCGGCCGTTTCGCAGAGAAGGCCAGGCAGAGAAGAGGAGACCCTTCCTTTAATCCGCGACCGCGGCACAAAAGGGTTGCTTCGTGAAAGGGTTGCTGCCAGTCCCGTAAGAACCGGATGCTGATTAACGGCCAGCCGAGACACTAACGATCTCGTATTACCGCGATATAAATGATGATATTAACAATCTTGTAAACTGCATCGTGGGAGTCGGTCGAAGGTTCCTACGGCTGCTCGGTAATTAAGATCTTAATTAGGTATTCACTGGCTACGGTACGCGTACTACTCCTAGCGTAGTGTTTCTTGACCTTCTCTCCTCTATCGGGGAACTTGTATGTATGTACGTACGTACCGAGGCATCCTTAGACGAAGAAGACGTGGACAACGAGGTTCGATTTTCGATGCTCACCTCTCGACGACGAGAAATCTCACCGAGCCGGAGAGACTATCTTTGATACTATCTCTCTCACGCCTGACTCAATTAATATTGAACTTGAACAAGTTTGGTACGATTTATTTTAAATAATTTGAATTTAAATTTAAATGAGTTCAATAAGTTTAAGCGTCAATAATTTTATTAGTTGAATAAGTTTTGCCATTGTCATTGAATTTTCCTACTTAAGTCGCCACTTAGATGAAAATTTAAGTTTGGTACGATTTTTATCTTAAATAAGTTTTGATTATCAAAACAACAAGCTTAAGTATCAATAATTTTAATTGAATAAGTTTGGTTATTCTCGTTGAATATTTTTCAAAAGTCTCCACTGCCTTCGACTTGAATGAAAATTTAAGTTTTGGTAACGACTTATCTCAAGTAAGTTAAATTTTGATTATCGACAAGATTATCAATAATTTTAATTGAATAATAATTGATTATTCTCGTTGAATTATTTCCAAAAATCTCCACCGTTAATCTTTCCCTTAAATGAAAATTAACTCCACTGCCGGTGACTCTTTTCTTTCAAATAAGGGTTAAAAAAAAAATAACTGGCACTTTTGTCTCCGAGACCATTTAGAATAGTATTTTTGTTGCTGGCGTCGTACTAGCCGACTTGTTGTTCCAACGGTTAGCCAATTTGCCTGCAATTAATTCAATCGTGAATAATACCAACTCCTTTCTCGGCAAACGATTTCCCAACAATCGACTCCCGAGAGATTTCGAAGCGCGAGCTAGGGAGATCCAGCCGATTCGTTGATTCATCGAATCGGCCGTTATCGTGGGGAGGGCGCATCTCTGGCATACTTTTCAGAAGATCCATCGCGAGATAGGAGACGAAGAAAAGGAGTTTCACCATTATTCCGTCGTCCTGCAGAGTGAACCACCACTCGCAGACGCTGAAGAATCTCAGCGATTCGATTGTCCCGCGGCGATGAGTGCGTCTCTGTATCCGTATCGTCGATCAGCCTCGCGTAATTTCGTTTATTCACCGGCGCGGACCCGGGAATAATTAAAATATTTAGACGCCGCGCGCCGTCTTCATTTCGAGACGGAACGCCAGTGGAAACTGGTGAAGAAGAACGGGCCGGAATGCAGGACGATCGTATCGCCGCGACTTTTACGCTTTCTTATGTCGACCACACGCATACACACACGACTGCAGAGAAACATTATACACAGATTACACTCGTGGCCTCGTGCAAGTGGAGATTTTCGATGGATAGTGACGTTTAGGGGTAACAGGACACTTCACGTGGCGGACTTCTTCACGAAATCGGGACCATCGGGGTTAAACAGTGGGATACTCTTAATTGTGGACCTCAGGGTGCTGAGAGCGTCCTCTTGGTCTGTTTGGTCCGATGATATCGCGACGGTAAAGGACAGGAATTTGGAGAATATTTAGGCCAGTTTGAAATTTCTAAGAATTCCTTTTTAAGGGATTTAATCGACGAATCTCTGAATCGCGACCATCTTCGAGTCCTGAGTTTCTCGACGGAGGAATTTTTCGTAGATTCGTTAAGGATTAATACCACGTCAATGTTCGATCTTTGTTTCAGCCATTTCAACCGTTCTTCGCTCGAAATAATTTCCACTCTTGTACCTTCTCGGGTAGTTGTTCTTCGAGCAAAACGAAGGATATAGTATCTCGTATAGCTGCAGTTGGGTTTAGAGAACTGGCCATCGCGAGGGGACGTTTGGAGAAAAATCAAGCAAACGGTCGAATCATCGGCGTAGCCGGCTGAATGTGACGTTTCAGTTTGAGCTCGCTTGACGGCCGTAAGCATATACTTACAACACGCGTAAATACACGTAGACACGCGCAGAAGGACTTGCGCATGTCCCCTCGGACGGATCCGCGATTCATCGTAGGGTAATCGCCATTTTGCTCGATGAAATTCAATTTCCGACAATTCCGTGGGAGACGCGTAGTTTGAATCGCTACGTACGCTGAGGATCGTTGTCTCCTTGTGCTTATTTTCGCGACCCCTTTGCTCGATTCTCCGGAGCGAAGTACGGGGAGTGTCAGGAAATGTTCAGTTGAAAATGAGTCGTTAATCTTGCAATGCGCGAAGGAAGGATAAGAAATCGAGATATCGACAAAAATGACCGTGCAGTAATTCTTTCACGCGAATGTAAAATATCACGAGTAGAAAACCATCGATACAAACTCGTAATAAAGGAACAAAGTATCGCACGTTCGCATCAAGAAGCCGTTACTATAAAAATAGAGAAGCGCGAAACGTCAAGTCCAACTCCATCTCACCGCCGAATCTTTATCTTTGCTCGGCTCGATCTTAGTCCGCGATTCTAATCGCCTGTCTGACGATCGCAATTAAGAGTTGCGATCCGATCCTCCGTAGCGGATCCGATAATTAACGAACACTCCCGTCGTTCTCGATAATCGCTACCTGCGAATCACACGCGAATTACACACCTCGCCTTCCTTTTCATGCGTTTCTCTGTCTCTCCACGCCGTTTCAACGTCCGTCTCATTCATCCGTCGCGATCGTGATCTCTGCGTGATCGGGAAGCGATGTTTTCGTACGAAGGCAGGATCCTTCTAGTATCGACGCATGCGCATGCGCATAGAGAACAGCCGGAACACACCTTGAAAGTTTCCATGTTTCTTTTTCTTTCTTTGTTTCAATCGACGTTGAATTGAATGGAGTTATTTTCAGATTTATAGCAATGGCTCTTTTTAACGAAACCATAAATGTTATTATCTCTGCGATGATTAGTTGTGGCTATCCACTTTCCTTGCGTGTCCTGATTACGTTTCGAAGATTTGGAATTAATTTTACTTCATTTTCATTAACAGTGGGAATTAATTACGAACTTTATCTTGAGAGCTACATACATAGTTCGGTCTCTGAATTACGGATGGAATTAGATTCCACGATCGTTCAAAACTGTGCTCGCACAACGTTCTGAAAATCGTTTAACGACGCACATATACGCGAAGACGTACGAAGCAATTTTGACAATTGAATGCATCAACATTCTTCGAGAGAACCCAATGAAGCGAATTTACTAATTTAACAACAACGAGATAAACGTTCGCGCGAGCACACTGATAACAAAAACTGTGCCGAAATCTACAACGTTTCGCATCGTAGGCTGCGGATCGGTATCTCCGGTCATGGAGATCGCGTGGGTGTGCGATCTTTTGAGGCGAGCCGCGTCAGAAGATTATCTCCATTATCTTGCTCTATCGCGCACGATCCGAAGATCTCACCCCGAGATACGATCGCGCCGACGATCGAGCCTCTTTCTCGCGGTGAAGCGGAGTAGGGCCGCGACCGGTCGCCCCATTACGCGATCCTTCGGCCTGATCGCCGGCCCGTTTCCCTCCTATTTCGCGCGAATCTCCTCGGCGGCCCGATCATCCGCGAGGATCGATTTCTAACTAGACGCATTCGAATCGTACGATCGGGCGATTCACCGCTACGTTTACGGTTACCGCGGTATGTGCTTGCTCAACGACCACCGCCGCCGATCAATTTACACGTGGAACGACACTCGATTTGCCGTCTGTCCCGATTTTTTCTCGCCGATCGTTCGATTAATTCCTCGCTCCAGGTAAATCAAATGGCTGTTAAAGTTGTTTCGGTACTTTTACGCTATTGATTAATTCATTGACATACGAATCAAATGAAATTCGATACCAAAAATATTAATAAATTAATTAATTTTCCTTTTGGGAATTTCACGGTGAGGATGGAGTCTTGGTTGCATGTTTGCTTGCTAGGTGTTGCGTGCTACTTACAGACTGACTATTTTTATTCACTGACTATTTCACTGGCCGCTCTATAGTGCTGTTTGTTGTTTACTGTTTTACTGTCAGTCGCGGCACGCTGGAGTCCTTATTATAGACCAATTCTCTTTATGTCCTTTCCGTATACAATTAATAAAAAATGACGAAAGAACAAATGAATAATTCAATAGTTCTTAGAAAACAGTTCCTAAACAGATATGTTTCTCGGATAATATAAACTCTCTGTCAAAAATTTATCAAAAAATACCAGCGAATTTTTACGCGATTTTGTGTGTTCTCATAAAAAAACAGTTGAAATAATTCAGAATTGCTACCGCTGTATTATTATTATTATTATTATTATTATTATTATTATTATTATTCCATTTCTACCGCAACGTTCCGTCTCGATCTGTTCTGTTTCGCATTTTAAAGCGATCCCGGGCGAAGAAGAATCGTAACGGAGAGGAGACTTTTAATTCGCGTGTCGATGTTAATTAACGATTACGGTGACATGTGAAACACTTGGGGGATGGTGCGCGAGGAGTGCATCGATCGTCGAGTGCATCGATTGATCGAATCGGGGCAGAGGGAAGCCGGGAGCACGTGCACGCGTACACGTAAGCTCATCGAAGACCGCAGTAAATACACGATGGCAGCGGTGTTCGATATATATTTGATAAGCTGCTACACGGCCGGTCGACCGCTGACAAATCGTCCGGAGATCGCCAAACCGATACCGCGGACCCGGACGACGTGCTGATACACCGATGCATCACGGTGAAGCCTCCCGGACGACGAGTGCTCGGCCACGCTTTCGTTTCGCCTCGTAAAACCGATCGGACTAACCGAGAAATTACATTTCAACACATTTTCAATGATATTAAATTAAATAAAGAAATCGATATACTTTTCGTTTGGAACTCTCTTTATGTAGAGAGGACATTTTCTAATAATTTTCTAGTGATAGAATTTTTATATTAGTTTCTACCAATAGAATTTACTTCTAATAATAGAATTTTTATATTATTTTCATATTTATATATTATTTTTATATTTGTTATTTTCTAATAATAGAATTTTTATGTTATTTTCATATTTATAAATTATTTTTATTTTTATATTTATTATTTTCTAATAATAGAATTTTTATATTATTTTCTTTATACTATTAGAATAGAATTCTGCAGAACATTTTCTTTCTTGATTATTATATTATTAGAAAATATAAGATTCCGAGAATATTAAGCAAGGATTTAAGTAAGTTTTTCTCAGAGAATAAATTGTGGAATAATTTGTTTGTTTATGATTAAAATGATTCATCAAAGTCAGGCAAAGTCCCCAGGGACGAATTTAAAAGACGAGACGAGAGAGTGTTTTGAAAATTACGGAAGAGAGAGGGAGAGAGACAGTCTTGAATAATTACGGAATAATTTGTAACAGGGAGACACGATGTAAACTCCGAGAGGATCCGTGTCCCTTTTCGAAGAAATTCGTTCTGATCGTGGCGTTGGAGGACAAACTAAATTCCGAAGTTTACAATAACACCGGTTTTGTTAGGTAGCCACGCTGATGACACCATTTACAAGCCTCCGGGCCGAGTGCACGCTCCTTTTATCGTTCCATCTTCCTGTGTTCCTCTCGGATAAATGAAAATTTCATCCCGGGCACAACCATAAATCCGGCGTTAACCCGACGAACGACACTTGATATCCTGAATCACCTGATTAAATCGAAACCAGTTACGAACACAGTTGGATACAAGCTACTCCGTCCTCTCCTCCGAGAGAAGGGATATTTTAAAAAGAGTCGCGATCTTCATAACTTTTCATTTTCTTTTCTTTTCTCTCTCTCTTTTTCCTAGTTCTTTTTTTTCGATTCTTTCGGATCTGATCTCGGGGAAGTGGCTCCTGATGTTAAGAGTGACCGTACGTTCTCGGCTGATGTGAACGACGTACCGTTATTTTACCCGTGTTATTGCCCGAAATTATTTCGACTTCGGGGCCCCTGGTCGACCGGTTCTCGTTTTATCTCGATTAATCGTCGAGAAACACTTTGATTATGGGACATTCCAGTTGAGAGCTAGGACTTTAATCGTTCGAACAGAGTCCAAAATTTTCTTCGATTTTTAAGAGATTCCCCCCCCCCCCCCCCCCCCGCCTTTTCCATCGCCGTTCTTTACGAACGGGTCGATGATCATTCAAATGTAACTCTCTTTAATTGCGTTTAATTTCTCGAAGTTTCGACGTCCAGGTAAAAATTGGTACAACGCGATAAAATTCGTTCTTCGTCTCGCGATTTCGAAACTGCAAGTAATAAAATACGTAAGTAGATTTAATGTACCGTAACAATGTCAACTTTATACGATAATATTTATTCTCGTGATCCCCCAATTGTAGGATCCCGGCTTGAGATTCCAATTTGTAGGAATTTTGATAAAGAATAGTTGTTTATTTTAGGTTAAATAAAAGAAAATTTGTTTAATGATGATTATAGTGATTAAAGTGACGTTTAACACTATTTCATTAATTACCAAACTCGCTAGACTCGCGATTCTGAATTCACTCTCTTCTCTCTCGCGCAACTCTCAACGCACTGTATTCACTTCTCAATACTCACCATCTGGCTTCTCGATACTCACTCTTTGACTTCTAGATACTCACTGTCTGGGTTTTCGATACTCACTGTTTGGCTTCTCGATACTCACTGTCTTCTTCACCTGCCCAAAGATTCGTCATTCATCCATACATACACACAAACGCATCGATACCTTATTGTCTTAAACGCTAGGTCTGAAGGACTCGCTATAAAACGATCCCAAGTCCCAGGCCTAACTTTCTCTACAGTTTATGGCACTTGGGACATTTGGTTGCAATTGTTGGGGAAAGTTCTGGGCCCTTTCCCCGAATTTGCCCATCCCACATTATTATAAAATGTAGGACAAAGTACGGTACCTATTAAATGACGGTACAAAATGCAATAAAATTATAAAATTTTCATTTTCATTGGTTAAAGAATAGTAAAAACAGTCATTTTTAACAATTTCACATAAATGTAACGGTATTCTTTTGGTCTGTCTTATAAGAAATTATGTCAATTACTAGTTTAAGAACTTTTACTGCGTTTATAAAAAAATTTGAACCAATTTAACAAATAAATATATTTTAACAAATAAATATATGTACCTATATCTTAATTTTCCCTATGGGGCAAAACCGAGTTTTTGCATATCTCCAGAAAATTTTATTTCTCGCCCGTGAGCCGAGCAATTTTTTCCAAAAAATTTGATCATTTTCTCCTTGCATAAAGTCCAATTATGAGATTTAGCCTTACGCGAATTTTTCTTTGCCATCCATGATTTTTTTGTTACGAAGCTAAATACGTTAGGCACCCCCAGCTTTACCCCAATACATCCTCTAATACAAAATTCCGAATGATCGAGAGAAATGTACGCGGATTTTCGAATTTCGAATTCAACATACTGAACTGAAAACGGCTGAAACGGCTGAAACGGCTAAAACATCCGTCGTCTATCGAATATTCTAATAGGACGGGCGGATTAAAATCTCAAGGGGTGAGAGAGCCAACTTTAATTGCCAACTTCGACTTGTCAGGGTATCGCGGTCGGATCTGGCGATTCGCACGCGAGACGGATCTGTCTTGGATGGGCGCGGAGAGATGCAGAAGGAAGAATTTGTGGAGAGAGAGAGAGAGAGAGAGAAAGAGGGGAAGAGACCAAGGGGGGAGCGAGACGCGGTTGCGTTTGCTCGTTTACTCGCGCGATCCTTTATACGAAGATGGGCCCTTTGCGAGAGATAAAGCCCCGGTGAAAAAGTCCCGCGTTTCTCCGACGATTGTTATCTGCCGGCGATATATTAAGCGCCATTACCAGTATTTAGAAGGCGGCGCTGCCGTGGCTGCGCTCGCTGCTTATCGAGATCGCCGAGCGTGAAACGTGCCGGACCACGGCCACGCAGCGATAAACGAGGATTAGTACGGACTGTTCGTTATCGAATCGCAAGCAACAAACGTTCCTTGTGAGAAAGAACGTCCCGAGTTCGTCTCCAATCGGATCGAGAAAAGAAGGGCAATTGTCGTCAAGTATACTGCTGGCTGGGTGCTTCGCGAATTCACCAGGTCAGAATTAGAATCCCGGATAATCACGGTACTCGCGACGACAAAACGCGGTAAATAATCGCGCCGGAGTTATGGTTGACTCGGCGACCGACTTGGCGAGAACCGGCCACGCTCCGCAATTTTTGACGTAATAAAGAATCGCGAATATGGAGATTCCATTACCGGTTCAGCTGTTTCAGGGCCGCCGCGTGTTAAGTAAATTTATACGGCACCTGACTGTCATAAAAGACAGGCGGCACGTTGAAGCTCGCGTCACCGCGGTCGTGCTTTCGTCGCCTAGAGAGACGTCCCCCCGTCTTGTTTTTTTTTTTCGTAATTTCAGTCCGCACCGGAACGCGAACGTTCACGTTCGAAAAAGGAAAGAAAAACGAAAGAGGGAGAGAGGGAAGAACTTTGAACAATTCTCGGGAGGAAGACGAACAGTCGTCGTGGAACGACCGATGACGATCACGAGGACGTCCTCGTCCGGCCGAGTCGAGAAGGAACAGCTTAAAGAAACGAAGGATACGCGATCGAGAACGAGTTGGACGACAGCAATGACACCCGTCGTTGCGTCGTTCGAGAGGTTGGTCCGCGGGGTCAGGCGTTCTCTGTCGAATCGTGAGCCAGAGCGAGGGAGAGAGAGACGGCGAGGGTCACCGCTGGGTCAAGAGGCTGCCGGCACGCGGGGTTGACGGATAAACATAATGATTTAATGACCATTTCGTACGCGAACGACACGAAATTCTATGATCGCGGCGCCTAATGACACGGCACTTGCCACGAGGCTGCAATTATTTTACGGCACGTTGGTCTCCGGTGACGTCATCGTCCACGTACCTTCTCACGCCCTATGACCGGCCAACCGGCCCACAGTACACTCCGCCCTAGAACTTCCTCCAGAACTCGCCAATGATCCTCTCCTTCCCAATTTTCCCCCTTTCGTTCTCTTTCGTTCGATCTTCTTTCTCGTCGATTCGAGGCCTCCTTTCGCTTCTCAAGAATTTTCTGTTTCAACGATCCCAATTTTCCCATTTTTTTCTTTTCTTCTTCTGCTTCTTCTCCTCTTTTTTTTTTTCATTATTCATAGTCGCTTGGATCTTACAATTTGTTGTAAAAGTTGGACTGCCTTGGGAAGTGTATTAATTTTAGGACTGCTTCTATATTTTGAGAGTCAGGGAAGGAAACTTACGTTTAGTTCCTGGATAATAATATGTTCTATTGTCAATTTTAACTTTGCGCAAATCACAAGTTGGGGGATCTTCTTTGTTGAGGAAAACCAGTGGATGAGTGTTGTAAGGCAGGTTATGATCTTTGAGTTTACAACTTGGTCGTGTCTTTGTGGAGAACGAACAATCGCCTTCTTTAGAAATTCTCATTTCTGTTTGTTGTTTACACAAGGATATCCATTTGTTTCTTTTGATTCTCTGTTTAGAAGTATAGATTTCGAAGCTTTATCGGCTTTTTCATTTCTGATTATGTCAGCATAAAAGACTCTTCTTCTTTTGTTTTTTTTTTTTTTTTTTTTAAGAAAATTAATATTGATAGCTACGTAAATTTCAAAACTAGGTTCCAATGTCACACGTCGACGTAAAAAATCTTTTGCAAAGACGTTACACGTCGTGGGCAGCGGTAAAAGGTGTGCCCTGCTCGCGTTGAGATGCGAGCTCACCTATACTTTCCTCTGTCCCCTTCCTTCGTCCCCGCGTTTCCTTCTATCTTTCGTTGGCACAGGGAACGATTGGGATTCCTCGAACGCGGGAATCTCATCTGCGTGTCGGGAATCCCCTCGAAGCACCGGGGAATAGCAAAGAGTTTCGCAGAAACTGGCGAAACGCCAGAGCTACCGAATGGTAATTGACACGTTACACGAACAGTGAATGAAAGTCCCTGTTTGTCCCTAGTGACGCGTTAATCTTCGATACTCCTGATTCACGGAGAAACTATGCCTACTTAATTCCTTAAAGTCACTTCTAACAAGTCTTGCAATGCATCCAGTTCATCCAAATCCGAAAAATTACTTTCACTCTGTTTCAAGTAAGTGTCATTTTTCAATCAACTTAGATTAATTCCATTATGTGGCAAATTCTGGGAAAGGGCCAAGAACTTTCTCCAGTGCCCAACAATTGCAGCCAGTGGCGTACTGTAGAGAAAGTTGGGCCTGGGACTTGGGAATGTTTATGGCTAGCCCTCCAGGCCTAGCATTTAAGATATTAAGGGTATGGATGCGTTTGTGTGTATGTGTGTATGAATGACGAATTTTGTGCAGATGAGAAAGAAGGCAGTGAGTTTCTAGCAGTCAGAAAGAACAGAGTGAGTTGCGAGCCGTGAAAGCGAGAAGGCAGAGAGAGCTGTGAGTCTTGAGTGAGCGAAGATTGAGTGTAAAATATAGCGATTAAGAAAAAATAGTGTAAAACGTCACTTTACAATTATTAAACGAATTTTTTTTATTTAACTTTCAATAAACAGCCATTTTTTATCCAAATTCCTACAAATTGGGGGCTCGTCCGGGATTCCTACATACATTGTATTTTGCAATTCTCATCAAACAATTAGCACGCAATCCCCTTCTCGTTTTCGTTGTTACAAATCTCGCTTTGAAATAAATTTGTCCAAAGCGTGACCAAAGCAACAAAAAAACAGCAAATTTATGCCATTTAGGACGTTGAATACATAGTGATTAAGATGCTCTGTCAATTCGTCGAAAAAATTTTATCTCGAGAACAAGGTCCATTAAGCGGCAAGCTAATATTCCTATTTTGCCTCTACATCTCAAAAATATCCTGCCAATGTGTATACGTCCTTCCTCGAAACTCGAGAATTATCACGTCGTTCATTAATGTATTACAAACACGGGCGACACTTCTTTTTTTTTTTTTACTCACAGCCGTAAGAAATTATATTCATCCAGATGTCGCAAGACGCGGCTCTCTCGACGGACGGCCGATTTAAATAAAATATCAATTAACGCGACGCGAGGCCGCGAGGTAACGGCGCGTTGAAAAGCAACCGCGCCGTCTGTATGTAAGTACTCGCCTCGTGTTCAATATAAATCAGATTGTATCACCCGGCTGGTGGTTCGTCTTATCTGCCGTTGGATCTCGCGCGGTCTCGTTGGGCAATTATCGTCGATACATCGACGCGAGGGAAAATGTCACCGTTTGTCCGCGTTCGCAGAGAAATCGCGTGTATCCTCTCCTTCTCCTGTCAAACCTTTTTTTTTTTTTTTCTCTCTCTTGTGAAGTCTCTTACTTTGCTTTTTCACCGTTTTTCTCTCTTTTTTCTTCTTCTTATTCTTCCGCCGAGGACGGATAATTACATCCGCGCGCCGAGAAATTCGATTCATCTCGATTAGCTTCCCCGGGATGCGACGCTGCGTCAGGCTTTCTCACGGAGAAGAATGATCGCCGGTTGTGTCACCGTGCCACGTAGACTCGCAGATGAAGTTTAAATACAGATTGCTCGCGAAAGTATTGGAACACTTTTCTGAAACACGTCGCACGTGTTGCGTGCCAAGTATTTGCGAATTCTATTAACACTCTGGCGAGCACGAAACTCTTCGTCCGCGTGTTTCGATTGAATTTTATAAATGCCATACTCCACTTCTCACTCGTCCCTTCCCCGCACTTGCGCGTCGAATCGCACGCGCGTGGATACACTTAGCGAGAGCGAGAGAAACAAATGCGATCGCACGGTGTTGCTTCTCGGAGCGCGCGGTATTGTGTCGCGGTTGGCCATAAATTCTCCATTACAACGCGACGGTAATAGAACATTTGAATGATAACGCATTCGCGAGGGGAATCGTTCCTCAACGAGATCGTGAAACGATTTAACGATCATTGTTTCGCGAGGCTGGGGAACGAGTCCCGGGGGATTCTCTGACGAACGGGATGTAGCTATCGTTCTGCACGTATGTAGTTGAACTGTTGTCACGATTTTGAACAACAGGAGAGGCATATATATATATATACTCTGATGAAAAGGCGAAGGTCGTGTTTGTATTGTTTCGTATGAAATATTTCATCGTTTCTTTAAGAATGTTAAAGAATTGACAGTTTAATTTCAGAGTGGAAGGCTCCGAGAACTTTGAGTGACAATTAAACCGTTATTCGGGGAATTAAAATAGAAATAAACCTAAACCCGAAGAATCTTCTTCTCTTGTTTCTTTTTTTTTTTTCGAGATGGTAAAAGATGTTTTATAGGGTAAGTATAAGAGAAAAATCTTCTAAAATCGTAAAAGCGACAAAGTTTTTACGAGGCGAACGCGAGGAGAAAAAAAGGAGATACGAGGTACTCCAGTTTACGCGGCTAGCTGTTTCATATCCGTTCGATCTTGCTCTGGTCTCCGTTAAAAGCCACGGGGCGCAGCCTGGGTTACCGGGACACTGGACGGAGGACGATACCTACCGAAATTTATGTTGCGACCAGGCTTAGGAGAAGAAAAACACCGAAGCGTTGCGATAGAGAACGCGAGCCTCGTAATTTTTCGATCGCCGGAACGCCTACCGCGACGATCTTGACATCGCGGCGAATCCGCCTCGATTAAACGGAACCCCGACGATTTTTGTCCTGTCGCTTTCAACTTTAGAATTTTCGAGAGAGTTGCATGTCAAAATGCAATCACGCATGCAAGGCTGCGGGATCGTAACGAGCTCTCAATTGAAAGCGGATTGCGAGCAATATAAATGAATAATTTTAGGAACATTTTAATATTTAATCGAGTAGAATTTCTTTGGGGTGCAATAGTGAAGGATAAAAGAAATAAAAACGTAGTAATTCAAAATATAATTATTATCAATTATCATCAAGATTGTGAGCATTGGTATGAATTTATATCTATTTATTTAATCTATGGGGAAAGTCTCTTTGAGATTATCTACAATAATAAAGAATAATGCATAGAAGAGAGAACGTAGTAATACGAAATAAAATTAAAAGTAAAATACCGAGATTGATTACCGAGGGAAAATTAATGTACATGGTGTCTCAGTAGTTACGATTCACACTGAAGTAAGATACCATGAGAACTGAGACGAAGTATTTATTAGTTGCTGGTCAGAAGAACGCCAGAATACAGATTCTATGAATTGAATCGGTGTTTTCAAATCTGCATGTGTATAAAAAAGTGAATCGAAAAGATAGATTTCAACAAGTCACAATTAATCAGAACGCCATTAATGATTCAAAGAATTTAACATAATTTAAAAACTAGGGAACCACTTCATCTGCCGAATATATTTCGAATATTTTAAATATTTTAATCTTGAAACTTTCTCCAAACGTGTAAAAATTCTAAACGCTAAACTTACGCTGCCATGCCTCAAATTCTAAGAGATCGAAAGAGCTGTCACGTTACGAAAATTCAAGAAAGACGCCATCGGCCAATCGAAAAGAGGAAAAAAAAAAAGGAAAAAGAAACTTGCGTTGTAGGAATAAAATGATTGCACGACGATCGCTTCCTGCTTGTCCACTGAATCACCGCGCGCGTGTCACCTAACACGACGACGACAATCCGTGGAATCCAGTTCTGGGACGAGCGGCTCGCAAACATCCAGAAGCGAAAACGACGGAAATCAATGGAAACGAAGGTCGACGAGGTTCGCGTAATCGCTCGAAAATAGCTTCGATTACGGGCAATGGCTCGTGGCTGGCTAGTATCGACCACATTGGCCGCGTCTTTTAAGACTCCTTCGACCCGTCTCCGCGTCGAGGAGAAAGAGGAAACCAATCGTGAAAGCTACGAAACAGGGAGAATCGAGACGGTCGGAATCGGAGAGAGAGAGAGAGAGAGAGAGAGAGAGAGATTCGGAGATGGGTCCGAAAACGCCGAGTTGATAACTGGGAGGATCGTAAAAACTAAGCAAACGCGCGTAAACTCGAGAATTTATGGAGACGCCCGTCGAGCACCGCAAACCGAGGAATTAGAAATCGACCTCCATCTTTCCGACTCCGACCTCGGTCGTTATGATAATTCGGTGAAACTGGAATTGGAGTATAATAAGGACCGTGTCGTGTTCACGCACACACGTCCACGGCCGTGTTCGTGCGACCATCCACGAGGATCCTACGCGGTGAAATAAAATCAGCGGGACGCGTCTTTCGTTTGGTTTTTTTCGTTAATTCTACGAAATTGCTCGACGATTTCCGACTCTTCAAATTTCATTCAGAGGAAAATCTTTCACGCACGTGTGTACACGGTGAGTTAAAATTATTTGAAATAACAATTTTAATTAACAATTTTTGAAACATACCGAAAAAAGTCACGTTCGAACTTAAGTTTGATGGTCTGTTGAAGAAACTAAAGGTGAGAAGAGACTCTTGGCTCTATGTTACATATTTTTTTGGAACTTGAAAAATCTTGTTCGTTCGACGAAGAGATTTGCTCGAAACGAATAAATTCAAGCGAGAGTAGCAGTATCAGGATTGAAAATCGAATCTTTCGAACGTCCAATAGACCCTCGGCTCTTCCCAAGCAATCTTCGCGCCAACTATCCCACGTCAGCAAATCCTTTCTTTCGCCACGACCAAATTCGCTGTCGAAGCCCAGAAAACACTGGCGTTTCTTCTCACACTGTGCACACGGGTGTCCATACTCGTCTCATCTATCGCGAGGCTGAACAAGCCGTGACACATGGTAATTAATAAATTCTACGGAAGGCATCGAGGCGATCGTGAAAAGCGTCGATGAAAGGGGAAGAAAGCTTAGCCAAGCCCGTGGTGCGTTTATCGAGACGATAAAAGAAAAATATACTTAACAAAGCGGGGTCCCGGCCTTCCACGAGTGGGAAATTTAATAACGATCTGCCAGCCCGCTGATTACGCGTCAACCGAGGCGCGTATCGCGCGCATTGACGCAAATCGTTCGAACGGGCTGTCGATGAAAAGTGGCGCGTCCTTGCCGCGCGAGTCAGCCGGCCCTTAGCCGGTGTAATTCCGCGTGTTAACGTTATTATAATCCATCGGTTCCCAAGCGCTGGCTGGAATGATTGTGCGGTTAAACCTTGGTAGCTCGCGCCAGAGAGCCAGAGCACGAGCGGTCCCCATAGAGCTCTCTCGCTCTGGCTACAAAGCAGCTGACTTCTAAAAGGATGTAGACGCCGCGCGTCCGATAATAGTCGACACCGTGAATGGCGAGAATTTCATGCCTTTCCCGACTAGAACGACAGGCTCCTGCTATCCGCCTCGTGCTTTTCTTTCGCTCGTTTCGCGTCAGAAACGAACGAGACGTCTCTTCGCGTAACGAACTGATCTATCTCTGGCTCCATCATTGATCGCCGACTGGTTCACCACTGTTCACTCTGTTTTACAATGTTCGCGACAATTTTCTCTTTGAAGACACTTGGAAACCTCTACGAGTTTCCGAACTCGTCTTCCTTGGCAATGATTTACTGATCCTATTATTTATTACCAATCTTACGTATATATGTGTATACCGAGCAGAATTCTATTAACACTATATTACGGAAGCAACTACACCAGGCTCTGTGAAAATCAATAAAAATAAAGTTTGATGGCTGACATAACAAGCTTGCGCCGCGGCAGTGTACACGGTCATACCGCATCCGTGTCAGAAAATGATTCAGAAACATAAAGGGGCTGTAATACTCTTGAAACTGCCAGACACTGATACGCTGAAATATAATAAAGATACAAATAGACACAATAAAGATAAAGAATCGAGATTAATTCGAGCCTCTCTGCAATACGCTTCAATAAAATCCACCGGTGTAAACGCGCTGTAACGCGTGCACAAATGAGGATTCAATAAAATTTCCTCTTTCTCGTAAATCAACGTACCATGTAAATACCTGGCAAACTAGTCCCCTTCCCTTCCATTTCGCGCAACTTTCCAATAAAATCATCTCATCCAGCGCGTGCGCGCGCGCGCGAGTTGGCAAACGTATCGATTGATTAAACAATCCAGCTGAACTGGCAATTTCAATTTCATCGAACGATCGAGCCCGTCAGCGATGCAACGCTGAACGAACAGCGACGCAACCGGTAGACACCAGTTCTTTTCTTCTTCTTTTCTTTTTTTTCTTCTCTTTTCTCTGGCCGTGCATCGCCGTGGCCGTGGTGTCGGCGCGGTGTTTGCTCACACCCACCCGTGGTGTCCTGGCGTGAAATCAATGCACGTGTAGGCGCGTGCACGTTACCGCGGCCCCGAACGTTGCCACGGCCGTGAACACAGCCGACGGGCTTTTCCGTTTAGCCGATGATTTACGGCGCGAACGTGTCTCGGAAGGTGTCGATCGCATAATGGCGAGTCCTGTCGCCGTCGATCGCCGGCCGATACGGTAATCACGGGGTGGCATCTACCTGGCCGCGATCATAACGATAATGGTCGCTTTGCGAGGAAGACTTCATCCTACACGCCGTCCAACCTTGCTACGTGTACGACGTAGCACCGTAGACCCTTTGGATCCATGTTGGATGGATCACCTGTGCCCCCGATCCATCCACGGGGTCCACCGCTTGGACCGGAGCACTGTTTCACGTGGCTAGCTTACCGATATTTTGCATCGAGCCGGAACAGTTTGGACGCTACGTGGTAACGTAACGGTCGCGCGAAAAAATTTGATCGTGAAGCTTTCTACAAAATTGTTAAATTATTCGTTACGAGCAAAGATCAAGAAGGGAAGATGGCTTGCTGCAGAAGTAGCTTAATTCTCATAGTATAGTTTCGTTATCAAACAGGTGAATCCTGATGCGACGCGGTCGAGAGTTCGTAAATAAATATTGCGTTAAACGCAACGAGTGCAGAGAACGATATTTCAATCTTTCCAATATTGCAACGTTGTAACAATAACACTGCAACGTTGCTGAAACAAATTTGTGTAGGAGTTTTAATTTTTCTTTTCGTTATCAGACAGATGAACTCTCGTGTGACGCGGTCGAAATATTCGTAAATAAATAAATGTTGCGTCAAATGCAACGAGTGCAGAGAACGATATTTCAATCTTTCCAATATTGCAACGTTGTAGCAATAACACTGCAACGTTGCTGAAACAAATTTGTGTAGGAGTTTTAATTTTTCTTTTTGTTATCAGACAGATGAACTCTCGTGTGACGCGGTCGAGAATTCGTAAATAAATGTTGCGTCAAATGCAACGAGTTACAATATTGATCTCTCCAATATTGTAACGTAACAATGATATTGTAATATTTACTAAAACTAACTCGAATGGGAGTTTCATTTTATGTTATCAAATAGTTGAATTCTGATGCGACGTGATCGAGAATTCATAAATAAATGTCGCGCCAAAAGAAAGCAAGTGCAGAGAACGATACTTCAGTCTCTTCAATATTGCAACGTTGCAACGATAATATTGTAAAATTACCAAAACAAACTCGAGTGGGAAAGTATGGTCGTTCGGTCATATTTTATTAACGTTCAAAGACTAAGCGAATAAGTTCGTTGAATATTCATGAGGGAGGATGAAAAGCGATAGAAGAAAGCGAGCGTTTACGATGGCAGGTATTAATTTACCGAATAAAGATAACGCGACGGACAGCTACAGGATCTATGGTAATCGATCGATTATAAATTCCACGAAGAGATCGCGTTCACCGTCGATCACCAACGAGATCGACGTTTTCGTCGGGCTGCTTAACGTGCGACCGATAAGTGGGCAAACGCTTATGCCTCGTAGTGGCGCGCCACGAAAAATCACCAAAATTGACAGCAATTTGCGACGCTCGTAATCTTTAGCCCCTCTCTTCATTCACACTGCGAGGGCTCGCGCGCGACCGGGCACACCATCATCATCATCGGCCGGATGAGGTCGGGAAGGCCCATCCGCTGCTACGTGATCGGTGTGGTGTTACAGCAATTTCTACGATACCAAGCACGTTGCCGTACGTGAGCAACGTTGTCGTGAACGCGCGCTCTCCGCGGCCAACAATAAGGGAAATCCTCGTCGTCTTCCGACTTTTCAGACAGCCGCCGTTGCTCTTGAACTCGACTGAAATCGTGAGCTGTGTGAATATTGCAGAATCTAGTGCAAATTAAGCGTTGGAGAAATTGGGGTGGAGACTGTATTAAACACGATAAAATAATTATCGGCTGAGTAGAATAATTATTTTTGCATAAATACGTTTTACAAGACTACGAAGAATTCAAATGAGATTTCAATCTCGAACAGCAGGGAATAATTTTATGGTTTAAAAGAAACCCGGAGAATAATCTAATTTGAAGTGCTGTTACTTTACAGCCTACACTACGAGGCAGAAGCGTGTTTCGCAGATTCCTTTCGCAAGTCGCCGAACCCAAGGCGATATTTATCACCAACGTTTGCCAGAGATATTCCAGTTTTGCACGCGTGTCCAAGCCAGGCAATTTTACGCGTCGACGAGAAAACTGTGGAGCCGATACGTTTCTTCTCGTCTCCGAATATTGATACCGAATATTTCTCCAGATATCGGGGAAATAAATTACAAGTTATTCCGTTAAGGTGGTATCTCGCAAAAAAGTTGGTTACCATCTTACACATTCACGGACGACACCGCGTCGGCGAGCAAACATCGGCTAGTCGAAGACCGGCCGAGCCCCCCGCATCGGTTCGTTACTCAACGTCGAAAATTTACATTCGTCCGCGATATTCTGGAAACACGTACGTGCGTTAACTCGTTTCTTTAAATATTGCCGGGACGATGACGCTCGAGGCGGTGTTTCTTTCTTTTTCATCCTTCTTTCTCAGCCTCGGATCGCGATCTGAGAAATTCGTCGCCCGGGGCGTCCTAAGTCGTTAAAGTCGTTCGTGCCGATTTCAAAAGCTCGGGAGAAGGAGGCGAGATCCACGGTTACATTTCACGCGAACTCCTTTGCCTACGCTCCTCTCCTTCGACCGCGACGTCGAACAGATCACAGCTATTAATGTCACGATCGTTCCGTGGATCGTCTCTCGTGTTCAAACGCGGTGACTATAAGTCACCGGCGCGAGTAATCGACAGCCGGCCGTTTAGGCTACTACGTTCACCACGCGGGAAATCGTGGGTGAAAGTTTTTAAACGCGTCGTTCAGTTGTTTAGCGATTATTTATCGCGGTTACGCGCCGATTCTACTCTAGACCCGACCGAATTCTTGCCACCGATATGGGTGTGTCCGACGATCGCGCGGTCTCGGTGATAAATATCGGCCAGAAAGTTTCGATCGGATCCAGTCTCTTCTTGAGATCCGAAGATCTCTCGGTCTTCTTAGGAACTAGTTTGGAGGACGTCGTTTTTTTGGTATACTTTTCGGTTGGCCTCGGTTCTGTTTTTAAAGGAATTAAGAGTGACGGAGATTTCCTAACTCGGTATACTCGGTTAAGGGAGTAAGCAGCCAGAGTGAACGAATAGGGACCACCCGTCCTCCCCCTTTGCCCGGCAGTCCGTTTCTGCCGCGTCCAGCCAAAGGGGAATTATTTATACGATTCTCTGTGGAAAGAGGGAGGGCGGACAGTCGACGGTGACTGCCACGGTGTGCCTCGGACACTCGCCGTCGTAATTCAACTTAGGAAACAACGGCCGTGAGCGAGCGTATGTCCCAGGTAGCGGTAAATTAGTAGCGTGGGGCCCCAAATTTCGGCCGGAATGCCCCGCCGTAGCGAGTGGTCCCGCGGGGATGCGAACGCACGAGCTTTCCAGCCTTCTCTCTCTCTCTCTCTCTCTCGTCTTTCTCCGTCTGGCCGCTGCGCGGAGGACGACGTCCCGCGGCGAGAGCCGGCACTCCTGATTAAAATTACTCTGCCGAGATCCGGCGAGATTTCCGCCGCGAAATTTATGAAATTGTCCCGGTTTATTGTTTTAAATGAGCTTGCGTTCCCGAAGAGATCACCGCCGGATAAGCGGTTCCCTGTAAATCCAACGAGGGAGACAGCCCCGAGGGGAACGGTATGCCGCGGCGGGGGCGGTCGACCCCCTAGAGAGGACGTCCTCCGTGAAAATCAACCGAGCTTAAATCTGGACTCGAAGTTTTACGCAGATTTCTTTCGGTGGTTTGGACTCGATTCTTCTTTTCTTTCTTTCTGTTCGGTTTCTTCTTTTCCGAAGTTACATGGGAGAACAATGACTCTTATAAAGATCAAGAATCTTTATACGTTCTAGAAATAAAACAAGCTTGCTCCGTTTCACACGGTCCGACCGGTTTCAAAAATCCATCGCCGTTTCGAGGACGCGTTCGCCGATGACCCAGGGACAGGAAGTATCGCCGTCACCGCGAAGAGTTCGACGTCGGGACGGAACGCGAAGCCACTCGTCACGCAGCCGGTACGACTCAATTAAAAAACTGGCGGCAGCTCTCTCGTAGCGTAGCAGACTGGCGCGCTATTAATCTTCCAGTTAACCTTTATGATTATGTTTTTGACGTTTGGCCGGGAGAGACGACGCGCGCGCGATCGAACCACGCTGAGCAGCGTCGAACACACGCGGCGTCGCGGGCCATCGATGGAAACGACGACTCTCGCGAGAGTCTCTCTGGTCTCTCTTTCTCTCTCTCCATGCAGGCGTATGTGGCTGCGTTGTATCGTGAGAAAATTATGGAATCTCATCTCGCGGGAATTCCGATGAAACAGCAGGTGCGGATCCCGACAGTGCCAATCATCGTTCTGGACGAGTCAGTTCGACGGAGGAGTCGGGCCTCCTCGCACGCCTTCGTATCGGACTCGCCGTCCGAGTTTAGCTCAATATCAATCTAATTTGGCCGTGGACTTGGCGCACGGCTAACGGTCCATCGCCACGGCATAAGCATGGCATGGGAATCGTGCCGAGATCCGGACAAATGGAACCGGGCGTAAACCTCCATCGTTCGTACGATCGTTTTTTTTTACGAACCCGCTGCGTTCGCTGACCGGTCTCGTTCCGCTGGATCGAACCGCTCCGATTCCCAGGATGCTCCTTCAGTTAATTAGTCGCTTACGATCGTTGCCGTACTGTGTCATTCACTGGATTAGTTACGTCTTGTTAACGTTTGTCGTGGAAGATTTGGTATTAACAATTTTTTATTAATCAAATTTTTGTCCTTTCTTTGTTAATCTGACCGAACTTTTCTTAAACTCAACCTGAAACTCGTTATCTCGTAGATTAAATTAATTAAGGTTTGGTATTAATATTTTTATTATTCGTTTTGTTTCTTCTTAAATCTAACCTAAAACTCGTTACCTCGTAGACTAAATTAATTAAGGTTTGGTATTAATATTTTTATTATTCGTTTTATTTCTTCTTAAATCTAACCTAAAACTCGTTACCTCGTAGACTAAATTAATTAAGGTTTGGTATTAATATTTTTATTATTCGTTTTGTTTCTGCTTAAACCTAACCTAAAACTCGTTATTTCATAGATTAAACTAGTTAAGATTTGGTATTAATATTTTTATTATTCGTTTTGCTTTCTCTTTCTTAAACCTAAAACTCGTTGTTTCGTAGATCAAACTACCTGCCAGTCATCGTACGATCGGCTGAGTATTTCGAATCTCAGTTTTCCTTTCTGGAGAAAATCTTCAACCGTTCGTCAGTTAAATTCCTTCGCGAGGGAAATGCAGAATGCTGTTGAAAATACCGTGTACGATTCACCGACGATTCTGAATCTCGAAGGAATCTTTTAACGAAGCGATCACTCGAGGATAAGGCAGCTTTTTCTCTGTCAATTGAAAGAGCAACGAAAGGGAGGGTTCCGAGGTGGCGTACCCGAGTCACGAGGATCTTGTTCCCCGTGAATTTTTTTCTCTTAACGACAAAGTGCCCCCGACGCTCGACGAGAAAGAAAGGAGAGGACCGATTAATAAATTCGCCGTGTCCACTTCCGGTAACCGTAACGCGTGTCTCATTAGTTTCGTAGAGCCGGCTTAAAGAGAAATTAAATACAACGTCTCCCAGGGATGGGTGTCGACTCCGTGGAGACCCCATGCCGGGTTCCACGCTTATAATGAACGCTCGCAACATCGTCCTTAAGCGTAATGCACGGACATGCGAAAGTCGCTGTCCACCATGCGGTCGCGAGCTTTCGTGGCGGGCATCTGTTAGGCTTCCTTCTCGGTCGGTTCGGACATCCAACGGAAATTCGAACTGCCGGTCAATTTGTAAAGAATTCCCGAAGAACGTGCCAGCAGGGAATAATTAACCCCGAAGTGCGTTCGAAGTTGATCGTTCGGTTTACTGGAGGATTGAACGTTCGCCGTGTTGATTGACGCTAGAGCTACCAATATGGCCGAAATGACCAATTTCTAATAGTAATTCTTCGTAGAATTTTTTTTTTTTTTTTTTATTTGGGGGTTTAGAGTCGCATCGACAATGAGGTCTTTAGCGACGTGCCGGAATTTTCTCTTTATATCTGGTCTAGTAGTTGGAACTCCTTTAGGTAGTTGATTACGTTTTTTTGTTGTTTCTGGCAGGTTAGAGCGGTAGTTTGGTTTAATCCGTATTTACCTCTTATGTTTCGGTATTTTCTACATTCGTGTAGCAGGTGTTTTGTTGGGTGGTGATTTGTTGGTTGCAGGTGTTACAGAAAGGTGGTTCTGTTTTGCTTAGGAGGTATTCGTGTGTGATCTTGGAGTATCCGATTCGAAGTCTAGTCATGGCTATCCTTTCTTTTCTGCTTATATTGTTGTTTGGTATTTTTTGGTAGAAATGGTGTGCTATGTTGTGTATTTTGGTTCTATTTGCCGTAGTCCAAATTCTGTTCCATTCTTCTTTTTCCGCTTTGGTCGTTGAAGCTAGTAGGTCTTGGTGTGGGATTGGGATGTTGGCTTCTTT
The DNA here is from genome assembly GCF_011392965.1 of Frieseomelitta varia. Taxonomy (NCBI): domain Eukaryota; kingdom Metazoa; phylum Arthropoda; class Insecta; order Hymenoptera; family Apidae; genus Frieseomelitta; species Frieseomelitta varia. The sequence goes on from NW_025109550.1 coordinate 939,785, forward strand.
TGTTCGGTCTGTTGTTGCTTCTTTGGCTAAGGAGTCGGCTTTTTCGTTTCCTTCTATTCCTTGGTGTGACGAGATCCAGGTGATTATTATTTGTTTATGGTCGTTGGTAAGTTCGGTGTATGTTTCCTGAACCGTTTGTATGACTCGTGCTTTTTGGTGGTATTGGTGTTTGCTATCGCGTTTATCGAAGTCAAGGAATCTGTGTAGATTACCGCTGATTGGTATTTGTTTTCTTGGATGTATCGTAGTGCTTCTAGTATAATAGCGTATGTTTCAGGATGGATGTGTGGTTGGAGAGCCGTAGAAATTTTGTAGGTTCGTAAGAATATATTTTTTACAGATTTGAATAATTTTTCGTAAAATATTATATTAACAAAAGTTTATATCTTTGTCGTATTAAAAACTTTTCCCTAATCTTCGTACTTGAAGAATTTCACCGATGTAAATCTTGTCATTGGTGTTCAAATCTCCGGTGTTGAAACATAAGAAATAATTCGAAAGAACGAAATGAAAGACGCGACGAACAATTTTTTCGTTGCTGTATAATCATCGCGCGCGAATAATCAAACCAATTATCCGACAGGGATGACAAACCGTTGTCGCTGCGGGACGAGGACAACGCGGGCAACGTCGAGGAGAAAAGATGAAGCGCATCAAACCAGGCAAAGAACCAGGCATCTCCTTTCATATCGGCGGTTTCAATTAAACACTTCTGTTCGCGGCGATTTCTTTGCAAAGAGCGACGTGTACCTCATCGATCAGGCCTCGAATGACGCGAAAGGCGTAATCGTCGTGCTCTGCGCGTTCGCAGAAAGGTTCGTTGTCGCTCGGGCGAAGGAAAGCCGTCGATTTACGCGACAAAGCGGCGCAGGGTCGACGTGCCTCTCGCCCAGATTAATCCACTTGTCGGCGTTCGTGATTTAACGTGCGGTTGCACACCTTCTGTCACTCGTTGCGGAATCTCGTGAAATATTGTGATTAATACTCTTTTATCGCGACGCTGTTACATCTTACATCGTCGTCCGTCTCAATCCGTTTCTCTTTCACTCGTCTTTTCTTTCTCTTCCAATACCCGTTTACGTAACAATCGACATTATCGCCGTGATTTATGGTTAATTTCTCGTGTTTGAGGGGCAGTTAAAAAATTGTCGAATTAATTGATATCGTATCCGTGGTCTGTACCTGTTACTATGGGCGAAGAAAAAGAAGAGGAAAGTTAACGCTAATAACGTTTACTAGAGATTTTAATACCAGAGATGGGGAAAGAACGTTGCACAGGGTTTCACAAGGCTCGGTACGATTCTCGAAACCTTTCGCGAGACAGATGGGTGATTAATCGCGCTATACAAAATGGTGATTAGGCATTCGCTTTTCTTTCTCTCTTGATTTTTCCGCGGAGAGATCACTGCGATTCTCTGGTCGAGGAATCGTTGCAATCCGAGTCAAAAAAAAGGGGAAAATAGATGCAATCGTCAGTAATCTTCCTCGTATGCACCTCAAACAGCCAAATCAACGTTTCAGCTGTTAATAACCACCGGATAAATCACTCGGCTCACGAAATATATATTCGAGATCCCGGCTGGTCTGTAACCCGTAGATCAAACAAAATCCACGTGTTTTCTTCCGAAGATCTCGTCGAGGAAACAACAGAGACAGGGTTTATATCGCGAGGGATCGCGATGGAAAGGTGATTTTCGTTGTGTCTGCGCAGAGGCCGCGCCAGGGCGCCGATGCTCCGGCGTAAATCACCGGGCCACGCGGAGGTTTTCCGTTGCCAGCAGGGCATCGAGGGCCCGGCGCGGGGCCCCACGGCGGTGTAAATGTATAAATACCAGCCACAAATCTGCCAGCCGGCTAATTTATAAATTTCACGCCGATCTCGTAAATGCGTTTCTGATTTAGCGCGTTTAAATTATCGCTAAACCACTTCTAACTGCCCGGGCCGTGTAATCTCTCTCCGTGACTTCGGGCCCCTCGGACCCCCTCCTCGTCCCCTCTCCTTTTTCTCTCTCTTTCTCTCCATCGCGCGCTCTGTTGGCATACGGTCGATAAACGGCGTCCGGCGCAATCGCGAGCGATACTTTGGCGAGCGGGACCTGCTCGATCGTCGCAGAAAATACGGAGACTGGCCAGATGACTGATACGATAATGTTGACTCTCCCTCTCTCTCTCTCTCTGTCTCTGTCTCTGTCTCTCTCTCGGGTAAATAAAAACGGATCCGTGATAAAGATTCGAAAGGATACTTCGATGATTGATATTTTTATATTAATCCACAAGTTTTCTTCAAATTTAATAAACATTGCCATCTAGTGGCAATAATTTAACTTATTGACCTAACCTATATTCTAGTTAACTGGCAATAATTTAACTTATGACCTAATTTATATTCTAGTTAAATATATTGACATTTAATGTGCTTGTTGTTAAATTATATTATTATAGATTAAAACTGCATTAACTCTTAAATGAAATTCTGCACACTATCGAAAAACATTACTTATGGGCATCCCTAATAGTTTTCAGTGCTTTTGCTTTCGGTCTAGCATTTCTCACTCTGTTCGAGGTAATTCAGTTTCACTCTTGATAGAATTTTCCCTCTCAAACTCGAGAGCAGCTCCAAATTGTTACAATAAAAAGTTCAGTTTTGGCATCTTCAGGTGACAAGTCATTCGTCAGAATCTTTGACAATCAGACACGCGAATTCACCACGTTTCGAGGAGGTCAACGTCGTCGTCGAACGCATCCTCGGTCACGCGTCACTCGCGCACACGCATCGCTGAACGATGGATCGGTATCGAGAGGTCGATGGTCTGTACCGACAGCCAGTCGCGTACAGTTCGTACGGGGTAATTGAAAATTATTTGGTAATACGTCTGATCGATTGCCACCCGTTAACTCGTTCATACATCACCACGAACGCCCCTATCGTACCCTCAGTTGTTATCCTTCTTTTTTTCGCGAAGATTCGCGCGCGCGCGGCCTTTACCGAAGAGGCGTCTTAGCGGGGTCAGGTCGGCCGATAAATCCAATACGCCACGGTTCGTCCAGCGCGAGAGCAGCAGTTTTACAATTCATGAATTTATTATGGGCACCACCGAGGGTACCGCGGGGTCTCTGCTATTGATTTATCGTTACGTTTCGCTGGCCACGAACGGGCTCCGTCTTCCCTGATGCACGCTCCTGGCGAGAAAATTAAGCTTACCCCCATACTCATTTGTCCCATATTTTCGTACAGTCTGTCTGCAATTTTAATTGCGACGACGTGGCCCTCTCGGCATTTCACTTGAGAATATAATTTAAAAAAACATTACCTCCCCAGGAGTACTTTCCTAGATTCGAAAAAGTCAATCTTATGTTAAAGTCTCTTCTAAAGAAACGTTACAACACAATGGAGCGTACAAGTCTATTTGTACGAAAAGTTATTCAAATCTTTAAAAATACACAGTTTCACGCCTATCGAATAACTGACAAAAATTATAAATTGGCAATTTTGATCATTTTGGTGGTTAAAAAGCTTTCTTTCAAATTTCAAACTGAAACGAAGAATTTTTCAAACTATAATAAAACGAAGCTGATAGTTTGTAGTTTCTGAACGATCCATGACAGATTGAGAAAGATTTAATTTGTGCTTCGTTTCATTACTCGCCTCGAGCTCACGGGCACGGGGCATTAAAACGGAAGCGTATCGTGCAACGAGGTCACTGATAAAAAGACAGACAGATGGCACAACACGGATGTTCCGCGGGCAGGAAAGGGAAGAGGCCTCGAGGTCGAATCCAGTACGCGGACTTACCGCAGAAATCCCGTAGTTCATTAATCAAGCAACGCCCGGAGTCGGAATGCCTTCGTATTTCGAGAGTTGCAGTCCATTTATCACGGCGGGCAACGTATTTGTAGGCAGTGGCTGTGCCCGCTTCACTAACAAGTGGATACGCTGTCCCCGTGGATGATGTAGCACCGGCTAGGCTCAGGACCCCCTACGGCGTCTGACACCTCGAACCTTACAACCTTCGAACTGACTCGCTCCTTCAATCCCGCCACTCGCCCCGCGATTTAACGAATTTTCTGTGGAAAAAGCATCCGGACGAAAGAAGAAACGTCGTACGAGATAACGACGCGAGAGAGAACAGACGTAGTTTCTTTCATATATCGGGCAACTATCATATTTTATAAACTACGTAGACAAAACGCAAGTATCCATCTTTCTTCCGTTTGCAAATGCTGATACTTGTTTCGCAATAGCGCGTAGAAAATCGCCACTCTTGGTATTCCAGCGACTTTCTTCGGAGATCCCGGATGAAACTCGAGGACTAATGGATGATTTATCCCCGAAAGGGGGGAGGGAAAGAAGGAAAGCCTGACGGAGGAACCTGAGTCGCGTTCGATCTTCGAACGTGTGCGAATCTTTCAACGAATTTTCCCTCCGATGGGAAACGGGCCGGGAGGAATTTCCACCAGCCGGCCTCGAGTCGCGTGTTTCCACGTGGACCGGCTCGTTCGAGCCGAGGGGGGTGTAATTTATGGAAGCGCGCGCCGCTCGACGCGCATGGTGACGCGTTACATAAGTTACAAGTTGTCGGCTGCTTTTTACGCGCGGCTCTTTACCTGCCGTCGTTAAATTAAATATTAAAATGCCGCGGATTAGCGGCCGGTTCGGATACCGATCCCGGGAGACGTTCAACACGGAGGGAGAACCGTTGTACAATTGCCACGCGATTTATCGACGCCCCGCTAATAATTAACTGCGAGTCTGTCTCCGTTTAATACGTTATAATTAATATGCCTGGGTAATTTGCGCGTCGACGGTTATTAATATCGCTTACTTTTTCTCCGACGAGGATTGTCGGGGGGGCGGGGGGGGGGGCAGGATTGTCGTGATTGAGGTAAAAAGTTAACGCTCGTGACGTGAGAGGGGTCATTAGCTGACGAAATTGTCGGGATTCTCAGCCGACGTTACGCGCCGTTAACGCGATGGATTTCAAAGAACGAAACCTAACAATTGGAATAATTATCGTTCCTCGAGGAGTTGTTGGAAGAGCGTTGAAGAATACGTAACATTGCCATGATTTTTCCCTATCTCATACATGTACGCATTCTGCATGTTAGCGCGAGAATATTAAACATTCGTGCGCTTTGAATGACGATCTAGTCCAGCGCCATTTTTTTTTTTTCTCTAAAATCCTGTTGTCCCAACTCTGTGACACATTCAAATAGTGAATATTTGATTTTTGTGGTAGAAGCCTAAAAGGCCATTAACTTCAATGTTTCAACCTTCTAAAGAACATAACGTCCACGGAAGAAAATAATTAGAAAGTTAAATTTTCATTTACAAGTACTGCAAGAAAAGTAAAGTTATCATTCTCGGTTAGACAAAACTAATTCACGATCCACTGCTGTAAAATTAAATACACTTTGGAATATCCAGAAGCCGGACTCGATCTTACGAACAGTGCAATCACTGCAAATAAACTACGTGCAGTGTTCAACAACAAGCATGAAACGCAGGAGAGTACAGAAGAACCAGGAAGGAGGATCTCATCGCTAAAAGTCACTATATTCACACAGCAAACCCACCCTTAAATGTATCCATCACGCATCAGCATCGCTCTCTTCCGACTAGAAACCATCTCCCGGCAACAATACCTCATTAAAATCCCCCTAGCACCCACTTCATCGCCCGTGGCTCTGACGATCGTACCGGAAGCGAGAGCTCGCGATTCGCAGACCGACCCGAACTGGATCTCCTTCAGACGCTGTCTGAAAGGTTACAACAGTCTGGTCTATCGGCCCGTGGTGTTTCACGGTGGATGCGAAAGGTTTCACAGCATCCGCCATAATTCGTAGCGCGAGCACGACCGAATTGGAATCTCGAACGCGCTTTTGTCCGCGCTTCCTCCTCGTAGCCGGCGCACGAGCCTCGCCAGGTGAGAAACCAGCCGTGGTAATGGGCATCGATCTTCCCTCTTCTTCCTCTCGAGAAGAAGCTGGCTAGCACTGGCACGATCCACTTAGATCGAATCGCGTAGATTGAATTTTCGATCGGCTACACGTACCTTCCGCGGGGGAAGGAGGGGAGGGGATCGTTGCCGCGGCCCCGATTTCAATAGCAGAGGCGAGCAAGAACGAGCTCGGCGTGTGAAGCGAGATTTTTGCCGCGCGGCGAGATCGTTGCTTTCTTCGCGGGAGAATGAAATTGATAATCGAACCTTGGCAATTGAGTGCAGTATGTAATAAAGAACTGCAGGTACGTACGTATGCGTATTTGTATCGCGACAAAAAGAGTGTGGGATGCAGACGACGAAACTTCCTCGAGAGGATGTAGCTCAACATTCCATCGCGATACACTCGTCACGTGTTCCCATTTTTGCAAGGCCAACTTCAAGTGGAAGTGTCTGACATTAAGTCAGAAAGTGGGCTGAACAGCAATTTTCACCCGCTCTAACCTTCCTTCGTGGAGGAACCAATAATAAGCAGAAACAACGTAACAAACTGACACTGTTCTCTCTCTCTCTCTCTCTCTCTCTCTCTTTCTTGAAAGAAAGAAGGAAAAACTCCCCCTGCTACAATGTGATTACGATGATCGATCCGACAAACAACATTCCCTGCAATTACCAATGAAACTTCACAAACTTTCTTTGGTGTCTCGCGTTTGCTTCGCCGTAACTTCGTATATCTCGCTTGGAGTATCTAAAGCCCCGTCACTAGCAACCCCCCTCCCCTCCCCACACCCTCCCCTCACTGTTCACGAGTCATTCATTAGACATTTGCCTAGGGTCTCTCAATGGAAAATACGATCTATCGGTAGCCGGAGCCACGGCGGTTGAGATCTACGACGAAACCGGTGCCTCGGGGCCCGCTGGCTAGAGTGCTGCGTGCATCGTCGGGTTTCCGCGCGCGTGACGCAATAATGCTAACGTGTCCGTGGTTTTAACGCGGCGCGAGGCGGCCGCTCTCCACCCCCTTTTCTCCGGCGGTTTTCGAACGAGGGAAAAATAAATAAAAGACGGCGCGCGGTTATTGAAATCCGTGGGCCTGTACAACGCTCGTTGCCGGGTTTGACGGGGGCCAGATCGCAGGTTTGAAACGCGGCCGCGCGAAACTTGACATCCCGACCCCTCCCAACTGCTGTCGGTCGGTCTTTCTTTCCATCGCTCTCAGCAAACTTCTCTCCGTCTCGGGCTTCTTGCACGTGCTTCGTCTCTCTCTCTCTCTCTCTCTCTCTCTCTGCGTGTGTGCGCGTTTTCTTTGAATCCCCCGAAGGGCGATCCTACTCCGTAATCGATAGGATTAATAGTTAAAAGCTTCGTCGATGAGAGGTTCCTGTGTTTAGTGCAAGTGTTTTGCTCCGCGTTTAATCTTCTTTTTGCGGCTCGTGTCGTTCGTGTCGATGCATCGATCGATCGTGAATATCCATGCGCTTTTAGGGAATTTCAGTGCGCAAATACGCACGTATAAAGTACCTAGTAAATGTTTTTGTAAAAACAATAGTGATAAAAAGTCGTTTCGCTCGACAACCGAAATCTATTTTTTCGGTTTGATGTTAAATGATTATACTACAGACAATAACTACAATCTCAATTTCTTTCGCGTAACTTTGTACCAACAGATGGACTTTGGCGACTGTTTTTCAATGTTCATTCCTTGCCACAGTCTTTGCAATCGTTCTCGTAACTCACGCGCTTCGTGCACCTGCTTCGCGCAAGTCCCTCTCCTTTCCCCTTTATCTTGCTTCCCACCCATGCAATTCCAACCCACTGAACTCTCGTAATAATCCGCGAAAAAAATTCTATACCTGCTCCATCCTCCGAGATTCAATATCTTTCCACCCCCATAAAGTGCTTCGAACATCCTTTGAAATCTCTTGCGTCCTATCTTCTCGAGAACGTTTCACGCTCCATCTCCTCAGCTAGCCCGGATTCCATCGATACCAGTTACGGACTCGATGTTCGCACTTTGTTCGCGTCGACCGATCGCACGTGCCTTCGAAGATAACACCTCGAGCTCAGCCGCCAGCGTTATTTCTATCAGGGGGAAGGGGGGGGGGGCGAGGATTACTCGACCATCGGTTTATTTACTCTACTTCATTTCCTTCTGACGATTACGAATTTTCTTTGAAGACTGTGTCGTTACACAATTGACCCCTTGCGCTGGCGACTGGTCCGCGGACCATAACGAGTGACCGAACCGTACACAATAATAATACGTCGCTTTCTTTTTGAACTCGTCGGTACGATATCACTGGATAGAAATTATTACGAGGTAATAAAATTATCATTTGTTTCGCATTTAAATATAGTTAAAACTGAGAAAATGTCGCAATTTGGGAGAAAAAAATTCTCGACGTCATTACAGCGGAAGAGGTTAAGACGAGATATTTGGAAGTTCAACACTTTAAAATTGCAAGCTTCCAAGGCAAGTTTGCGCGACGAAATTTTCGTCGAACTGATAGTTGAATTCTGAGCTAACTTTGTGATTTTCCACTCTATCAGCAATCAGTGGACCAGTTTCTGAAGCGTCATCGATCACACTACGTAGAAAGACTGGCGAAAAATTAATTAATACAGGTCACCAATCGCTCCGGCACGCTCGGAATGCGGCACCGTTCCAATGTTTCGCCTAACAGATCTAGAAATATCCTTAACGGGAATGCAAATCTGGACTTATGCGGCGTGTGCAGCGTCGTCGAGCCTAGGGGGAGGAGGAGAGGCGGAACGGGAGAAGACGTGGCTCCCTCGAACGTCACCTTCGTTCGCCGATCGTTAAAGTACGAAGTCACGTTCGCGTGCACGATTCTAAATATGTAGATCTCCGAAGATCTGTTGGGAGGCCAGCGAGTCTCTGAATATTCCATAGGCATCGCCGAATTCCAGCCAGCTTCGTCGAGAGAGAGAGAGAGAGAGAGAGAGAGAGAGAGAGAGAAAGAGAGCTTTACGATGCACGAACGGCGGGGGGAAGATTGCGATGCTCGTTACTTAGCAGGTCGCTCGCGCTGCGCATCTCTTATTCTGGAAAAATGTCCACCGGGGAAACAACGTTAGCCGCACGATCTCGATCGTGAACCGTCGATTGTCCGCGCGTAATAATATGTATCTACGCTGAGGCGACGTCGCGTAATTAAGATTCTCGATGTCATGTCCAGCGATGGTGGGATTTCGATGAATCACGGTGAATCATGGAAATATCTGTACTTTTACGAATTTCGATATTAAACTGACATCGATAAATTTCCAAATTCTTATGATGATGATTCTTATTCAATGATGTTACAGTAAGATGCGGCTAAAAGAGTTAGAATAACTTCAACATATTTATAAGTTATGTTAAATTATATTGAATTATATTATATTATATTATATTATATTATATTATATTATTATAATGTGGCTCGAAACTGCTCCGTTGGTTAACACTAGAACTACCGAAGTGGTCGAAATGATCAATTTATAATTTCTTGGACATTTTACTGATACAAATCAGAGTCAAACGATTTTTCGTAAAATGTATAAAGAAAACCTCGTGTACTTCATTGTATCATAAAGTTTTCTATTTTACTTTAACATCTCCGATGTAGAAATTTTACGGTTCAATTCCCCGGTAGTTTCAGTGTTAAATAACATTCAAAAATGCGAGTGAGAATAATTGTTCCGAGATTGCTAAACGAAGCAACGCCTAATGTAAAATATATCAGCAGAGTAACACAATACATCGAAATCAACCCTCTTGGACACTTTGATCGCCAGATCGCTAGTCGCAAACACTCGCTGAACCCTAAACACACTCGGTCATACCGACAGGCAATTCACCACGGAAGCCTTCCAATCTGGCCACTGAAATCTCGATAACGACAGGCTCGAAGCTCCCCCGCTGTTTTTCCCATGACACCCGACCCCCTCGCCGTAATCGAGCGTTAAACGCCGCGAACTGTACATACAAACAACCTCCACTTGGCGAGGAGTTTCGCGATGGAGAGACACCAGGCGAAACCAGCCAGGATCGATTCGAAGATGTTGAAGATCGGTGGTTGCCTGGCTTCCGCGGGATTAGCGATCGGCTAGCGGTCAACGGAGGCCGACTCACTGCGTTCGCCAGCGGAGAAAGCACGACGTGGGAATACACGTCGCCGCGGATTACGCCCCCTCTTGGGCCACATATACGCGGATCGTCAGCGTGTTCACGTGAACGCGGGTCTCGCCTCGCGTTATCTCGCGTGTGTGCATGCGCGAGGAACGCAAAAGGCGTTCGTTCGCGCTCGCGAGAGAGCGAGGCAAAAGGCGAAGCAAAAGGCGAAGCGAAGGCGAGCGCGGCGACCCGCCGCGGATAAGTATTCACTTTAGCCAGCGCCGTGGTTCGTGACCTCGTATCGCCACGGCATTACAGCCCCTTCGCCTTTTTTATCGGAGCGCCACGTCACGCGGAGGCTGCAATTACTAATTTAGAGGCGAGACCGAGTCGTGCCAAATCCCTCGGCTCCGTTGCAGAAAGCCGCCCTCTTTCTCCCGCCCGGCTCTCTCGCCGCTTCTCGCCGAGATATAACGCGCCCAACTGTTGCGCGCCCGCGAGGAAGCCAACGTGTACCACCTCGCGCCGATCATATGCCCCGCGCGCGGATCCTCTCAGCGCTGTAATACAGTCGTTTTGGAAAGTGAGTCAACCGGTCGACTGATCCGTGCGATCGATACCGCGTTCGACGCAGCGTCTTTTTCTGTGGATTTACGTTGGCATCGTGCCACGTTTTCAAACAGGGAACGTTTACACAGCTACTTTGAGCAGTATGTCTAAATTGCGAAGTATGCGTGTAATTAAATTCTCCAAATTCACTAAATTAAACGCGAGACGCACACGCGTAGCAGGAAACAAACTCGCCACTCCTCCAAAATCGAGACAATTTCGCGAGATCGTCAGCCTCACTTTCCGAAGCGACTGTAGGAGTGTACACCTCCTGACACACGGAAAGCACGGGGGGAAAGAGAGAGCTTGCGCACGAAGAGAGGCCATGGTAGCCGCGGGTATACACACACTGTACAGCGGATATGCAACCATCGAAATATGCGCGATCCCCGGGGCCCTCGCTAATTACATGCCTGTCGCGGCGCCGCGAACGCCGCGTTTCCTAATTGTAAGCGCTCTTGCGCGCGCGCGCGCGAGAAAGAGAAAGAGAAAGAGAGAGAGAGAGAGAGAGAAAGAGAGAGTGTCTGGCCACATCGTCGGGCCGTCAGATCTGCTTCGGGCATTTTTCGCGCTCGGACGTGCCGGGGGTAATAGAAAAGCGGCCTCGGATTAATTACGCCCGCAGAGTACACACGTTTCGCGAGCAAGCTTGTACGGATTCGCGCGGCTCGGCCCGTGGTTCGTTTAGTGAATCTTGACGTGTCTGATCGGCTATCAGGTCTGTGGATATAGGCGGTGAGACTGGCTCGATGACTTTAGGCAAATTCGGGCTGCTCCAAAGACCAGCGTTTGTAGACGTCAGTGATCGCCGCTGATCACTGTGATTCGCGTTCTTAATTGAGAACCATTACGTCGAATCTCTCGCCGAATGAAGACAATTACACTTTCACTTCCATTGTCTCGAACGAGGACTAGGTTTCCAGGCTGTGCACGTAACATTCCTTCCATTATCGAGATACGATCTCTGCCCCGGTCAGTGCGCTGCTCCTCCGAGACTCGATTTTCAGAGTGTTCTTTGAAAGTTTGTTCAAACGGAACAAACGGTATTCTTTGGTAGGTGGTTGACGCATCGTGGGATCTTTCTGAGCTTTCGCGTCGAGTTATTCGGGTGATTTTAATTCTCCGTTGGTACGCCCCACGATTACAAGGAAACAAGTTTCACTCAACTGTGAGGACATTTGTACTTATATCTAGATAACAGCTCTAATTTGATAATAATTATAATGAATATATAATAACATATATAATATATAGTATATATTTGGTATTGTATGATGCGACGTATAATAGTATGGTATCTGAACAGATACCTAGAGCGAAAACTATAATAACGACGTGAGAAGAACGAAAGAATTTCAGAAGAAAAAATTCCCAAAGGCAGTCTGACAGTTGGCAGTTGACATTCGTTGGAATAATTCACTAATAAACTAAACTTCTTATCGTTCTTTCGACGAAAGTTTAAAAGATCGCGGAAGACATTATTTTCCCAGAGATTGAAATTGGATATTATACTCGTTCTAGCAAACCTGCAATGTTGATGATTGCTTCAAATTTAAACACGTGTGTCACACGTTAGAAAGACATAAACGACAAAGTTTCATGTTCAATACACATTCAAACGACGATTTCCAATTTATTTGTAAATAAATGAATTGTTGGTAGATGACGCAACAAAACGTTTGTCCAGGGCAAAGGGTTGAATTTTGGAATACATGGTTTGATTTAATCGCGACGCGACGTCACACAAATAATCGTTCGGCCGTGAACCAACGTTCGTTTGTGGTTGTTGGTGCTCAATTCAAGTTTCTTCTCTATTTCGTCCGGCTGGTGCGAGGGAGAAGGAACGAGAGACGAAGGAACGGGGATTCGTCTCTCGCCGACCCTCTGCTATCGTATCGTAGAACAATGAAGGGCCGCTATTAATATTGGCTCACTATCTCGACGGTATCGCGCGTTTCACACTCCCCACGCACTCGAGTAACACGGCCCGCGCAGGGACATTTTCATTGCATATTAATGTGCCTCATTACTGCCACTCCACACCGCATTACTCAATGCTACACCGCCGGCCCGTCTAGTGTTTCAAACGGGATCGGGCCAGGAAATGCTGTTGACCGCGTGGGTTTCAACCGCGAAAAACTCGCCCCCGCGCTATACTCCCCCATGGTGTTCTTTCGGCGACCGAAAGATTTGGAAACGGCACGCGTTTGTTTGATCGACTCTGGTCTGTCGACAAATTTCAGGCGTTAATTTTGTCTCGTGCTTTGGATTAGTTTCCTGACATTCGTTTCATTACGACTCGACGTGTGTCGACGACGATGCCACGCGATAGAAAGTTAAATTTATTATAAAAAAAATTTAATTCAATTTTGTATTCGTTAATTAAATGTATTTTATATATTCGTTCCGTGTACCGACAACGGTATTCAAATAACGCAATGAGATACAAAGTTGAACTAATTCAGTTTATATTCGTATAAAATGTGAAATTTTATTAGATACTTACACATATTAACTGATCGATCCATTATCGAACATTTATATATTTAATTTCAATGAAACGTGTAATTGAATTTATCGTAAAAATGAATTATTTTACATTTATCTGTCTCGATAAAAAGAACTTTTTTCTATTGCGCGAATGTTTCATCACGCGGATCGCGTGGTAAAGAGTTGTAGACAAAGAAGGCGAAAAAAAAAGAAAAAAAAAAAAGAACCAAACTATTACGTCTTTCCGAACGTCTGTATAATTTACCTTGCAAATACCAAGTGTTTAATATAACTAACGCCGCGTATGGTGTTCCCAAGCCCCGTTTCCCAGCGCTGCGGATCCTCACCGAGGCCCGAGAGAGCAAACTAATATTTCCTAGACTCGCGCGCGGACACCCGATATTTCTGCGTTTCCTGGACAGTTCATTCTTAACCTTGTCCCGTGTAAACGAGCGGGAAATTAATAAGATTATTAATAAGCGAAAGTCCCGCCGGGGGAGATGCACGATGATGCACATTCCCCCCCCCCCCCTCCAACCTCCCTCTTTTGGCCACGACGACTTTCGAACCGATCTCACGAACCAACCAATCAACGTACCGTACGTTACGTACGTGTTTCGTCTTCCAACGCGAAGCTGGAAACGAAGAACACGGTGGTGAAAAGACACAGTCCGCCTCCGGAGGATGATTATTAATCGTGCCGACGATCCGGTCAGGGTTCAGGCGAGCCCTGCTCGGTGCATTCACGAAGGAAGGAACGAGGTTCAACGAGCGAGGTCATCGCGCGACGACAACGACGAAGACGATCGGGTGATTCTTACAAGCAGACGTCCGGGACATTAGCTATCGAATCGTTTGCCCCATGTAAGAAATACTTAAATGTCGAGGACGCGGCACCGGCGAGGGAGAAACCGTTGGCCGGGTCGTGGTTTTATCAGAGCGATATGTCAGTGCGTGACAGCGCGGTGTGTAGACATCGGTCACCGGACGAGCAACATTTCTCACCTCTTAGAGCTTAGGCAGGTAAGGACGGCGATGCCGTGTCGAATCGCTCGATTAAATTACACCATTTTTCATGGCCTCGTTTCTCCTCTTTCCAATTGCCATCTCGGTACAGGTTACACAGTCAGGCTGTAACCTGTGCTCCCTCCGTCATGCTCGTCGTCATGCTTGTTTCTTTCGCTTCAACGTTTCCCTCTATTCGGGGTTTCGCTCGACTCCTTGATGACAGCGGTTACACGGAAAGATAGCCAAGTATAATATCGTAATTTAGATAATTCCCTTCCACGGGGAAGACGAAGAATGACAGCAACTATCAGGGAAATGCTATCGAGAAAAGTGTCGCTTAGGGTAAAAACGCTTCCGAGATAGGACATTCCCTCGAACGACGACTATCGGACACACGTAGCACTGCGATCGCTCACGCAGCTGCGTGCTTATCCTCCATCTTCTTCACTGCAAGCAACGTTGTCAAATGCATGAAAAATGTACTGTATATGGGTACTACTATCGATGCGTCGCGAGACAGTGGCACCCTAGACTTTCGACAAATTCTTCTACACGCTAAAAATTTACAATATTAACACCTAACAATAGGTACTTTGAAAACTTTCCTTTTCTTCGTCGAAGTTCACCTAACTCGAACTCTCGCGTTAATGTTGAAGGGCGTTAAGATAACTATGGTATTTATATACTATGTACAATTATATACAATTGGTGCGAGGATGGATGAAAGTGATAAAGGTAATGGAGGATTTGGGGGTAAGGTGAGGAAAGGTTGTGCGTTTCGTCTTAGAGTCGCTGCCTAGACTAATCAGGGTTGGGGCTGATGGCAGCGACTCCTCACTCCAGACGCTTGTTATTATGGTCACCCACCCTAGTGGTTGTTTACTTAACATCGAAGATCGCTAGACTTCGACGCTAGGCGCACAGCCACTTGCGGCTTGTACGAGTCGGTGTTCGAGACTCGTACTCGAGGGACTATAGGCCGCTACAATCTCATTTCAAGCCGCGAGAGTTGACAGTTGCGATCGTTTGGAAAGAGCAACGACGCCGAGCGAGGAGTAGAAGCGGCGGCGCGATTTAATTGCGAGGACATTTCTTATATGGAAAGTTATCGGGACCGGCGCACGTGCCGTGGGGTGGCGGGGAGCGGAACGAAGCGTCCCGCTTAATGGGATCCCTGGACTCGAATAGTTTCAACGGCCTCTTCCGCGCTTTCTTATCTAAATGCGATTCCCCGTTATCTAACCGTTGTCTGGACCCATCACCGGGTCGGCGTCTCTCTTACTTACCCGGCCGAAAGCGAACCTCTGCTCCGTCGTCGCGCCGAGAAGCAGAAGCGAAAGAGAACGAACGAGAAGGAGGAGGAGGAGGAGCAACAACGCGAGTGGAGTAGTATAAAGGAAGAAAGGACAAAGCGACAAGAGGAAGAGGACTCGAACAAACTCGAGTCTCCAGTCTCCGGAGACTTTTCACCGGAGGAATACGTATACGTGGCCGAGCGTATCCCCGGCTTGGCTGCTTCTCCACTCGAGAACCGTCCGCTCTGTCTTCTCTTCTCTGGCTTCTTCTTCTTCTTCTTCTTTCGCTTCTTTCTCTGCTCGCCACTCGCTGCCTGTGTGTGTCTGCACGCTGCACGTTCCAGCGTGTGTATGTACACTACCTTCTCCCCTCTATCCTCTCCCGAGACGGTGCCGCGCCGAGATCGAGATGCAAAGGAGACCCGCGCCGCCGCTTTTAAACTCGCCGCCACGAAGCGGATAAATTCGCCCGGGTCCCTCGATCTATTAATTCGAGCCGCCGTTGCATTCCTCCCGGGTCTCGACCGCTCGAGCCCCGGAGACTCCGCGACCTTCCTGCTTTCTCGCCACCGCGTCTCGCGAACCTAGGCCTTCTCGCTCCCTCGGAACCCTGACGCTCCGCTCGACGAGGCGTAGAACTTCTTCGAGATCGTACTTAACGCGGCGTTACCAACGGGCGTTGGACAGCCATGGTATTTGCACGACGAAGAAAACGAGAACGTACCTCGTCCAATCGACGGATCTCTCTCAAAGTAAATGTAACAAGTAAACGGCCCAATTATTGAACTTCTCGTTCGCGTTCTTCAGAATTTCACTCGTACTCTCCACATTTCCACGTACAACGAAAACAATCGACATTCGCACGTCCTCCTCGAATCTAATCTCGAATCACTTGGCCGAGTCTGCGGCCTCATAGCGAACCTTTCGTCTTTACGACCGAATCAACGACAACGCTTGGAAAACCGCAACATCCCTGCGCGAGTATCCGAGCAGTGTCGATCCCACGAAAGGGGGGCGGATCAACTTCCGCGAGGTGAGTTGACGAGCTGGCGTCCGAGAGGGCCCGACATAAACTACACGTCTCGTTGCAGAGTGGCTGCTTGTATCGCATAATTACCACGCTTTACAGCGCTCTTTACACTTGTTTCCTCACCACCGGTATCTGCCTCGGATCGCCGTGTAACCGGAGATCGGCGGCTGGAGAACGGGGGAAAAAGGACAGAGGGGTGTGTGTGTGTGTGTGTGAGAGAGAGAGAGAGAGAGCCACGCACGCCGCGCGCCGGCTGCCTCGCGGAATATAAATCCGCGCGAACGCTCGCGAGGACGGCGAGAGGGAAGAGCAGTTTTTATTCCGGTTCGGCGCGCGCGTTCCAGGTCCCGAGAGACGGGCGTAGATAAAGACCTATCGACAATATAGTATCAAGAGCGGCGTAAATAAGGATAATGCGGCGTGGCCGAGGGTATACTTCCTGCTAGGCGTGTAGGTGTACACGGTGTAAAAGGTAGATTAGATTGGCGTTACCGCCGACACTGAACCACAACGGCCGTGGTTATTAAAAGGCGACCGTAATGTCCCGGCCAATATCGGCGGTCCGGTCCGCTCGCTTATCGCTCCGCGCACTCGCTGTAATTACGATCGGAACGATCGCTCGTCGCGAGCAATTGAGAGACAGAGGAGGAACGCGCGTGAAATTACCGCACGTTCTCGCGATGGTAGGATTTTTCTTGCAAACAAGGACGATAAGGCAGGTTTTCATAATTTCCGTATTTTTGAGGGCAATGATCTTGAAATTGAATGTGAAATGGTCGTGACAAATGGGGAGAACATCTGACAGAATTTTTTTTTCTTCAGTTTTCTGCAAACGGATATTGTAGGGGAAAGGTATGATTCAATGTCAATAGAGTAAATGAGCTATAGCATTATATATCTTGTAGGTTTAGATTTATTATCTTTTATCATGTTTTTAGAAGGCAATACTCTTGAAATTCAATGTAGAAAAGTTGTGACAAATAGAGAACATTCCCAAGGAATTTGACAGAACATCTTTATGTTTAGTGTCCGTAAACGAAGATCGCAGGGGGAATTTGTGACTCAATTTTAATAGACGTGTCCTACAAATTTGTTGATTATCGTCTTTTAATCCTTTCCATTTAACCATCAAGAAAACGATGATTATTAATTCAACGATCAGGAAAATCAGAAAATCGAACGGAAACAGATTTGTCATGTTCCTGCGTGGTTTTCAAGGGATAATTGGGAAAGTGATTTTCATAGATTTAGAAGTCTCACGATTACGAGTGGCGTGAGGTAATTTCTAATATTGAGAGTTGTTGCAGGCAGATATGTAAGAGTTAGAAAGAGCGGAGTAACTTCAAAGAACGTTTACGGTAATGCAGACGTCACTTCGAATGAAGATGAATTACGAATCATACTCTTTCGATGGCAAACTGGCAAAGTTCATTCGAAACGAATCGGATCCACCAAGATAGATCTCCTTTACACTTTTTGCCGTGACAAGGAAATTCTCAATTTCGATCCGACAGCGAACACTCCTTCGTTAATGGTTTTGGAACGAGTATGCAAACATGTCTTCATCGTCATTTGTTCGTGCGCTTTGAATTTAATTAGCGACTTTTATCGTACAGTAAATTAGTAAATTAGCTCCCGCCGAAAATTTTGACTATTCGTTTCAAATTTTCTGGAGAAACAGTCGACTGCCTTTTTAGAGAAGAAGAAAAGAAAAAAAAATATGCGCGAGTACTTGGAAATTGGGGATTGCTTTCTTTTTCTAAGAATTTTTTGCTATTCATTAATAGAAACATTTAACGGAGAAAAAATTTGCACGTCGTAAAGAAGATTATACATTCTTCGCTAATTTCTCTACAATTAATTAATTATTCCCAATTGTGCGTCATTTGTAAAAATAGTGGTTTCGCTTTCGCGTCATTGGCAATTGTTATTTCAATTTCTTTAGTACCACAAATCTTTAGAACCTCTTCATAGTAATATAATAAAGTTGCTTCAATTCTTATCCTCGTTCCACGCTACTTTCCTACAAAAGAAAAAGTGCCAGCCACCGGCGAAATGTCAACCTGTATATCGTTAAAAGCGCAATTCTTCTTCAACTCACATTATTTCACATAACCTCGTTCGACCGTGGCAACTCTTTCCACGTTATCCAACCCTCTAATCCTAAAACACTGCAGAGGTCCTTAACCACACTGAACTCCCCTTCCCATTTCCTTTCGGATCGTTTGAAAACCGGAAGGGAGAGCGACCGAGAGAGGGATGTCACGGTCGTCTTCTCAGGCATTCCGGTAGGTCACGGGTAAGGACGGCTGGACAGCTGGCGAAGACGGATCTCGCCGATCTCGTTGGAGATGGCGGAGAGTCCGCTGGACGTCAAACCACAGTAGGGACAGCGACGCACGAGCGTCGGGAATGGCGATACGCCTGGATACGATGGTGCGGGCTCCCTTTCGCGATTGTGCGCGCCGCGTATGGGTCGAGCATCGCGAGAGGAGCACAGCCCCAGAAGGGGTCTCTCCACCACCGGAGAGAGAACAGAATCTCTACACGGGATGTATGAAGCTATAAATCTTCAGCGACAAATCGCTAGCTCGCTCGTTCGTTCTCAGGCTAATTGTTGGGACGCGGTCGAATACCGCTCGCCGCTACGGCCGCTCTTCCTCCGCGAGGCACGTCCGCCAGGACGTACACACGCTCTCTCTCCTCTTTCCAACCCGCGGCCGCCTGGCCATCGATGAGCGTACAATCGATTAATCGATTATCCGCTCTCCGGCCCCGTGGCACCGCGTTCCGCACCTGCGTATCCTCCGTGTCCGACGACGTCCCACCGCGAGGATTATTCTGTCACTTCGCTCATCAGCCCGCGATTTCATCTTCAGGCCTCGGGACAAGCGCTTCTTGCACTTCCTCGATGGATTCGCATCTGGTTTCCCTTCTGCATCCTAAGGGGGAGAAGGAGGGGGTACGTCGAAGCGCGAGACAACCATTTTTAGAAGCATCTTGAATTCTCTACGTGAGACGTACAGGCTGTCGTCCTTTTGCGTAAAGTTGCGATACGAAACTGTTTAGCTAGGAAAATTAATTAACCAGCGGGCGAAAAAATATTTAGACAAGGTGTCTTTAAACTTCTATGTCGTTCAGAGAAGACAGAAACGCGATTGCTCTCGGCTGAACGAACGCGAAAAGGAGAAGCAATAACGGGAGAGAAATCCGCGCGTCCTTTCCGACTACGAGGAAACTTTCTCGGCTAGCGCAAACAGCGGTATCGTTGTAACACGTGATAAGTTCGACCGCGGGTCACGATCCGTGGGCGCGCAGGTGCGGCGTTTTTCCCCCAGGCCGACGACCTGCTCAACGGAGAACCTGCTCGTCCGTCGTAAACGAATAAACAGGTGCGTCCAGCAGGAAAAATCACGGCTACGGCGAGAGAAGAACACCAGTCACCCGCCACGGCGAATCCACCGTCCACCAACGAAGAGCCAGCTCGTGAAACAATGAACGAGCGGAGTGTGTTCGTGATGGAAAGTGATGGCCAGACGAACCGTTCCGTGACTATTCGTTTTATTCGCCAGGCGTTTCCACCGCGTTTCCCCGAGTGTAGAAAGCGGACGCCGTTTTGTTCCGGGAAATCTTACGGCTTTGAAAAGTTCTCTCCTCGCTGTGTTACGTTTGAGCTTGGTGGAATAAAGGAAAGTGTTTGGTTACAAGACGCCGTGAAGATACATCGTGAAAGCAGTCGAGAGATTTTAGATTGAGAATGAATCGGAGAATCGAACGTTTGAAAAAAAATAGAAAAGAAAAAAGAAATTCGTACGTATTTGTACGTGTTTGTTCGAACGCGTGGTCCACGCTCGATCGAGCCCGCAATGTCTTACCCAGGCATTGAAATCGCTCGAATCCCGGCAGCAGTATCTGACAATTAGTAAGTATACGTTACCACCTTAGCACGCCGCGAATTTTATTCCCGTGTAACCAACAAACCGACGAAAGAGCAAATTTTCCACGCGAGATAAAATTTCACGTGGCAAATGACAGTGACATTAGTTTGCTCGCGTGATAAGCCGCCCGGTCTTCGGTGAGTTTTTCAATTTTCCCTAGAAACCAGTCGTCGGTTATCACGAAAAGAAAAAAAAAAAAACTCCCCATTTTACCTGTCTCCCGGTAATTATCAACCATAAACGTTCGCCTGCAGCTAGTAAATTTTCTCACCGTACAACTACTCGCCGTGGTGTTAGAATCCGAGTAGGAATAGAATCGTGGCAATCGGCGATGGTGAAGAAGCAACGGGCTTCAGAATTCCGAGATTGATCGAAGATTAATCGCCCGTGGGAGGAAAAATCCCGCCGGTCGTTCGGCGTCGGTAACGGTAACTCCCGGACGAACGTGGAACGAAGAGCGGTGGCTAGCGACTTTTCCAAGAAGGGTTCTGGCAAATCAGCCGAGGATCGTCTTTTCTGTTCGCGGTCTTGTCGTGCGCGCGGAGTCGGCCCCTTTACCGTCGTCGCCCTAGACGCCCGTCCAGAAAGTCAAACAATGCGACGTGCAGATTCCGCCTTATTTACTCGCGGTATCCGCTAGAAGGGCCCTCGACATGCAAAGCACGCGTTGTCATTTGCTCCCATCTCGAGCGGATCGGTTTACGTTCACCGCGCGCTCGAGAAAATCTCTCCTGCCGCACACTCCACGAGGAAGACTCCGCTGCCAGTGCAGTGTCCACTTCCTTCTTCCTCGTCCCTTTCTCCAAGCCTCCTTCCCAACCTTCTCTCTCTCTTTCTCTCTCTCTCTCTCTCTCTCTCTCTCTCTCTTTCTCTCTCTTTCTCTCTCTAGCTGTCCCCTTTGTCCCTTTTTGCATCGCTCGGTACTTTGCATCCGCGCGTCCAACTCCCTTCTGCTTCGTCCGAGCTGACGTTTCGGAAGCTTTGCCAGCTTCTCCAACGCGCGAGACTTTTCAACGACTCTCTTTCTCTCCTTTCTCTTTCTCTTTTCTATTCTCACTTGTAGTTAGGTGTCGTCGGAAGATTCTATTTAGGTATTTAGATACGGAGTCCATTTCGTTTTCCAACGAGCGCGGAATTTCAAACTAAATGTAGGATAAAAATTCGTGACCCGAAAGAGTTACAAGATTCTTCAGGTTTTTCTCGTAGTAAAATGAAGTTGCTCTTAGCCTACTCTCTCTTTCTCTCTTTCTTTCTCTCTCTCTCTCTTTTTTTCTCTCTCTTAAAGTCTCTTCATGTAATAATAATCAAGTTATGCAACTAAACTAAAGACACATCATCTTCAATTTCAGATAAACGGCCGTTATATCAGCATTCAAACAATCATTAGATAATTACCATTTAGACGATTTATAATATTTCGATTTATTTTCTATCCGGAGCCTGACTTCATCGCGAACCACGGTTCTCATGCTTCCGGCAGGTGATCGTGACTTCTCTTCGGCAACCAGAATCGTCCTTTATGATCTTCCCCCACCCCTCATCCCGACGTCGAATGAAGAAAGTGGCGATTTGCCTCAACACAGGTATCCCGGCCACGAATCATTTTCCCGCGGCCACGCTGATCATTCAGCTAACATTCGGCCGTTGGTAATCTTCTCGTAACGATACACAGGCCCGTTAATCGGTATCCGGGAAAACGGCCATTCAGTTACGAATTATGGGATCACGGACAGCGTTAAATCATCGTGGAACGCGCGCGATATTATCCCGAGATACCATCGTGAACTTCTCGAGAATTTAATTCTCCTTCGCTGTTTCTTTCTGCTTTCGTTTTCTTTTTTTTTTTTTTTTTTTTTGGCATCTGCTACGAATAAAAGTATTGACACGAAATAGAAATTTTGTGGAAAGTTTCGTATACACTTTGTCTGTTTCATTCAAACTCTGTGAGAAAATGTGACTCTTTGCGAATCTTTGTCTGGATCAAGTTTCTTTAATTTATAAATTCATCGATTTAATTGCCGAAGTCTCGAAAGTCAGATTTGAATAAAAAAAAAATGGACATTCCGAGGACTTTCGTTCCTTTCGTATTTATCTTTCTTCTACAAATTTGCGGAAAATTTAATACACTCTGTTTCATTTAATTTCTGTGAAAAATTTGATTCTTTGTGAATCCTTTTCTTGCTAAAATTTTTTTAAATTTACAAATTAAACACAAGTTCCTTTAATATCCTCACACGTGGAAACTCTCGGAAGTCAAATTTGAATAAAAAAAAAGAAAAAAAAAAATGTACGTTGGACAGTTGACTGGGAAAATTCGATTGGCGTCGATAGCTGCAACGATCGTAAAGCTGTATGTCAGTTGATCGGGGATAAACGCGTAAACGCGCAGGAGGACTGAAAACGTCCCGCGAAGGGCGCTATTAATTCTGATTTAAGTTCCCGTTACGCGGTTTGTGTGGTCCCCATATATCAGACGGTGCTATCGCTTACCGCGAAGCAACGCCTTCGCGCGTTACCCGGCTCCCGTTCCTCTTGCTATCTTACACACGCGACGTCTACCGGATGAATAATTTGGATACAATCTTAATCCAATGACGCATGGCCTCCAGCCATGCGGCGATCTCACGCGGCTGCTTTGCCCTGATTAAGGGCCCCGGCCTCCTTTCGCGCTACTGTAAATCTCCGTTTCGCTTTCTCGCAACACGACTTTAATCCGTTCAATGCCGGCTATTTTACTTCTCGATTCATTCCACGTAGGAACACGTAGGAAGGCGCTCGTTTCGAAATTATCGTACTTCGCTCCCTACATTTTACGACGAAGCTTCTTTTTTTTTTTTCTTTTTTTTTTCGTCTGACTCGAAGCTTTCATTTGGCGATAAATGTAACTCTTAAGAAGGTAATACGTTCCCCGTTAATTCATCAAGTACATCAATTATTGCAAAGCAATTATTATTGGACGTTTTAATGAAACTTTCCTGTACGGTGCAACGAAACTGCATTTTGTTAGAGATAAACGTTAGATGCCAGATTTATGACACCATTATAACGACACTGCGTATTTAGAGGTAGATACAGAGATTAGCCTAGCTCGGTGATTTCATTACGAAATTACATTCCTTACCTTTGCAACGGCGTGAAATGCGAGTGGTGAAATTCTTTCGTCGATCGTGCATCTGCAAACAGAAATTTCGTTCCTGTACTTTCCTCGTCTTTTATCTTTTATCGTTGCGTGAGCTTAATACCAAAGAGTGGAAAAATCTCAATTCAAAAATTCGCGAGTAACCACAAAGGGCAAAACAGTTGCAAAAGGACAGGGTCGGAAGTCATACTTTCTTTCCCCTTCTGTTTTCTTTCCCCTCAGCTGGAACTGCGGAATCCGGTTGAATGGTTTGTAACCATGTGCACGGAATTCCCGCCGTAAATCAGATGTTGCAACGAAACGAAAAAAAAATGCAGCACGCCGTTGTTCGTAGTTTCCCCCCCAGCTGGCCCGTGTTCACATTTCGCGGATCGCTAGCGGTGCCAGTATTTCGTGGGAGTGTCCACCCTGTCGAGTTTCTTCGGTGGCTCGAAAGTCCCCAGGGACCACCTCGCGGCTACAAATTGCATTGTTCGCTCGTGTTAGCGGCCACGATCAAGGTATTTAATGGTATTCCTCTTCAGCTCCTTCGGATACCTACGTTCTTGGCATTTTCCATCACTGTTGGACTGTCTTTCCTTCTTGAAAAAAAAAACATTCGACGTTTGCGTCGGATGGAAACTCTATCGAGTCCAAATTTCGCGTTTCGTTTGGAACGTTTTTCTCTTTGGCGATGTAAGCCTCCAAAATTAAATCTAGCTTTCTGTTCTTCCCTAAACAATTTCTAAGTTTATACTGTAGGCGATCATTGGGATGATCGCCATAGGAACGGATTGTTTATGTTTGGGAAGGGGAATGGCTGATCGGACGACAGTCCGACAGTCGAATAAAGACTTTTGATAAGGAAATATCTCACGCCTCGAATTCTTCGCTTTATCCATTACAATATCCTTCACGACTAACCAAAATTATCTTCTAAAAGTTTTATGAATGTCTATGAAACTCCATTCTCACGCATTCGCGCAACAATAAGCTGCCATTTTCTATTCCAAAGACAGAATCATCTCTAAACGTTGATCCATTTCAAAATTTCCCGAGACTTTCACCCTCGATGACAATTTTGCAACGCCGGTTTCACATCCCGGTTAATCAGCACCGAAGTTGTCCAACTGTTTCGTGCAGCTAGTCTTCTGGTTGTTCTTAAATGTTCTCTGCGGTCTCAATCGGTCAAAGTAGTTCTCCGTGACGTAGGACGAACGAGAGCCAAGCACGGAGGTCGGGGCAATAAGGAACAGAACGGTTTTGCGGTTCTCTCTCAGAGTGGGGACTCCGACTCTATTCTCCTTGTCCCCTGCGTACGTACGAACGTACGTACGTAGCCCGGCCCGGCCATCATCAAGAAATATGATGATTGCAGGCTGCTACCATTTACAGTAGTGCGGTTTTGTCTCGTACCGGTGCGTTCCCTTCTTCGACTGTACACACGTACCTTCTTTGTAAATGTGTGTGTGTGTGTGTGTGTGTGTGTGTGTGTGTGTGTGTGTGTGTGCCCGTTGTTCTCGCGAGCCGCAACTCTTCCACGATTCTAAGTGACTCTAAACTAATGCGCGTTTTCCGCGAGTAATCGCCTTCTGCTTCGTTGCCCGCACCAGATCCTATCGTCGCTCGGCAGACTATGCGAGACATGTTCCTTGGAAATGTCTTAATCTCCCCGCGATCGCGAATATTTCTGTCTTTGAAATCGCTTGACTTGCCGGTGGATTTTTCACACGGGCGACTTGCCACCCTGGCTGCAATGGAAGATTAATCGCTGTCTCTGAATGTTATCCCAGAATTTGTCGATCAGTTTGCCTTCTGCGTATTTCGTCGCGCGGTGAAAAAGTTCCTGAATTGCTAATCTGCTCTTTCATTACGTTCAATTTTCCCATTATGTCAAACTGTAATCTTCATACCGGAAAATAGCAGGGAATTCTTTGAAAAGTCGTTTCGAAAAATGATCGCGTGATACTTGAAGAATTCTAGAAGAAAAATTCTAGAAAAATAAAAATTGTAACTGGTAGAAAAATAAAAATTGAAAGAGGTAGAGGATCGTGATCTAGATTTTTATCAATTATTAGTCTGCTCTTTCATCAGGTTCAATTATGTCAAATCGTAATTTTTATATCGATCACGGGTGAAAAGAAAGTTCTTCAAAAAAAAAAAAAAATCGTTCCCAGAACGATTTCAAGCGAGACGTTTAAAAAATTCTAGAAAGATCAGAATTGCAACACCGAAATAGAAAGAAGCAGAGGATCGTGATCGAAGATCCATTTCGGTAATCTCGGCGGGCAAAGTCACCGCGCGTGCTGGTTTTCGTAAGCGATAAATCATCGCGCGCCTCGCACGGTGCTCGCACAATGCCGTACTAATCTTCCATCACGCACGCACGATATAACTACGCCCGCATGGCGTCTCGTGATTTACCATCCTGCGGCTAACCTCCATTATGTATGGCACACGGTGGAAACTGTTGAGAATACCGTGCACCTTGCGCTCGGATAGTTACGTGCAGCCCGGCAAGTCTTCGAAAGTACACCGGCATGCATCGATTTTCAAGTTCCTGCTCACCGACACGGAACCTATTCGATCATCGTGAATCGCCCTCGTGCTCGTGGTATTTTACTTTCGATTATAATTTTATCGCGGAACATTACTTCAAGCCTCCAGCCTCCATCTTCTTTTTACCCTCGTACCTTTCTTCTTCTTTCGTATATTTTTTTTTTTTTTTTTACTCATTGAGATATTTATATGAGGAATTTCTTTTTTTTTTTTTTTTTTGAAGAAAATGTAATACTCGTGACATTTTCCAATTCGACCGTGAGACATAACTTCTCAACTTTCAGCTTCATTTTCTTTTTCATTTGAATGAAGAATGAACAATAACGTGTTTCTAAGGAATTTCCTTTTTTTGAAAAGAATACGTAGCAGCAAAATGTAACAGCGTTTTTCTGCTGTTAAGAAATTACTATTACTTTTTTTTTAAAGAAAATATAAAACACTTCTGACTTTTTATATTTCTACCGCGAGACATTGCTCCAAGTTTCAGTCTCACCTTTTTCGCTTGTACTTTTAACTTGTTCCGATGTATCAAAGTATAGACTAGAAGAGCGTTTTCTTTTCGAAGAAAATATAAAAGAATCATCGCTAAGCTTCGTGATTTACATTTGAAGGATTGCCGTAGTAGAAAAATCTTCATCACTGAAAATTTCGTAACTCTTTTCCATTTTCAAACATCTTGAAACATCAAACTGCTGAAACCATAGTGGATCTCGCAGCAAGATTTAACAAGCCTTTTGAAAAACTCCAACAATTCGCTTCTAAGAAGTTCCTGCGTTTACGTAGAAAGTAGAAAGAGGCTCCCATCGTTAGCAGACAACAGAGGCCAGCGCGCAACAATAACTCTCCCCCGATTTAATTGAGGCAGAGCTCATTCCAGACTCGCGCAGATCCTCGTTAACATCGATCTTGCTGTTTGGCGTACTGGTCTATCGGCGGAATATCTGTCACCGCATATCTGCCCACTGCCGTATTAGAATCCCGGCGTTTACTCGCCGCCTTAACATTTAAGATTTTCTCCTCCGGTTCTGGCGGCCGATCGGCAACGACCACCATCCTCGTTACGATATTCTCGTTCTAATGTCCGTTGACATTACAACGTCCCCGGAGATTCTTTATCGGCGACCCCGCGCTAGAGAGTCTGCCTAACGCAGGAAAACAGGCGCGCGCGCGCAGAACAAGCGGGCAACGCGGCACGGAAAAAGACAGAAACGCCGCGCGCACGGGAGAAACCAGA
This sequence comes from Frieseomelitta varia, assembly GCF_011392965.1. NCBI lineage: Eukaryota > Metazoa > Arthropoda > Insecta > Hymenoptera > Apidae > Frieseomelitta > Frieseomelitta varia. The sequence goes on from NW_025109550.1 coordinate 967,125, forward strand.
GAAAGAGCTCCGAAGAAATAAGGAGATAACGATATTTGCGCGCACATAACTCGCGTCCGATAGGAATAGGTCGTCGTCGTCGTCGTCGTCGTCGTCGTCGTCGTCGTCGTCGTCGTCGTCGTCGTCGTCGTTGTCGTCGTTGTCGTTAGGTAGCTTGGCGCGTTTCAAAGAATGGAGCAATAAAGGGGTTTACCGTATATGCGGACGATCGCCGGTGCCTGCGAGCAACGTACGATCGCTGGATTACAATAATTAAATGTACACGTCGCATCACGATAAAATTTCAAATGGCTCGCGGAGAGAGAGAGAGAGAGAGAGAGAGAGGGGGGGGGGGGGGCTTCGCGCACAGCTAATTCGCGGGAATTCACCTGGCCAACAACTGTTCCCTTTTACCGAGGAATCCCTTTCTAACCGCGTGGCGATCGAACGTTTTTACTCGTCGTCGAGTAAGCGAGTAAGTTAGTTGGAGAAAAGTGTCGTTTAAGTGTCGATTACGGGTGAGAATTTACAACTTCGTAGGCGAAATATTTTCCAACTTTTCGAAACAAAACCTTTCGATCCATTACCGCGGGAAGGATGTTATTGGAAGATGCTTGAAATGAAACAGATTGGAACCATTGAACCATTCTGAACTGTAAAATTTTCCATCAGTTTTCACTGTTATTTTTTTTTTATTAATAATTGCGAATATCGGTGAACGTTTTATTAATAAATGATCGCTGGAAGGCTGAGTTAAGTATTCCTCGAACAATCCGTCAAGTACGCGTGTGTCGGTGCTGTCTTATTACAACCTCGATTGTAATCGAGGTTATGGTCCTAATTATCCAAAGGATCGTCCGTATCATCCTAATACTCATTGTCAGTCACTCTGGATGCGTAGATTAAAGACCCGTAGTGTAGAACGGACGAAACCCGTGTATATTTGCGTTTTAACCGGGGCTTTAACGTCAGATCAGAAGAAGAGGAGCCTAAGTACAAATTATGTATAATATTTCAACGTCTGGCATTAGACGCCGGCTCAAGGTGATAAATACCCAAACCGCTAACACGTATAGATCCGGAAAAATCGTTGGCTAAGGGACCAATTACGTCTACTTTATCTAATTATGAAATTGGTGTTCGCAAACGCGTTCACGTACTTTCTCACTTTCCTCTAATGCGAGTAGATTCGAGCATTAGCGGATCCTGCAAAAGCATTTTCCAAATAATTAGACATTAGATCGGCAAGTCTCGAGGGAATTGAACTCTTAAACTCTGGAAACACGGTGGCCCTCTGTTCAAAGAGGAAACGTTTTAATTGTTATTCATTCTTTGATATATTTTAATTTTAATTTTAATTTTAATTGTTATTAATTCTTTGATACACTCTGCCGGTGTAGCAGTGTCGAAAAAAGAAACAAACGAAACGCAACCAGCGCAGTTTTCGCTTGGAAATCTGAAATTTCGCTTTATCAGACATCCGCAATCGTGGAAACTCTGTGAAACGGAGCGAGGTCAGATATCGACAGAGAAGAAAACGGAGTGGGTAGAACAGGTTGTATCCTCGGGAGAGATAAGGGAATTTACGCGTACATAACTGGCGAGGTCGATAGGGGATAGGTCGCCGTTGTCGCTGTTGGTATAGGCTGCCAGAGAGGATGGTATGGTATGGAAGCAATAAAAGGAGGACGAGCGGGTAGCGTATCGCGACTCGCCAGCGGCTTTTTACGACCGATTTTCGCGAAGTAACGGTCGTACGATCGAGAATTACGCCTTTAGCGATCGGCCAGCGATCCACTCTCTCGGCGCTAATAGCGTACAAATCGGGCGGCTGGTATTATTCACTCGGTCCCTCGCGCGTCCGTATATGTATCGGTTCGCGCTTGCCGCCAGCCGCTTCTCGTCGCGTCGTACGACGATTTGCGAGCAGTCCCAGGCACACCGATTCTCCGCCGCGCATGCTCTACCGTTTATAAATATCGCGACAGTTTCGCCGATTTATGGCAACGATATTTGAATTGAACATCGGAACAGGAGGAAGAGCGCGAGATATCAATTACGAAATCTTACGAGCTTCTGTCTCTCTTTCTCTCTGTTCGCCGTTTTATGGAATCGGACGACTATAAATTCGAGAGAAAGATTTCTTCGCGAGAAATATTTTTTTTTTTTTGCAAGGGCGATTTGCGATTTTTTAATTCTCGAGCAAACGTGACAAATTCAACGTCGTAGGAAGCTTTGGAAATTCTTCAATTCAATTCCATGAATTATCGATGGAAAAGGAATATTGTGACCGAGGAAGACGCATCGACTCGTTTGTCCGCGGGTTTTCAAACAGAAACCATGCGGACGATCGAGTCCCCAAGCGCGTGTGATCGATCTTCCTCCTTCTGCGCTTTTATCGTTCGAGTAATAGAGGAATACCGTAAATATGGAAAATAATCTTAACGGCAGTCCCTACGCGACGGCTAAATTATGGCCGTCTAATCGAAGACGCCAGAGTACGTATCTTGTAGCTAGGGAAGATTGGCCGACACACTACCGTGTGTATTAATCGGTTTTTGCCCGATCATGGGCAAGATCAGCGTTTGCCGGTTTCTGGCGAAATTAAGATTGAATGACAAGTGCTTGAGAGAGTCAGCTGATTGAGCGATCCCGGCGGAAATGATGGGAACTCGTAGATCGGCGATGCTTGGATTTATCGAGAGTTGAGTACGACACCGAAACGAGAATTATTAGGCTTTCTTTCTTTTTTTTTTTTTTTTTTTTTTTTTTTTTTTTTTTTTTGTTCAATGTTATTCAATGATTTGCACGGAGAATTGGGAAAAAGTTTCTTGATGGAAAAGAAGCTCTACTATTAAGGATTAATCGTGGACAATGCGGTCTCTCACTATCGATCATGGTACGATAATTAAACTCCGATTTGGATTGTCAATTTCAAATAATTGTATATAACAATTGTCAGTATTTTCCACCTTCGTAACCAACGAAGAAGCAATCAACTTCTGTTCAAATAATCTTTTACGATCATAACACGATGACTAAACATCAATTTGGATTGTCAATTTCAAGTCAATTATACAATTATTATTTTTCACTTTCGTAACCAACAAAGAAATATTCAACATCCCTCAAAATTTGCACCTGTTCAAACAATCTCTCACCATCAGTCCTACGATAACTAAATTTCAACTGCGAATTTCAAGTATATAAGAATTATATATAAAATTGTATATAAAAATTATCGGTATTTTCCACCTTGGTGACCAACGAAGAAACATCCAACGAAAATTTGCTCCTGTCGAACAATCTCTCACCATCAGTCCTACGATAACTAAATTTGAACTGCGAATTTCAAGTATAAGAATTTATTTTATATATAAGAATTATATATAAAATTGTATATAAAAATTATCGGTATTTTCCACCTTGGTGACCAACGAAGAAACATTCAACGAAAATTTGCTCCTGTTCGAACAATTCTTTCTCAAACGAACGGTACTCCCGTAATCTGAGTGCCATCTTTCGAACATCCCTGCTCCCATATATCCTTCACTCCGGCAATTACTCGTTGCCGGAGCAAAAAGTCGCGGCGGAAATTCATTTCGTACAAACTGGCAAACTCGCGAGTAACCAACCAACCAAACACCCTGCGCGGGCAGCAATTTACTTCTAACGAACCAGGCGATATCCATCCCCTCTCGTATAATTCATATCCGCGATATCCGTCTCGGTTGTCGCTCGTGGCTGTTATTACGCGCATTAATGATGCGCGTGCACGCGCGCGTCGGGCCAATCTCTGACGAAATACGCAGACGTCGCGCGAAGAAGATGTAAACGGATGAAATAATGGTGTGACATAACCGGCGGGCGTGCGTACCCTGATCCCACGATTAATCCGACTGACTTGGCCAGCTCTAATGACGCAATCTGGCGAAAGGAACGACTTGTCTCTCCTCTCTCTCTCTCTCTCTCTCTCTCTCTCTCTCTCTCTCTCTCTCACTCTTTCTTTTCTTCGTTCCGAGTTTCGTTTTGATTTCATTAATGGATCGGGTGCGCACTAATGCGACTTTGTTTGCCGAGCACTCGACTCGCATTAAGAGGAACTACGCCGCGCTGGACACACGCGTCGTTTCGCGCTTCACCGTCACACGAGACACCGTCTTTTCCTTGGTTTTTCTTTCTTTTGACTCGTCTTACCGAGAGAATTCCTCTCTTTCTTTCTTTTTTTTTTTTCATCTTCTTGCGCGTTTTGTTGGGAGAGATCTTCTGCTCCTCTCTGCGGCGACCTGTTTTCTACGATCACGAGTTTCCTAGTTTCGTCGAAGTACTTTGATTCCCCGTGCCGTGTTTCACGGAATTCTCTGCCCGACGCTTCAGTTTCCTGTAATTCTTCTCTCAAGAGTCGCACGTCTTTGACACATCAAAATCACGTTTCTCCTCCGTAAACATCCTTTTTTCCCCTTTCGAAGATTTTTTATACTTCTTCATCCCTTTCTGCCAATATTCCACGTTCTTTTCTCCATCTCTGATACTTTATTTCTCATTACGAATAGAGAAGAGTCCGATTGCAGAGGTGCTTTAGAAATTTGAAAATTGAAAAAATTGCACAAAGCGCTCTTTCGCGATAGTCTGTTTTTCGGTATTATCGGTATATTTCTCAAGTTCCTCCCATCGTCTCTGCCCTGGCCTCTGTCCCCCGTCCCCTTCGTACCCTCTTCCACAGGATCACCTGACCACGCGGCGACCTAGCGAGGAATTAACACTTCGAGCAGCGTACCGAGCGCGCTCGGCTCGCTCGGTTTGCTTATGCTAATCGACGCGAGCGAGCGAGCGGTTTCGTGCCGTCTCGGCCGCGTCGCCGACGCTTCAAATATATTAATTAACATCGTCATTAAGCCTGGCTGGCCGCCAGTTACTGGATCTTCCTTCTGCATCTACGTGCCCCCTCCTCCCCGCCCTCCTCCCGCCCTCTTCACGTCGAAGATCCGTCTCTTCTAGCCACGATTCCAGGAAGATGTACACCCAGAACCACTCTTGAAACGCGGCACAAGCAAACCGCGACTATTTGCGAACACGTACAACAGCTTTATCTCCGCCTGGCTGATTGCCAGGGAGGGAACACATTATACGAGCCGACAGACGCTAAATTCAGGCTTCATTCGCGAGGACGCGCTAGATCGGCCGTTCGATTATGTTAATGGGATTAAGTAACGGGTCTACGGATCCCGTGATCCTTCGCTATCCTTTCTTCTTCTTTTTTCTTTTTTCTGCCTTCTATCTCTCTTTCTCTTTTTTCCTTTTACGTTTCACGGAGCGAAGCCAGCGAGTTCAGGAAGCAAGTCAAAGACCAGTCAACCTCGTGCGAACGAGAGAGGTAAGAACGAGAGCGCAAGAAAAATCCGATGGAACGGTATCACGGCGAGCGGTGTGTGTCGCGATAATTAACGATCGAGTTGCGCCGCTTTGTCGCTAATCATTTTCACCGTGTACCGAAAGTCGTCCGCGCGGAGGAAATATGGCCTATCGGCCGGCTCCGTGCACCGCTCCTTAACTCGTTGTTCGATGCAATCGCTCCGACGATACACGATCGTCCTAATTAGGCGGTAATTAGATTCTGTTCGGCGATTCGAGTGCTCGTGCAGCGAGCGCGACGTGGCCATATGGCGGTGCTCGCCACCTTCTCGCGGAAGCGAGCCTTCTAGCGGCAACAGCAGCGAGTTTTGCCAACGAAACGAAATTTCTTAAAGGCCTCCGCGCGACCCGGTTCCGTTTCGAAATCGAACGGGATTATTGGGTTAGGATCGGTCGCACCGCTGATTTCGATCACGATTCCAGCCGATCTCGGCCGCAATGTTGCGCTGATCGATCGCACGTGATCTGTTAATCGGTGTATCTCGCTCGAGTGCGACATCTTCCGTGGGTGGTTTCCTTTTTACTGGGTTACGAGACTACACTGAAACCCCGTTGGCTCGGAGTTGGTATCGTTGATTCGCCACCGTCTTCATCCTTGAACGCACAAGTGAATATCTCAATGGAGAAAAGTTCGAACGAATAATGGAATTGAAACGAAACGTTTGTTTAAAATTTACATTATATTATGTAATGAAAATTTATTATTATTTTGTTTCCACTTTAAAGTGAATACAGGAATCAGGCGAGGAATATCCACCGGGATAAAACAGGAATCGGATATCCAAAGACAGTGAGAATTCCTGAATTCCTAAATTCCTAAACCCAAACCGAACATCACCAAACATTATATTTATCGATAATCAGAAAAATTCCTTCATCCATTTCCCATGGAGAGAAGAAGAACACGCAAGGGGAAAGGATTGAGCGTGGCAAAGGTGCGTTACCGATTCTGCTGGAGGGACAGGGTCCTGAATTCCGCAGGGGCGACCGGCGTAGACCGGTGCCTCCTGCACCTTCCAGCGTCGCTTTGTCCGGTGTTATTTACTGCGCGCAACTCTGACCGCGTAAATTATGGCGAGGCCGGCTTTCATAAATTCTGGGACGAGATATGGAGCGACAAATTCAAGTCGCTGGACCTGGCGCCCTGATCGTCGGCTCACCCGCGCGAACTCACAGTAGCGCGCGCACACGCTACAGGACGTTTCATCGATTTCGCGACGAATTTTGTAGTGTTCGTATTTGAACACGGGGTGGACGTTGAGAATTATCGTGCAAAACTATGGAAAACTGGATACTTGGCTGTACGAAATGCAATACAGAACGTAACGCGGTGACAAGTATTATTGAAGTGGATGGCCTATACACCGTCTGGTCTATCATATATTGCACTCGTTTTTTAAAAAACTATTTCTGCCATCATTTAGATCTAAATTTCCACGCAATTAAGACACAGGATCGATCTCAAAATTTCCAACTCGTATAAATCGAGTTAATTTTAGCTCTTTATTATTAGCTATTGAACCCCGATTTACCTTTGTCTACTGTAAAATCTACTATCATGTTAAAGTAAAAGTTTGAAAATAAGTTGTTAATAATAATAAAGTTGTCACGAAAATACTTGTTGGAAAAAGCGAATTTTATGTTTGCTACGAAAAGTCCCAGGCCCGTGTTTAAGTCACGTTCGACGGCATTACACAAAAATTGTTGATGACATTAATGAAACGACCTGTAGAACGGGTGATCCACGACGCGATACAAGTCTTAGATTATCATTTGTATGGCGACTTCCTGCTGCGATAAACGCACTACCGGCGTCCTCGAGTTCCTACCCCTGATACCGATCCCGAAGGAATTTCTTTACTCTCTTACTCTATGTGGATCAACGTGGTAGTTCCGTGAAGAGGAAGCACAATCGTCACACGGAGAGAACGGACATATTTTAACGGGAAAGATGCGGGTTAAAATTTATAGGAGGCTGACAGCGACAACAGGGATCCTCCGTTTGTACAATATCTTTGCGTAACACGTCGTGTTATTTATTAGCGTGTTTCATTCCTTCATCGTCGAAACGAATCGGAGCAAAATTATGTGAAATGGACATTTACCACTTTTGTCTGCTGTACTGTACTGTTGTTTCGATGCAGATTCGAAGTTTAAAGTTAAAGCAGAAATTCGCTTCACCATCCGAATATAGCGATTATCCAGCACGTGACGATTATTTTGTAAAAGTTCGAGAAAGGATGAGAACGTTAAAGTATAGACACTGATCTGAATTGGATTCAGAGTTGGAAGGATTTCGAGAAGAGAAGAGGAACAAAGAGGTAAGAAAGGGAGAACGGTGCACGGTGTGTTTCGTATGAAAAGGGAAGAAGAGGAGAAGACGGTGGTCTCCCGAACGACGTCGAGGAGAGAACACCACGGAGATCCCAATCTTGCGTGGAGGCCTCTCGAGCAGTGAGTAAAAGGTGGCTAACATCTCGAACATCGTCCCTGTAATCTAATGAGCACCTGCTAGGAGCGCCGCCTACGCTTTGTATATAGACGAACACTTCTATGCATCGCGTACGTGCTTCCCAGGGCCGTAGTTTCGTCCCACACGAAGTCACCTTTTCCCATGGTTTCTCCGCGAATTTTCCCTCAGCTTCATTTCGCATCCACCCGAGTCGAGTCGAGTCGAGTCGAGTGGCCATAAACGAACGTAAGTTAGATAAATTCCCTCCCGACTCCGGCAATTGTTCCGGTATAATTACGAAGGATACACTCGTTTTTTCTATTCGAAAAAAGAAGAAGAACACCCGAGCGAGACATTAAGTGACATTGACATCGTATGCGAGAGACGTTGCGATTTTTCAGAAACTCGCAGCCATCGGAGATCCTATTGATCCGTCAAGACCACCGGCAGTATCCTCCGGTATCCCTTCGACTCCATATCCAACTCGAGACTAAACGATACGTTATAAGCCCAGCGATCGATATCCAAGGAGAAGAAGGAAACGCGGAATAGTTGGGACCGTGTCCGCGGAGCATCCCCCGTCGGGGGGATTCGATGGTAGAGCCGTCGTGGCCGATAGAGCACGAGAGCTGCGAGGCTCGAAGACGAAGAAGGTAGCCGGCGTATCGGATATCAACGGGAAGGAAGACAAATAGCGAGACGCAGCGAGAACGTTCTCTTTGCCAGGCCATCCACCGCAGGGCCGTATATCCTCGCGCGAGATCTCGAATCCCTGACGGATGGCTTCCACTGGCGTAGACGCGCCGCGAAGGGAATATCGGTGTCCGGGACAACGGAGGGCAACGATAGAGTGAGAGAAAGAGAGAAAGAGAGAGAGAAGAGGAGCAGCCGGTGTCGCGCGACGGACCCTGCGCCTTCTCGCCGTCAAACAAACGGCGAACGCACGGTCCAACACCCGCGGATGCGTATGCACGTACGAGCCGGAGAGACGAGTCCGCTTGGATCCCGGGTAGAGGGGCACGGCTATATGTTATGAGGGTACAGGTGCCGGTTTATCCTCCTTCTTCACCATTCTGCTTCCACCTCCAGCTGAAAAGCTTCCTTGTCCCTCCCTGCGGCGCGTTCTCTCGGCGTTGTCTACGGCCGCAGCAGCGTGGCTGCTGCCTCTCCTCTTCATTTTTTCCCCCCTTCGTCGGCCGCGTGTTTCTCTTTCGCGCGACTGCTCTTCTGCCTCTCCTCGTGGCTCTCTCGAGAGGCTAGCCCAAGAGTCGTGTTGCGCTCGTGGCATCGTCGTCGTTGTCGTTGTCGTTGTCGTCGTCGTCGATGTCCGTGAGACGGTCGACAGAATCCCGGCTCGTATGCGTGAGGTCGCGGCGAATGCGGGTGAAAGTCTACCGCGGGTCACCAGCCGCCTCTATCCCGCCTCTCCTTCTATATCGGTACACCTTCTATATCGCGCGCGATGGTCAACTCGTGGACCGAGGAGACTGTGCCTCCTGCCCCTCCGTTCTTCTTCATCGCCGCGTGAAAATGCCGGGCTACCACGTATCCACGCAGCCACGCCGAGACCGTATCTCAATATCTCGCCTGGGATTCGAAAGATAGCCCTGCGCCGATAAAACCAATCTTACCCGGTGCCAGCTTCCTGCTTCATCCACCGACATCCCGCAACCTTCTTCTCATTTACGCGTTAATACGCGCTTATTTCGTGCGACAAACTTCTCCCCGAGAGGGAGGAAAATAAGCCAATCAGGTTTGGAAGTTGGAGATCTCTGACAGACTTCGTGGATTTTTGAAGATTCCCGCGAGGGGAGAATTTGTTCAACGACACGACGAATGAGAAATTATATTTTTATCAAGAATCAACTCATAAATTGTTCCTTCTTTCCTACACTGATTGATCGGTTTAAAACAAATTAAAAATTCTGTAAGGGACAGTCCCGTCACCATGGCTGAAACTATTATATAATAGAGATATAATATAAATAATGTTTATTTAATGAAAATAATGATAATTGAACAACAAATAATTAAACAAGACAAGTTACTTTAAAACAACACGAATTAACAACTGAAATAAACTCTTCTAATAATTGACACTTTTTAATAGTTCTCTTTCAACGCTCTCTCACGACTCGGTTTCTCAACTCGCTCGGCTCTTGTCTTTTAACATTCATACGTTGGACTTCTCGCATTACGTTCATATCTTATCATATTTCTATGATCAACAAACTGTTATATTTAAACATAACTAAAATTATAACTACAGATTAATTATAATAACTAGATACTACAATATTTCGTCCTCAAACTCCAGCGTACAAAGCCAGTATGCGATAAATATCTCTAATGTACTATAAACTTTATCGCGTTTCCCGCATCAGTACGATCCATCCTTCAAAACAGCGCGCGTCGATTCCAAAAGTGCACGGCACTCGGTACTCATGCCATGATCGAAGACAATGCGACCAAATTACAGCCAACCGATCGTTCCAAACATCCAGCTGTTCCAATTTCGAATCGACGCCACCATCGATTTCCCTAGTCTTTGCCTTACCTCGGCCTTACTTCGACCGAACAGCTGGTTCGAGCAGAAATTGCGTGACAGCCGCTGGCGATAGTTCGACTGGTGAAAGCATCGGGTGTAACGTTGTCGCGAGGTTAGGCGATACTCTTCGAGATCAGGTGGGGATCCCTTTCTCGCCCCCTCAACCACGCCGCGCGTGGATTATGTTCGTTAGTTAGACGCGCTCCATTCCTCGATGTGTCGTCCTTAGGCCGCGACCAAACTCTCGATTCCGCTTTTACCTGTCATCGACTTCGCCGACCGACCCGATACAAATGTATCCTCAATCAAGTCTGTGTTTTTCTCCCCTTCCGGAAGTTCGCGTTTCGTTTGAACAATTTCTGCACTTGATTTGCAGGAGAATTTCAATCCGAACGGAGAATGAACAAAGTTTTGTTTTCCTCGCAGGAGTGAGGACGTTGATGAAAGAAACGGAACGAATGAGTATTTGTTTGAAATTTCAAGATGCAAAGAACGCGAAACATCCAAACACCCGTCCCTCTATTTACGCGCAGCATCCGTTTCATCAGTAGAAAACTGGTACAAGTTATAGAAATACATATTTATTTCACATAACGATAATAACGACACTTCAGGAAACAAAAAATAAATTTTACTCTTTACTGTAATTCAAAACCTGTTCTTTTTAATTGGCACAAACTCATTGTCCTCGTCGATTAAAATACTTGCAACTTCGACTTCATTAATGTTAATTTTTTCGGATGATTTGTTCACAAACTTATCTTTAGCCAAGTTTTCGTAAATTTGCTGATACAATATTTCTTTAAACCTCGCTGAAATTTTGAGGCTCATTGATCGTTTAAAACAACGATCTACAGTTGTAGTACGATCTACTATTTTCTGGCTGAATATTATGTATAAAAAATATCGCGTATGTAAATGAAGAGACGAATATATTCAGTACACAATATCTAATCCAAGTTTATCGTAAGTAAGAGAAAAAAGGAACTCCCCGAGATCAAGCAGCAGTGTCTTTCGCAAGATTTAGATGAAACTGTATTTTTATCTCGTGGGGGAAGTAACAGAACCATTAGTTGGATCGTACACGTACGGCTAATGAACGCATCGTGATAAGTAGCAGGAAAAGAACAGGAAGTTGCGAGCGTGCTCCGATAGTTACTGCGACGAGGTAAAATTACGAACGAACGAACGAACGAACGATCTCTAACGCGTGGCAAACGGCTCGCGGAACTAAGACGGCGTTTTCACGGAACGACGCGACTTGGTCTCGCGTAACTCGCTTCATTTGCCGCTAGTCACGTGTCTCTCTGACAAAGTACCGGCTTGTAATTCGCCTATAGGTCCGTGGCTGTCCTCCGGAGGCTTGGTATCCTGTGTATCCCTGTCCTCGCCGGTCAGCGACCAGGTACGCTACACTATTTCGAGTGTCGATAAATCGAGCTGAAGTATGCGGGTCTTCGGCTGAAAGTCGGTTGAAACCTCCGGTCGAAGTTGCTTAAAGAACGTTTAAGGAAAATTAATGCAGCTCGGTCTCGTGATTTAGGAATTTCTGGTGGGGCCAGCTTCCAGATTTTCAATTTTATTTATCCGAAGATTTTATCATTGTCGTTCATTTGTTTCGTTTCGAACGTTGCGTCATTTTCTACAAAATGGTCCCAGAATTCCAGATATCGAATGATTAACAGACAAACATTGATAGACGTGAAATGAATTCCACAAATTCTGAAATACACGACGCGAAAACTGAATAAATAAAGCTCAACGCCTTGCTCTGTCTGGATCTTCGACACCTTCCTCCTTAGGAAGAAGCGCGAATGTGCTTTTTTAATTAGCAGTACAGCGTCGATCGTAGCAACACCGCGGATGACAAGACCAACAACTCGGTCACGAGCAGCGCGGAACAGCGTAATTTATAAACCACGGCGTTCACGTTGGATCGGTAAGCGTCCCGTGGTAATTACCGTAGAGCGTTCTCGACCCGAAGTCGAACTTGAAGTCGCCGACGACCTGCCGCGGCAGAGAATCGAGAATCGGGAGGAAGAAGGCGGAGGTGTAACAAAGAAGAGAGACAGAGAGAAAGAGAAAGAGGGCAACGAGGAGATCGGAGGTGGTGGTAGGCTCCCCTGATTTATGCCATGCGCTTTATGAGCGGCGCGCTTCTTGCACGGCCGCGGTGTAAATTTTGTCCGTCGTTGCGAATCGCCGCGCGGATGCAGGAAATACGTAGCGAGGAGGAGACACCGAGAAGAAATCGAGACCTCGACGAGCCGCAGACCCTCCTGTTCCCGACCGTTCAGACTTTCTTTTTAAACAACGAAGCTCGCTTTCCCCGGAACGATTTTCAATGTACTGGTGTCTAACAGAAACGTCCAGAGACATTTATGGGCCCTCCACCGACACATACGACGACGTTCCACCTCTCCGTTTCGTTTACCGACCGTGATCGATTCTTTGCTCCTCGAGTGCCGCGAGATCGTTTGGAGGAAAATGGGACTCATTTGATCTTTTAATGCGACTTATTTTACGAATTATTTTTCGACCACTCAGGATACGTTTTGCACAGTTTTCATCATTTCGTTTCGTGTCATACTGTTGATCTGTTTATCGATTGCTCATAGGCGTACGAACATGACGAGAATATAGTTATTTAATTTAATATCTTCGAAATTCACGTTCAATATCATGTAATCACCGCTCCCAACGCTCTGATCCAATTAGCAAATCGAAACTTTTAAATTGAATTTTCGATTCCTGCGAAAAATAAAATTCGCTGCGCTAGGAATTCTATCAGTATGCCAAGAAGGTTTCGAAATCGCAGCGAGCGACTTTTTACGAAAGTCACGACGACTCTTGTCTTATCTCTGTCTAGTCTCAACAAAACAGCATTGACGAAAGAAACTGGAATGCTAGAAATTGAAATGCATCGTCGAGCCACACACGACACGAGACCTGCTGAAACAAACAAAAATGTATCGCCGGCCGCAAACAGTTGAATTGTAAAGTTTAGAGGAACGAGACCAATTGAAAATCCTCGACTCCTGACAGTTTGTACCGTTTCGAGCGCAGAATGTGCACGGCTCTCGCAGCGGAAAGGGTTAATAGACACGAGGTAATAAAACATCTGCTCGAACGTAGGGATACGCAGGCGCAAACAAACACGAAACGTAATCTCGCGCGATTGAATTCTATCAAGGGCCCCCGGTCGGGGCGCGATTTTTTCCGCAGCTTTCAGGTATGTTGATTGCGAGCAGCGATGCGCTCCCTCGGCGCATAGGTGCCCCGGTCGCATAGCTGTGCCGCGCCGGCCTGCAACTATGCGCACCGCGGGCCCGGGGTATATAACGTGTGCAACGCGCGCATCGGCGTCGTTGAGCGACATCGGTTAAACGATGCTGCCGAGCGGCGGCGGCGGCGGCGGCGGCGGATCGCGCGCGCCCTGCCCCGAGCCCGAGCAGATAACCGTGGACGGACACGTGGGAAAATTACCGTGGCCAGCCTCCGCCGATTCCTCAATCCTCCGTGCCGGCCCATTGTGACTTCAGCATTTACATACCGCTATTGATTTACTCCGGTGTTCTCCGCGCTTGCACGCACCGAGGGCGCCGCTTTTCTACGTATTATGTATGGAGATGCCGCCGAGCGCGTGAGAATCGCGACGATTCGTCAAGAACTCTGTTGCCTTCTGTTATCTTTCCTCCACCTGACACTTCGGTCAGCAGCGTTATTTGTCGGAAATTTCACATTCTTGGAAACGTATTAAGAGCTACTGGAGATTGTTTCACGTCGCGTCCTGCGCAATTTTGTATTTTTTTTTTTTTTTTTTTTCTATTACATAACGAAAGACCGTAAACTTACTTGTCTCGAGAAGCGATCTCAGCCGAGAGTTTTGAAGTTTTAAAATAAAGCAGGATATTGTTCAAGCTCTGAAACTTTCTACGCAGCGTCGACTTTCTTGCGACCTCGATGTCGAAGCAAGATAAATTTTAAATGTTTAAAAGTCTAATAATTCAAGTCTGTTCGACTTGGAAAATCTTTTGAAATCGAATCGGTTTCTATCTATAAAAGTATTTAAATTATTTATAAGAAAGAACTACAATTTACAAATTATTTATTAAATAATCAATTTATGTTACTTTTAACAGATTAACGATTTAAATTTAGAATATAAATTGAATTATATAAAACACAATAAATTTTCATTCTTCTGTTACGTAGAAAAAGTCTTTTTTATCTGCGTCCGAAGACTTTGATTAACGTTGTTTTTCTTTTTCTTCCCGTCTTTTTCGCGATATGCGCGCTTCCACGAACAGCAGCGTCATTGCAATCAATCAAAAGAGAATCGCAATTAAGAAAATTAGAAAGAAACGACCTGCATAATTAACGACCGACCATTCCTTCCTTGACTTTACGATCGAGTTTCACCTTCTTTTACGGCGTCGCGGCGATGTCGCTTCTAAATTTCCTCCGGGCAACGTAGCTTCGTATCGTCGAAGAAAGAAATCGCCAAGCAAATTCGTCACTTTCTACTCGTACAATAGAATCACCACTTTTCGCTACGCGTTATTTTCTGTTCGCGCGGTAAGAGCCCGCGTTCAGGCAAGTAGATTCAGCCAGCAAGAATCAGACAATCGAGCAGTCGGTTAACTGGAATTGTATTGCGAGGCATTGGCTTCATAGTTCCTAAATTTCACAGCTCTTCGAGGAAAATTGGTTATTGCAAAAGCTCATAAAACAGACTTGACAAGTAACAAACACGTTAAAAGCGTTAATTTTCAACGCTTGCAAGAGAAACGTCATCAACTTCAAACGACTTCAACTTCATCGGACGTAATTCAGCTACAATTCTCATCTACCTACCTACACTTAACGCAACAGTCATATTTTTAGAAACAACTTCAACGTCTCACCATCGATACACGGACAGCTTCTCAAGCTCGGAGAAGCTTCTGATTCGACAAACCTTCAGGCTAACACTAGAGTCATTCGTTCGTCTCCTCACGCCGTGTTACGCACCTTCGCGCTCGATTACGAAACGATCGACGTGCTGCCGCAGACTCTTGGTCGAATCTCATCCTAGAGCTGAAACAATCTCGACGTAACCAGAAGCGGGTTTGTCGATGTTTTTACATTTCGTCCACTCTTGTCATTTGCTCTCGCCTCGCCGTCTCCTTCTTTTCCTCTCTTCGTCCGTGTTTCTTATTCACTTGGTCGCGATGAATGACGAACCGTTTCTTCTGGCTGCTTCACTGATGGATTTTGGTTTAGTGGAGAAACGTATCCAGTAAACAGTGAGAAAATATATCTTTATTGAAAGAAACTTTACATGGAACATCCTTTACAAGTTGTTTGGTCGGAAGGAGAAAATGCAAGTGAGCACGTGCAGTTGGCGTAGCAACAGGGAAGATACTCCGATAGTACCGCTACAGCGGAACAACAGAAAAAATCGGAAACAGTCAAAATAAGTGGCGACACCCCTGAGCTTGTTCCTAAAGGTCAGCAATCGTTGACCACCAACATTCAAGATCAAATTTCACTGTCTTCTTTCACGCGCGAAGGAAACAGGGGAAATCGGCGGCTGTCTTTCGTCTGATTGTGGCTCGAGCGAGACAGGCAGATACCGCGAAAACGAACGCTCAGAATGTCGACGTACGCTCCGAAAAACTAGTCGCGCCACCCACATCACCGTCGAGGCGGTTCAAAGATCAGCCACTCGTGGCCGATGGATCGCGCGACATTTTTTTCGCGACATCGTGAGCGCTAATGAAAACCGGGTTATTAATAAATCAACGCGGTCATAGCTGCCCAAACGTAACCTAAACGAGGAACGAGAGGTTGACAGGGGATTCTTGGCGAGATTTTATAAGGCCGATGGGTGGAATAAATTAAAAATAAAGTCAACAGAGAAAGGTCAGGCATCGTGTTAGCAAACTGCACGAGCGACCTCCGTTCGAGGCTCTTTCAGTGCTTGCCTTCTGCAATTGGTTTTACGTGGAGCGATATCTTTTTTTTCTCGCGAGACTTGACAAATATTAAGAGCTGTTGGTGAGCTACTTTAATCGAGGGGTGGGACTTGATCTCGATGGAATAAGTCGAGAATTATAATAATACGTAATAATTTCAAGAATCACGAATTCACACCGTGTTCGTGCACGATAGAGAGGTTGAAACTCGGAGAATTCGGAGGCTTCGCTGTACGGAATGGAAGACGAAGAAGACCAAGCTCGACTTTTCGCGCGAGGACGCGATTCCTCGAGGAACCCGGCGGAGGGATCCTATGGGAGTCGCGAAGTCGAGTGGTCGTTTCTTTGGGAACGTGGTTCGAGGGCCGAAGGCGCGGAGCAGTATCCTGGATACACCGGCATCTAGATACTTCCTTGGCGAGCTTCAGTCCCGTATCTGAGCGTAGATCGGAATTCAGGTACACGGTAGCACTACCTCGAGGCGCACAGCTCGTGAACACCATCTCCGTGGAGACCCCGGCCAGCCAACCGAAAGAAAGAAAGAAGGAAAGAGAAGAGACGATTTGCGAGGGATGGAGAGGGAGAAACGCGCGCGCGAGGGAACGAAAAGGGGAGAGACGGGAGTACAACAGTGGAAGCGAGAAGAAAAGAGAAGAGAACGAAATAGGGGATCGTGGAAGGGGGTGGGAGGGGGGAGGGAGAGAATGGGTGTGCGAGAGAACGGAGAGAAACTTCAGCCCCGGCGGCTCTCTCGAGGTCCGCGCGGTGATCTACCGTCCCGAGCCAAGCCCCTCATTAACGCCTTTGCTAAGAAATTACACGCAGTCGGTGGCAAACAAGAGCAAGAAGGTGTTGGCCGTGCTCGTTCGAATACACGGGACCTCGGCCGTTTTCTGTCCCTCGCCCGTTCCCTCCCCTTTCCCCCTCCTCCCGTCCTTCCTTCTCTTATCCACCCGCTTTAGTCCTTTACACACCATACACTCTCCCTCCCTCTCTCTCTCTCTCTCTCTCTCTCTCTCTCTCTCTCTCTCCGCACGTCGTAAACCGTGCGAACCTCCGTGGCCAATTCGATCGAGATTCTGGTCCAGATAGCCAGCGGACTGTTCATCCTCGCCTTCTTCACTTTAAAGACCACTTCCGGCCGACCCGTAAGACTCACAACCGGCCGAGATAGCGTGGCGCGAACGTGGCTCCGAATCGATCGGCGAGATCTTTCGTTGAACTTGGCGAAGCTTCTTTAAATCGTTTTGAAATTATCTGCGCGACGAAACTACGTAGCTTATCGCAAGTAGAATACGACTAATTTCGTATCTTCGCGAATAATCTACGCAGTTTTCGTATCTGCTCTTCATCTCGCGTTTGAAACAACCGCTGTTGAAACAATCCCAGCTATCCACGGTGCCCTTTTGCCTCTCGCCACCGTCATTCTCCTTCGCTTTGTTTCTTGTTTCAGCGTTGCCCCGGCCCAGAAACATTCACCCACATCGGTCACTCGCGCGATCCGCTCGACGACATTCGACAGCGGGGGGCCGCGATGTTTCCCGTCAGTACGTCAGTCATCTCGATCGCAACACGCACCGGCTGGCTGGGGAGCAAGAGTCCAAGAGGAGCAGGAATTCGGCCGAGCAGCCCGAATGGAAACATCCAGCGAACCAACGTCGTCCGGCAACGATATCGATAAATGTAACACGTCGAGCGTCTATCTGTCCAGATAGCGATCGACGAGCAACGGTATCGGCCGAGTTGCGCAAAAATTGGAGAATGCCGTTTGCGTTCCGGGAAACGAGTTGGCCACGATTCGATTGTAAACTTACAAGAAAATTCACCGCAGATTCTCGCCGACTGATCGAACTAAAATTCTAAATGTCACTCGCAGAAATGCATTCTTTCTGCTTGAGCTATCATCTGCTAGCCTTTCGAGAAATCTTCGAGGAGACTTTGAGAATGCAGCGAGACGATTGATCGTACGTCTCGCGACTGTGTAGCGCGAGCAAGAGACTGTGTTCCCGTGTCTGCCAGACGTCCAAATGTTGACAAGCGACGGCTCGCAACTAATAACCGTTTAATAAGATTACGTCTCCGGCCGGACAGACCTGACGTGGCCGAAACGTGTTCACCCCGTGAACGGTTCGTTTGCGTTCTTACGGTCTGGTTTTATGGTTTTCGCGATGAGTACATTCTGCACTATCGCGATAAACATCGAGTTGTGTACAGCACCAATGTACAACAGTCGCGTTGGTCTCGATATAAACGACATAAACGACTGACTTTTCGCGATGAATTCCAGTTTCTTCGCCTGCGTCAACGAGTTTCATCGTCTTTGACTAATCTCGCGTTTACCTGCCATTTAACCTGTCGGGACACTGCGGAGAATGCCATGCTAGTTCCACAATGCGTACAAGTCTCAACAAGTGTTTGAATCGTTGACCAGTTCTCTGAACTTTCGTCTAATTATCGCAGAAGAGACAGAAAAGTTTCACTCGACTGACTCGATAATTCCGCTATTCGAATGACTGGAGAATCCCAGTGGGGGGAACGTGGGACGCATGTTCCCAAAGCCTCCCCATGGCGACTATCGCAAGCCTGCAATTACTCCGTTCGTCGGCGCTAACCAGCCACAAAGTAAACTTCCTACCACCCATTCCCACGAAGGCGAATTCCTTTCCATCGAAGGAACTTATCTCGCCGAACCAGCATCCATCCATCTAAGACACGTTCTGCTTCCATAATCAAACCGTACTCAAACCTGGTGAAGAAGACGCGGCGTTGTCACGATCGCAGATAGTCTTCCAGTGGATCCACTGGTGGGTTCAGGTGTTTACGTCCGTGACCGACTACCTTGAAACTTCTCCCGTTGCTCGCAGGAAGCAATCAAGTCACGCGATATTTCGACTTTTCAGACTCTGTCCGGGCGTATTTGAGACGAGAGCAATGCTTGAAACAATAATATTTCGTATCAGCCGGTAAGTCCTCTACTCTGAAGTTTGAAGTTAGATTCGGTTATAATTTCATTTCTAAATGCGTCTCTTTAAAATACAGAGAGTACCTCTGGCGGTTCGATGAAAACGAAAGGGGGGGGGGGGAAGGAGAAATTTTCGCGAGAATATGTAATACGAGCAATACGAAGGCGGGAGGGAGGGAAGTAAGAGGGTGGACGAACACGTATGCGCGGCCATTTGCATTCTTATTTTCACCGGTGAGCGGTTTCACTCGGGCAATATCGCGAAATTTATCGGGCTGCGGTTTGCGATGATATTTTACGCGTCGAGGCCGGTGGTTCGCGCCGGCCCACCCATGGAGGGGCCCCGGACGTCACCCCATACGTTTGGACCCCTCTTGGTGGAAGAGGGACGGCCACGGAACAGGCGTCGAAGGAGGCGGAGGGCAACGGAGACGAGACCATAACCTCGCTATTATTCCGCTATTTATACCAGTGCGCCTGCTGCTCTCGGCCACCTAAATCTTCTTAATACGCGCCGGTTAGTGCACTTTATTAAACCACGCGTGTGCACGCGCGCGATTTACTTCCCACTTCTCTCTTTGACCAGTGCGTTCAAGCGTTTCCTTTCCTTTCCTTTCGTTTTCTTTTTCCTTTTTTCTTTTTTTTTTTTTTTCTTTCTACGCGCGTTTCTCCCTTCCAGCGAAAGGGGTGGACAAGGGGCGCCACAGGATGTCGAATTACTTACACGGAGTCCAAGCCTGGGTCCAATAAGAGACTGTGTCGTGGGACGTGTCCAATACGGTATATAAAGCTGGACGTAATGATCGGCGGAGAGGGAGAATTTTAAATGCGCAATAGTTGTACGAAATCTTTGACGAGACTATTTTTCTTGGAGAAACAAATCGTTGGGGTAATTAGAGCTAGAGTAGAACTGTTCAACGAGTTCATGTTCGGGTGAATGAATTTTTGATGATAATAATAAGCGGACATTTTTAGTGCTCGCTCGTACTCATCTTCCGAGCTTCAAAAAAAGAAAAAAAAAAAGAAAATTAGTGTATCCCAACATTAATAAAAAGAGGGTACGGTTAATCTGACGGAGCATCAAGCGGTATTAACTCGTTATACTATTACTAACCGTCTGACAAGATACGGCCATATCCACTCAAACGAAACATCAAGACGATATTAACTCGTTGCGCTGTTGCTAAGCGTCCGGCGAGATACGGACAACTCTACTGTTGTACGAAATATCATGTAACATTAACTCGTATACATATATCTAACTACAGTGTAACGAAATGTCCGGTCACACATCGCCGAATCTACCTCGTAATATTCGTCTATCACGGAAAGGAGAAATGTATACGTACGTATGCGCGATGTTGGTCGTCATGTTCGTCCATCGTTGGTCGGAAGAACTAAGCGCAGGTTGTTTATTCTATGCGGTTTAGTCGCGCGAATTCTCGTCTCGCGGATCCGAAACGACGAGAGGCTCCACGGTAACGAGGGTCGGAGAAATCGCGCGCGGACTTGACCCCAGTCTCGCGAGGATCAAAGAGGTATTCTCTCAGTGGGGATTTCGCGTCCATATGGGCGTCAGAGGTGTAAGATAGCAGGCCGCGGTGGCATTAAAGTCGATAATTTACTGCCTTTTAAGGAACTCTCGCCGCAACCCGCTTATTATCCGCTTCTGATCGTCGCGTTTCACCGTCTTTTTTTCACGGAATAAATGAGCTCGCCTTCCAGATGCCGCGCTTCTATTCCACGGATACGAACTTCTAAGACCACCAAGCCTTATTACCATTTATGCAAATAGTATCTAATTCCCTGTCTGCCAACAAATTCCACAAGGTCCACCGTTAAGCTATCACGTGTCACTGAAAAATCCACCTCGGTACACGGCTCCTACAAATTTCCTCAATAACAGCTTTTTACAATACAGGATTTGCGTAACACTGCTGCCAGAGTATTTTTTGCAATTTGTTAAACGTCATAATCTATTCTTTTTTCAAAATGTATAAGGATACTCGTAATAATACTATGTACTACATAAACGATAGGAAAATCTTCTGATTCCTCGACTTGTCCTTTTTTCTTTATTTAATTCTTTCCCGCGTCTCTGTGTTCTGTCTTTCTGCTTTGTCCCCTGGCCCCACTTCTCTCTGACCTCTTCGATCTTCTCGCTACTTATTCTCTCTGACGCGGAGACGCGACGCGGTTGATTGCCAGGTAAAATTTATGCTGTCGCAAATTCTCCGGAATCGCTCTACGTGCGGTCTAGAGTATCGACGAAACGATCGCCGGCCAGATTTATATAAAACTGCAGCGCGACATCGCGCGTTGTAACGAGCCAAGACCATAAGCTCGCCGCTTGGCCTGCCAGCGCGAATCGGCGACGAACGACGTTTAAAAGGAGGGGGACTTTTATAGCGGCATCGTGGATCGTTATACTTGCCGGGATTTATAGATTTACTCGGGCCCCGGTGGTTTGGGGCGCTTTTAGGACAAGCGCACGTAAGTAACGATCGGCTTAAAATCCATCGTTTAACGACCGTTTTAAATTCGCTCGCTCGTGTGACCCACGTCACGTTTTCGCAAAATGTGAGTATCTCTCTCGCCGGGCGTAGTTTCTTAAAAAAAAAGAGCCATTCTTTTCTTGCATCCTCTGTATTCTCCTTCTTTTAATTTCACGATTTTTCGTACACAGTTTTACCGAAATAACAATCCGATTGGCTCGTAGCGAAAGTAATTTTATTAAAAAAAAGAAAAATAGAAGCAAGTATTAAAAACAACCACCACGTCATTTATTGCCTTGTTCTTAACCACACCCAACGCGATCCCACGATTGGTTGGACCATCAGTCCAACGTCTCGAGTAGCGTAACGTCGATCGTTTCCGCCGCCGATCCCCGGAAGTGATTGTCCTGGCAATGGAGGGTACATCCCGATGAATATCGCGTACACGGTACGAACGAGGAGGGATGACGCGTGGAAGGGGTGGGTAAGTCGGATCCAGGAAGAAACGAGCTCCACCTCGAGCCGAAGGAATAGGTAAGGCCACGTACGCGAAGCCGAGGCGGGTCGGTCGGGCACGAACGAGCGAAAGACAGCGTCGTAATCACATTACCGGCGATTTTTCCGCGGCGACCGGCTATTAATTCCGCGGGTGTGCATATATGCCCGCCGCAGAACAGCCACGGTGAAGGGGAAGAGGAAGAGGAAACGACAGAAGGCAGGATCAAGTGGAAAGAAGGAGAAAGAGCACGAAGAATACCAAAAGGGGAGGGAATAAGAAAAGCACCAAGGGATAGGGAAGAGAGAGAGGAGAGAAGAGAGAAGAGCTAGAGCCGAACGAACAAATGAAGCAAGAAAGACAGGAGAATCGGAAGAAGAAGAGAGAGAAAGAGAGAGAGAGAGAGAGAGAGAGAGAGAGCTGGCGAGACCCCACCTAAGCATCTGAACGCGGGCCCTAAGCATCGGTGTGCGGGTGTGGCGAATACGTGCCGGGGTCGGAGGGTCGAACCCCGATGGACCCCTGGACCCCTGGAACTTGGATCTTCGTGCCCGTGAACGCACGCAGCACCGCATCGTTCGAGGCACTCACGGGGCCTTCTCCTCCTCCTTCTTCTCCTTTTCTTCTTCTTCTTCTTCTTCTTCTTCTTCTTCTTCTTCTTCTCCTCCTCGTGCTCACGTTCTCGTACTCACGAAGCCGCACGGTGAACGCGTGTGCGCGCGCGTGCGACCGAGCACGGCCAGCACACGCACGCGCGACCAGCCCGGATGAGCGCGAATAGGCATAGGCGTGGGAGAGTTCATTCAGCCAAGATACTATCGCCGATTTTATTTCTAGCCGGATATATCTATGCCCGTTAACCGGCCGTGCACCGCCGCGATGCAGCATGCTGGCCTCTGTTGCTCGCGAGGCGAGCCGACGAGAGCCCGAGAGCCGACGAGAGAGCCGGGAGAGCCGATGCGCGCACCCGCAAACATGGCCGCAGCATCCTCTCTATAGAAAGACCGAGGGGGCCCGTTTCGCGTCGGCCCGTTCGCCATCAGGGATTTAAATTAGAAAGATAATTTTCTATTAGTCGCGCGTGATAAACGCGCCGTTGTTCGCTGCGCGCGTACCTGCACGGCCGATACCGGTGTGGCTTTAGCGGCGGGTTTAGCAGGGTTAGAGACGCCAGGCAATCGGCGTGCGCTTTCCTCTTCGTGGAATCGACGGGACTTTTTTCCCGCCTGGGCAACTCTCAGCTTTCGAGGCTGATTTTATCTGACCGTGCGTGACGAAGTTACCGCGAGATCTCCGCTCGTCTATAGGCCGAGGCTTGTTCGATTGCTGCGGGATAATTCCACGGCTTTTTGCGAGCTTTGATAAATCGTTTGGCTAACGGGGCTTTTCGGTTTGGAGGCTGGCTACGCAATTAGCGGGTTTTCGCTTTTTTGTTTTTTCTTTTTTTTTTAGTAATACATCGACTCGAATGGTATTAATATTAATTTAAGATCAATTATGCCTTTATGAAATCCCCGTTTCCAGGAGGTAGGATTAAAAATCGACGAAATCGTCACCGACGTCGCTTCGACGCTACAAAACCGCGTATCTTATTTCTCGCTACGTGGTATAAATCACAGTGATAATTTCCGAAGTAAAATGGAATTTTTTTTCAAGCGGGAGAGAATTTCTATCGCAGCGCGCGTTTGAGGAAAATGGCGTCGACGAAATTGCAGGGATCTGCAGGCCGAATAGCTTCTCACAGTAGCCACGGACAGAGCGGCGCCTTCACCGAAGAAGAAAGAAGGTTCCTCTTTCTCTGGAGCACCTCTTCCGAAGAGGTTTCGTTTTCATTAGCCGCGCTCTCGCGAGCACGCCACGTTCCCCTTGCCGGTATCCACCTTCATCATTTCATCGTGGTAAAAGTTATAACTCGATTACGCGTCTAACCAGCAATTTCAATACTACCAAGAAGAGACTCCCGATGGCGGAGCAGCGTGCACACACGGCGAACACGTTTGATTCGCCGGCGAAAAGCCAGCGAGATTTGCATGGACAATAGACGGGGCCGGCTTCATTCCCTCCCATCTACGTATATAATTCATACGAATCGTGCTCGTGCTACTACAACGGTAATTTTCTCATTGCCTCGCCGCCTACGATATTCGCATCCACGCGACAGATTTCCATTTTCCATCATTGATTGGAAAGCATTACTATTCGGTATTTTTGTATACCTCGAAACTGCTACTCGTTAAATTTATTTCCACGAGATGCGTGAGATCGTCTCACCGTATAGGCGCGAGAAATTTTCACGGGATCGTGTAAAATGCGAGTGAGCATCGTACTTTGATCGTTCCTGACAAACTCTAATTCGCTACAGGCGTCTTCGCAGCACGGTGAACGACAAAGGCTCGTTGTTTCACCGTGGCCACTTAGAATATCCGCGACCGATCTTTGACCTCAACAAGAATCACGGCACGTTCGGCACATGATAGGACGACGATGATCGAACAGATCGTCACCGTGCCTCCTTTGTATATCTGTCTCACCGTTCCGTAGAACGCGTTCGCTTTTCGTGTCTGGTGCGCGTTCGATATCGGACAGCAAGTGAAAATAAAGAAAGAACGAAAGAAGCGAGCGAGCGAGTGAAAGAGAGAGGTAGGCGGGCGACACCTCGATCGGTGTCGAGCATGGACAATGCTTCATTAGGGCATTGTCGGTGCACAATATCGCACAATTAGCCCATGCTGGAGCGTTCTCCGCGCTCTTAAAAGGTCTCTCCTCGTCTCTCCTCGCGCGACGAACCCGCCACCGCGGCCCGATCGGCATCGCCACCATGATCAAACGATCGGCATCGATCGACCGATCGACCGTTACGTGGCTGCATTATACGCTGGACATAATGCTCTTCTTTATGCCGTGCCTCTTACCGCTAAAATCTCGCTGGCATCTTTCCACTCGCCTCGTGTGCACAGCCTTGCTCCAGCCCATCTCCGGCACCGGTATCGTGCAAGTGTCTTCCGCGCCCGCCAGGAAGTCCAGATCGACGAATGTCAATTCGCCAGCGACACGCCTATTGAAAACTTCGTCGAGCCGTCTGACCATCGAGCAAGAGGAATTAGGTACGCGTCGTATTTGATCGAGAGTGATTTCTCAATCAAATTGGAGAAAGATTCGGAGACCGAAGAACGAAAGATAAATTCGAAAACAATGGGATGAAAAAGAAGATCGAGAAGATCAAGGTGAGAAATAGACACGTTCGTAGAGAAATTTGGTCGTCGGTATCGGTAGTTCGTACGTGGAAGAAGGTCAAGATTCGTTGAACCTTTGCTCGTAGAATCGAGATCCGATCGAGTCGTTAAAGAGGTCCGAGAGACGATAGAGGATTCCTGCGCGGCGTAAGGCACGTTCGCGCGCGTGTACACCGGTGTCGCGGTCTTAGATACACCTCACCGTGGTAGCTGTTTCGTCACGACAAAGTCCTGCGCTAATGAAAATTCCGGTAAAGCATATACACACACTCGGAGGGGAACTCGGGTGGAATGCGGTCCAATTAGAAGACGCTCTCGGCCGGGCCACGCTTTCTTCCTCGACACTCAACAGGGAGAGAATTGGTTTATTACGTCGAACCTCGAGATACGGTTCTCCCACTAATGGTGATTTCGTTTCACGGTCTCCTCTGTTGCCATCTCCCCTATAAATATATATCGTGCACGAGTATCTCCCCCTCCCCCCCCCCCCCCCCCCCATCCCGCGAGACACCGTTCTTCGCTTCTTCCCTCTTTTCCTGCCACTGCTAACGAATCAATTCCACGAGTTCGTTGATTAACGAACCCCTGGTTTTCCTCTCCTCTTTTCTTTCAATTACGTAAGAGTTATTGCTCGATCAGCCGACAGTTAAGATTGTACATTGTCTCTTGGAGAGGAGCGACCTGCCGCTTTGATATTTCCCGTGCAGTTTACAGCTAAGTAATAAACCTAACCTAAAAACACTCAACGTGTATGGGGTTTAATTATATCACGAGCCTGAATTGCGATCGAATTGAACATGGTTTCTCGAAGCTATTAACGCGAACCATGATTCGATGTGAGAAGAGAGAAAGAGAGAGAGAAAGAGAGAGTGGAACAACGTATAAAAAGGGGGGAATAGACGAGCGAAGAACGGGGTTCTCGAAAGCTTTTAAACGATCACGAGGAAGGAAGACACGGTGAACCTGTCCGTCACGTCGCGGCGGAGACGAGCAGCACCCACTTCTTCGAGGCCAGCGCTGTTCCTGTTGGAGCGGCGCTGCGTGCCGGACTCCGGTGGGAGGTGAGAGGTTAGGCAAACACGAGCTTATCTGATGGCCCGTCAGCGGCTCTCGGCCCTTCAGCGGCCGGTGCCGGACCTTCTGGTATCCCGTAACGCATTGTCCGCGCGCCGAGACGAGAAGTAGAGCCCTTGAAAGGTAACACGAGGCCCGGCTGACGGGGCGGGGAATTTCTCTTCCGTTCCTGATAGATTCAATTTCCAGCCGTGTCACTGCTCCACACCCGTACATCTCCACGGTACATCGACTCTGCCTCGCAAAGTCCATTCTCGCTTCAGAAGAATTGTTATTGCGAAGAACGTCTTGAATTTCTCCGTTTGAGAAACTTTTACATAATGCGACGAGCATCGTATATTTTGCACAATATTCGTCGTACGTTGATAACACTCGTTCAGAAGAATTGAAACTCGTACGTTGACTATACTTGTTAACAAAGTACTGATCCTCATTGATACACGATACGATTTCGTGTTACCGATACGAGAGTATACCGATGACGTTCATCAACTACTGATACACATATAGTATATATGTAAATACAAGAGAACATGCCGAGGTGTCGGTCATCAATTTTAATGAAATTTGGCATAAATGTAGTTACATCAAAAAAAATATTTGACGTGTGTGTGTGTTTTTTTTTATCGGCAATCGTCGATATCGAAAGGATGAAAATCACCTTCAAAGTTGGGGATGCGAAATATTTTGTCAAGTATCTCAGAAATTATTGAAAATATAGCTTTTGTGTATATTGATATTGGAATTATTGTTCTTCGTCGACGAATTTAATGATATACACCGTTTTGCGAAAAAATAACTTTTT
Organism: Frieseomelitta varia; assembly: GCF_011392965.1. NCBI lineage: Eukaryota > Metazoa > Arthropoda > Insecta > Hymenoptera > Apidae > Frieseomelitta > Frieseomelitta varia. Next base: position 994,541 of record NW_025109550.1, read on the forward strand.
CAGATAATATATTTAAGAGGTCGTATCTTTTATAAATTTTTCCAAATCAATTTCAATATATTTTCTTTGATATTTGTTCGAAAACTGTACATTCAAACACAAATTACTTAATAAATTGGAATCTTGGAATGAGAGCATGTTTAGAAGGTAAATTGGATTTTTGCACTTGGAGGATGATCATCTCACTCGTACGAGAGTATATCGACTCACGAAGACTCAATCTACTCACAAAAAGACAGAAATCGTTCATTGTAAGTGGTTAACGATTACCAAAAGGACATCAATGGTAGAAACGTTGAAGCTCGATCCAGAATTCCATGACGCAGCCCTCCCAAGAGATCCAAATCGACGGTCGGAGGAATTCAGGGATCGTGAAGAGCACGTCACTTCACGCTCAGAGAGAAGTGCATCTCCTTTCGACAGGTACATCCACTCTTGGCAGCCCGCCTCTTGTGATCTTGCCCCACCCCGTTTCGTACTGATTCCGTCTGTATGCGACCCGGTTCCTGACCCAGACTCGACCTCGTTTCTTCTCTTTCTTTTTTTCTCCCAGCTTCTCCTTCCCCTTCGATTCCCCTTTGTCTCTCGACCTATTCTCGCTCAACAGTGATATCTGTGTAGAATCTTTTATGGGGCAACACGCAACTAGCGAGGCACGTATAAGCTGTAAGCTGTTCGTTTCTCCCGAGTATTCGGCGCTGGAGGATTATGTAATAATCGACATTCGACTTTGCTTCGGCTTGGGGTAATGCGGTTCTAAGTAACCGCGACGTGGTTAATGTTCGTTCGATTGAAAGAGGGAGGACAGGAACAGGCGAGAAGGAAAGAAACGACCGGCTCTCCCCCTTGACGACTCTATCTTGACCTAACCTCTATCGTCCTAGAAAGCAACGACAACCTGGCCGAGGAGGATGGCGTTCCTCCGTGGCTCGCGTGTACAGCCCAGCGCGAAATCTCCCGCCATAAATTGGAGCCCGGTGTCGTAATTGAGACGGCTCTATCGGCCGTCCACTAAATCCAAAGCGTCCCATCCAGCATCCAAGCGGCGCGTTCTCCGCGTAGCGCGTGACTTACTAACGTGCACGCGTTCCCCTCGCGCGTGAACGTGAACCGCGCGTACATACGTCGCAACGCACACGGAGAGCGGCCGACAGAACGATCGGACCGACATACAAACATATACACACACACACACAAATACACCGGATACACCAGGTCGGATGCATTAACAAATTAATTCCATCGCTATCTCGCTCCCTCTCCATCATCCTGACTCGGGGCAGCAGCGAACGCGGCTTACAAGCGTGCAGCGCGCGGCGCGGCGAAATTCCGGGAAGCCGTGTGTCGACGAAATTTACGCGTGCCGCATAAATACGCGGTACGCGCGATGCGATCATCGCGAGAGCGCGTAGAACCGATCCGGACCCCGTACGGGGGTGTGTTGCGCGTTGTTGGCATTCCCCTCTCAGGGCTTGAGACAACCGACCCCGTACCGATTTAGGATCCAATCGGCCGAGTTTATGCGAGCTTCGCAGCTGGATGCACGGCCGGCCTTATTTCACGGTAACGTTATTACGCGGCCGTGCTCAGGGACTGACCGGAGCTGATCGCGTCGTACCATACGCGCGTGTACGAGCCTTACGTTACAAGCCTGGCTTATCCTACGCGCCGGTCAGCTCACAGGGTGTCCCTTCGAACCGACGACAGCCCGGGTCGATGGGGTTACGTATCTTCTCGACTCGAGTCGACCAATATGGCGCCTTCAATTATCCGTGGCTCGTTCTTTCACGGGAAAATATGGCAATTGCTCTCGCCTGTTTAGCCGTGTTCGACGTTTTACAGATAGCCCGAGTTCGAGCCTCCGGGATAAACCTAGTAGAAAACACCGAGATAGCGGTTAATTCATTTCATATTGAACGTTACTCCAATCGGTTGAGAATTAATAGAGTATCCTTTGAATCCAGATAAGTCGGAGTGTGTCGAATACAAAAAAGCTGTCGTATAAAACCAGCTTATAAGGCAGCTTATATAGCGTCGAAAACTATCGTTGACAGACTATCGTTGAACGCGTTAAACTTCGGAGGTTCGAAGGGCTTCGAACAGGAGAACCTGAGAAGAGGAATCAGTTGACGGAGGAATTCGGGACACCCCGTAGACTGGCGACGATCCCGCTGGCCACGTCCACGCTCGAAGATAGGCTTGTTCGGTAATTAGGCAGTCGGGTGGTGGCCGCGGGGGGTCCCGTTTCGCCTGCGGCTGGATCGCGTGGGCGTGCGCTATGCGAACGGCTTAAAATGTTGCCGGCGAAATTGACGGCGACTCTCTAATTAGGCGCGCGACCGGCCGCTTCTACCGATTCTCACTCGATCCGCGTGCGCGGCAGCCTCGAGAGTTTCTCGAGATTCCTCGCCTCGCCGCCGATTTCCGCCAAGCCCATTCGCGATCGCTCGCGAATTGGCGAGAATTTCGTACTGTCGTCCGAGTGTTGACAGACACGCCGCCCGATGCGGCAAGTCTTCGGGGTTTTCTCGGAAACCAGAAAGCCTCGGCAGATCGGTCGTCGCGTTCCCAGGAGTGTGCGAGCAACGCGAGCTCAGGATATTCTAATTAAACGACCAGCCAGATATGTTTCGGGTCTACCGAGTCACGAAATTCACAGTATCTACGATTCGAGTCGATGGAGTTTTTTTCTTCAGATTCTTTGACAAGTAATTGACAAAAGAAATGATAAAAATACAAAACGTAAAGGACCAGAGAACTTTTCAACTTAAGTTATGAGACGAGAGAACGCTGAAAATACGAACCGAAGAAGGAATAGAAATCTTTGCCAATCCTGTCCCTAAAAACCTCACATTCGCACGCGGATCGGAGAAGATCCGACACTTAAACACGTTGTTTGCAAAAGATTCGACCGCGCGAGAAACAAAGAAAATGATTCTATTTAAAAACTGGTGGGTGGTCTTGAAAGCTCGGTGAACAAACCGAAGGAACAAAGGGAAAGAAGAAGAAAAGAACAATGGCAACCTGTGGCGAGGTATCTTGCTCGCGAGCCTCGAACGATCCTGGCTCTCGACGCGGCGTATAGAAACGGGGGTGTGACTGCATTAAATTATATCGTAATTATAATCAACGCGAGGTGGAAACGGTTATCTACAGGTATTCTCCGGTTCGACAGGAAGGTGAACCAGCTCGACCGGCGAAGAGGGTCGAAAGCGTAAGGCAAGGAGAAAAGAGACAAAGAGAGGGAGAGAGAGAGAGAGAGAGAGAGAGAGAGAGGACGTGGACGACGCTGCCCACGCGCTCTCGAACATCTTCTCGTATGAAGACATAAATCAAAGGCTTTCGTGGACGATGCTCGCAATTACATACGCGTAAGCGTAACGTAATATATAATGACGCACGCACGGCGTGGGGCACGTAGCGGAGAGCTCGTTATAATACGCGGCTGGTTCGTTTCCGAGCTCGGATCTCTCGGCCTGACCGCTTGCCCTCTTTGCACGCGAGACAACCGATCATAGTGTGGGAGTCGTGCCAATTTGCTCGGTATTTGGACCGCCCTTTTACATAACGAGATGCTGCCCTTTTACCCTCAACGGCTGAGGGCAACGATCGAGTTGCACATGCTATCGCCTTCCGTTGCGATCTGCTCTTCCCCGATCATCCACGGCTCTCGTTACGTTCGTTACGTTTGACAAGTACACCTTCTCGCCGACGTGTTAAACGGATAATTATCGGCCGGCAATTAATCATCCGATCGGTGCAACAGCCGGAAGGAGAAACGTCACCGGGAGCGACCGTGCAGCTTTTGTTCTACGCAGAGGCGGGAACCCTGTTTCTTTGTTTGAACATTTATTACCCTTTCGAAGATGGATCTCGGAAAAAGGAACTTAAAGGTGTTTTCAAACTGACGAATTTTGTAAAGACTCATCAATCAGAATTATCCGACACTATTTTGTTTCACCCGACTCAAAATGTCCCTTCAATTTTGAAATCCTGTCAGACCGTTTACGATCTCATGCTCTGCACTCTTGTCTAACAAGAAAGAAATTCCTTTTGCGGCCAATAAATCATTCCGATCGACTCGGTCGATCTTCATCCGAAGTACCGACAAGAGGACAACAATATCTTGGAACAATAACTCGGTGGAACGTCTCGGTTCGAAACAGGCTCGGTACGTGGTACTATCGTCGAATGTTTGCTCTCCTTTAACGTCCTCCGAGTTGTCGAAGACAGTCAACGTTTGCTCGGCAATTATGTAACCCCGTCAAACTGTTTCACCAAACAGTCGGAGAGTACGCGTTCACACGACGATATATATATATATATATATGGCGCAACGGGCCGACGACAAAAGACGGGCCCCGTTACAGATCTCCTTCCACTTGTTTGACTATCTCACGGATGCCACGATAAAGTCGTCACCGATCGACCACGGAGAGATTCACCTGTTTACCTCTCGCGTGTCGACGCCGTGTTTCGCGACTCTGCTAGAAAATCCTGTTTCGTTTCTCTTACTGCAGATCCTATTTCATCTCTCTTTTCCTTGCAGCTTCTCACGTCTGTCACTGCCTTTCTTCGCAGTTAGTTTTCTTTGAAACCGTTTAAGATACTTTGATTTCTCAGTTTTCGTTGGAAATTGAAGAAATTTCATTCTCAAACTGGACATAACGATGTATTGATCTTTTCACGATAACAGCTGATTAAACGATCGAACTAGTGACGTAGCGCACGAAGGAGACGAGTTAACCTACTTCCAGCAAAGGTATTCGATCGGGACGATCGGTTCACGCAGCTTTCCGGGTTCGCACGAATCTTAACCGCGGGCCACGGCCGTGCAGACCGTTAATAACAAATTATATCAATTTGTTAGTGGCGCGAGAGCGGATAGGTCTGCGGGGGTGGCGCGTTGCCATGCGTGTTCCACGGCTATAGATCTTCCGCGGCCTGGCTTTGCAAAGGCGTGGAAGAAAAAGGATTATGCATGGCTGCGGGCCTTGTGCTCTTTTGAGAGAATACGAAATAGAAACAAAAGCGCCGCACTCTGTAACAGATACTCTTTTTTCTACGAGATCTTTTATCAAGTATCCTCGAAATTTTCACGAGTCCGTCCAAGTGGGAAATAAATTCAAAACGGACGAAGCATGAAATTTAAAAAAACTTCCAAGCCAAAAATTCTAGAGAAATTCTACTGAGAATTTAATTTCGAGGGAATTACAAACTGAAAGTTGAAGATGAAAATTTTGAAAGTCATTACAAGTGTTACGAGAATCCATTTCAACGAAAAGAGAATAAAAAGAAGAGGAAGAAGAAAAAGAAGAAGAACAGAAGAGCAAACGAGATATGAGAGATGCAGATGCATAATTTGGAGAGGCTAGCGGCCAGCATTAGCCAAAGAAATACTGCGATGAAATAGATCGGAGGAGCGTGGGTGCTCGGGCGGAACAGCCAGAGTGTTACAAAATATGAAATTGAGCCCATTTGTTCCAGTGGCCTCTGCGAGAGCCGACCGGCCGTGCCGCAGGGAACCCCTGTGCACTCCTTGCTCACGATGTTTCTCACTCACGACCTCCTCCCGGTCGCCTCACCTTCGCCTAATATCATAAATCCTTCGAGGTGTTAATACGTTCGCACACTCTTCGCTTCTTCGGAGCACAGCACCGATTTGGCCTCATGTGGAGACCCATTCGGGGACTGTTTCATGCCTCTTTGTCCTCGCGATTCTCATTCTTGCGTGGATCAATGACGACAAAAATCGAAACTCCTTCGGTTCGATTGAAAGAATTGGAGAAATTTTCGAAATTCATTGTTATTACGAACAGCCTGAAGGTAAGAATGTTGCAAATCTTCGTAACTAAAGGTGTATAAATTCTTAAGAATTTCTTCTATTGGTCAACTCCTTCTATTGATCGATCAGTCAAACCGATGCTCAACTCGTTTGAATTCTACAGGTGAGAGATCGCTTTCCGTTCGCGATTAATTCTCCACCCAGGTGCACCACTCGAGCACGCGACGGGACTTTAATCGCGAAACACGTCTAAACCAATTACGCTTGCCAAGCGTAGGATATCCCGTTCGAAGCGTTCCTCCTCAATAGCAACGCGTAATTCTTTATTTTTCTTTTTTTTTTTTTTTTTTTCTTGCAAGACGCGTGTTCTATCAGGCAAACGCTCGTGGAATCACAACGGTTCATCTCCTCTCTTTCTCTATTTCTCGTCGCGCTTTTCTACGCCCTCCAGAGAGTTCTGGAATTATCGCAACTCGGCGTGAAACTTAATAATTAGTTACGTAAGTTCCAGTTTAGCAAGGTAATGAGCGCCAGTCATCCATTAGCCGGTCTCATAATTGTAACCGAGCCTCTATTAAAATCGATCTTATAAACGCGCGTTTCCTCTCCCTTCTGGTTAGCTCTTGCCGAGCAGAGAGTTCGCACCGCGCTGCTCTAGCCAACGCTATCATCGTCGAATCGCGCGGTCTGGCTCGTGCGATACCTCGCGAATAACACCCTATAATTTCCGACATGCTACACCGCCACGCTCTTATCCACGACCCGAGATCCCCTGCTGAATCTCCACTGATCGGCGAGTTTCGTTCGATTTCCAGATGGGATTTCACGGCCGCGTGAGATCCAAGCCGCGTTCTCCAACTTTCGATCGGGGCTGGAAACAAGGCCACCTTCATCCCCCATGATTTTAACGATCATTTCGTTTCAACACTGCTTCCCTTTCGAGTCGAAAGTTGCCCAGAGATACGAGCCAAGCTTCTGCGCCCTACGTATCAACCTTTTCTCAAACGAGTTTCGATGCTACTAAATTGTTTTAACAACGAAAAGGTGTTTATAAGTAGTGAATATATAATAAGAAGGAGATTAGAAAAAGACAAAATAATTTTTCAATGGGATTTGTGAGCATGTTTGCTCTTAACCAAATTATCTATGTTCGGGGTTAACTCTGTTGTAGCGAGAATCATCGAATTTTTTTAAACTATCATCGTTCATTCTAAATCTTAATTACTTTCATGGAGGAGATAGCTTATTCGCATTTACAGATGCTTCCAAGCAGGCACATATATTTTTGTGCAAACTATCTGAGAGTTTGGAGAAGCTTCGGGAAAAATTCTTGAAAAATTTATCAAATCAACATCGTTTGGAACTGAGTGGGAGGATATCAAATTTTGCTCTCAAAAAACCAAGGAAAGTTGATCCTGACAATATATTGACTGAATTCTGAAAATAGTCGAATTAATTTCAATTTTATATTATTCTTTTTATTTATTATCAAAACTTGCTCTACGGCCCGCCAGAAATTGTAAAATGCGCCACGGTTGGACACTCCTGACGTAGAGTAGACGATCACTGTATATTGTGTATTTATAAACAGATTGCATAGAAATCCGCAGTTCAATGATGGTCAATCCGGCAATCTTTATAAAAGTTGGCCGTTAGTTTCGAAACGATTGGAGGAAAAAAGTATCGACTCGGATGCGAAGAATCTCTCGATTAAAGTTGAAACGAAATTTAACCATAACTTTAACCACGGTGCCGCGTGACGTTTCACAACGAGTAACGCTCGTTAGCCATAACTTCGATGGAATTCAAAGTCCAAAACCACGGCGCGCCGTGGTCACCGGCTTCCTCGAAAGTTCGATAAATTAACGTAAAACGGAGAATTTTCGACATTCTCTAATTGAACATTTTCCGGTGTTGCTTCTGCCAATATCGTCACAATCTTTACTATCCGCGAGTTTCTAATTGTCTCATATTTACTTTCCATGTGTATGTAGTATATATTATATCTGGACACCTCAGGCGGCGCGTACGATGACACAATGTCATGAGATTCACGGTGAATTACGCATTCCCGCAGTCATTATGAATTTTTCTTTTTCTTTTTTTTTTTCTTAGTGTCGCGGCGTCCGGTTAAACGGCGTCGCAGCTAATGCGTGTGGAATCTCGTTTTCTCGATGCGCGTAACTTTCCTGATGCTTGGAAAGTTTACGCAAAATGTTTGGCTACCGACTTTCTACCCTTGAAATTCGACACGGCGCCCATTGATGAAAGTTTCTCGTAATATCTGGGCGATTTCGTCTTTCTCTTGGGTCACTATCAGGGACTTTGTTGGAAATTAAAGAAACGAAAAAAAAAAAGAAAAAAAGAGAAAGAAAGAAAAGAGAACGACACAATCCATTAACGAGAAGCTCGACGGAGTTCATTTAGTAACGGGGTTTGTTTTTGTCGCGGTCTCGGTCTCGCACGTCCCGCGAGCTCTCACGACTTGGTAAGTTAGTGGTCTCGGAGAGGCGAACCGAGGCTGTTAAAGATTTAGAGCCGGCCGTTAACGGTCCTCGGCAATTTGCATTCGCGACGCGCCGGAGTGTGTTCCAAGATTTCTGTTTTCCTTCTTCTGTTTCGCCGTGTATCTTCTCCGAGGAGAAGTAACGACGATTCGCAAGAAACAAAGAGGATCGATCGAATAACACATCGGGCGTCGAAAAACGTCGCGAAGTACCTTGTACGTTTGTTAAATAGACTCGGAAAAATTTCGAAGGGTAAAAGTCAGTGAGATTCTTCAACTTCACGTAGAATCGAAGTCCCCCTGATTGTTTAGCTTCTAATGATATTCTCCGAATACAAAACAAAAGTTTGGAGATTTGAAAATATAATTCTAACAAGATTATTAATCTATGGGAAATATTGTGAAAATACGTAAAAAATTTTGATCTTGTTTCTCTCGAAACAGAACGCGCTTCACGTTCAAAAAAAACCTTGAACTGGAATTTATTACAAGGACCCGGTCCGTGAACGTCCCGTTTACGTGCCTCGTTAACTCGCGTATCCTTGATTTTACTGGCAACCATAGAAAGAAAGAAACATTCAATTTTCCGAGAGCATTGATTAACATTCCATCGGGCGATACATCAACCGAACGTTAACTTTCCACTTGCGAGAACATTCCAGCCTCTCATCATCCGTCCCCTTGATAATAATCCCTCTCGCATCGCTAATGCGCCAATCATTAATAACATTATACTCTCAATTACGCGAGTCTACGTTAGTTTCATCGTGATCTATTGACAACGGATCACGGGAAAGGGACACGGTTTGCATCCGGAAGCCGATTACGGTATACGTTGCAGGGCCTGGGTCACGAAGGCTCAAGGATCTCATTAATTAGTCCCCGCTTATACGTCTCATCAAGTCATCGATTATTTCATTCGCAATAAGAGAAGAGAGAAGCTGCGTTTTTCACGGCTAACGTATTTCCAGCCACGACGGTCAAAAAGCACGCGATTTTCCGCAAAACATTAATCACCTTTGCGCTTTGAACGACAATAGATCAAATTAAGAGGGACTCGCGGTAGTGTCAAGTGTTGGCCTTCCACGAATGATGCGCTTAATCTGCTAATAATCGACGAGCGATTACTTTTTTCAAATCAACTCTGAACCGGAACGCTCCTTGCGATGTTCGCTTCGAGAAGCTAACAGGAATCGATCAATTATATATAGCCGCTTAGGGATGCCTGTTTCTTGTCTTTCGTAGAATGTGAATTAATTAGAGGATTATGGATAAAAAGGACTCGTGACTGAGGGTAAGGTTTATTTTCGAAAATCAAGCGAGACGAAAAAAAATTAACGATACTGCGCGAATACGAGGAAAAAGAGAATTTTTCCCAATCGCGTGATAAAGTTGTAAAATCATCGAACGCATTAACAACCGCGTGTTTAACATCGGACGTGATAATCTCACGCAATCTTATTTAAATTCAAGTTTCTGTATAGCAATAATATCCTAGTAATAATAAATTTCTGTAATACAATAATAATATTCTGTGTTCGTCAATTTCACAAAAAAAAAAAAAAAAAATTAAAAGATGATTCTTTCAGTCGCTAATTGCACGATTAGCTCAAAACCGGGAAAAGTGTCGGGACGCTTATGAGTGGTAATTTATGTATCACCTGCTGGGATCGGGAAATCTTTCACCTAAAGCGTTGGAAACTAACGATTTTCCAAGAAACACCGATCAACATTCCACGTTCCGTCCACGAAGCGAGGAACAATCGTCGACGCTGCCACGATGCGCGTACCATTAATGCGGCGATAATTAATAATATTACACTGACAATTACGCACGGTTGTATTTGTTTTATCGCGATCTATCGGGCAGGGATCTTGCGCGCGCGAAAGCCAGAACGTTTCACCGATGCGTAACGAGCGGTCTCGCGTGCGAGCCGCGCGCGTACGAGTTCCATAATTTATGCGCGCGTTATCGCCACGCATAAATTAATACTATGTAATACGCGTCCCTCGAACAGCGTTGGTTGCGCGCACCGTTCTCGAGATCGGATCGAACACTCGAACGGACGATCGCCGTGACTCGCGAGCATGTCCCACGAACTTAGTGTCGAACATCTCGCGCCACTGCCACGGTGGATGATCAACCTATTAAGTCAAAAGAGCGAGTCAACTCGTCGCGTGGATTATGCTTATCTTCACGATTAACTAATCGTTTGCTTTCTGATCCATTATAGCGTAATATCTGTCAGCGGGTATAAAAATTCCTATGAGTGAAAAATAATTCAGTTGACAGTCCAAGCTACGCCCCTATTTGTCTCCTAATATCCACTTGCCTAAAATTTTCCGTCAACCTAGAAAATTCTGCCAAACTGGACAGCTTGCAATGTCAATCTGTCGAAACGAAACGAGATATTTATCGCAAATATCGAACTCATTCGTTAAAAACAATTGTCTTCTCGGGGACGATAGATGTTCGACAGAGAATTCACGACGAGCAAAGGTCGGATGGGGTCACCGGCGATCCGACGAGATAAGCGGCATGAACCGCGCGCGATTTTACCATGAGCGGCACGTTTGAAAGTTGGCGTGGCGCGTACCGGGCTCGCGTGAATTTCCGATCCAGATTATATTAAGATAAAGACCCGCGGATGGGCGTGACCGGCGCCGCCGACGCTCAACGCCGGCCTCGTTACAATTTCGGAAAGGTGGAAAGAGAGATATCGGTACGGTGAAATCGCCACGCCGGAGATCGCGATCGCGAAGGGTCGGCTCTCCGTGGCTCGATTCCCGGTCGCGATTCAGCATGGCGCACGAGATCGTGGCCCGATAACCACACCGATGCACGTCTCTTTATACGTCCGCCCGAGGGCTATCGCGGTCAGATATCGTACGCTTAATTAGAACTTTTACAGTGAAATTCCGTTGCTCTTATTGGCATTGATAGCGACTAACGATGAACTTGGCTACACGTACACTATAACTAAGATATAGTAAGGAATTTTTAAATTCAATCTATAGTATTTTGATATGCTTTAATGTGGGATTTCAAAGTTAGACAACCAAAGAGTGTAAGTATATTAAACTTAATATACAGTACTGTAGTACATTTAACTTAATATACAGCATATATTGGCATTGATAGCGAGTAACGATAAACCTAGGTAATGTACAACAAGATATAGTGAGAAGTTTTTAAATTCAATTTATGGTATACTTATAATATGGAATTTGAAAGTTAGACGACCAAGGTGTGTAAGTATATTAAACTTAATATACAGTATTGTAGTACATTTAACTTAATATACAGCATATATTGGCATTGATAGCGAGTAACGATAAACCTAGCTAATGTACAAGATATAGTGAAAAGTTTTTAAATTCAATCTGTCGTATACTTATAATGTGGAATTTGAAAGTTAGACGACCAAGGTGTGTAAGTATATTAAACTTAATATACAATATTGTAGCACATTTAATTTAATATACAGTATATATTGGCATTGATAGCGAGTAACGATAAACCTAGCTAATGTACAACAAAATATAGTGAGAAGTTTTTAAATTCAATTTATGGTATACTTATAATATGGAATTTGAAAGTTAGACGACCAAGGTGTGTAAGTATATTAAATTTAATATACAGTATTATAGTACATTTAACTTAATATACAGCATATATTGGCATTGATAGCGAGTAACGATAAACCTAGCTAATGTACAACAAGATATAGTGAAAAGTTTTTAAATTCAATCTGTCGTATACTTATAATGTGGAATTTGAAAGTTAGACGACCAAGGAGTGTAAGTATATTGAACTTAATATACCGCATATATTGGTAGTGATAGCAATGAACTTAGCTAACATACAGTAAGATGTAGTGAGGAATTTTAAAATTCAACCTAGAGCATTTTGATATACGTGGAATTTGAAAGTTAGGCAAACAAGGAGTGTAAGTATATTTAATTTAATATATCTTTCTCTCTCACGCTCATACTCTTGATATCATATTATTTTACAAGTACTGCACACACCGTAGTGCAATACCTGCAGGCCATCTCTGAGCCGTCCGAAGGTCATAAACTTGATCTACACTAGGTTTCAGCACTCTTGCAGTAATGACGAGAGAATGGAAAAACACGATCTGCAAGAGAGAGCATCGAAATCGAGGAAATTTCAAAATGACTGAACAAAACCAATATCCTTCAGTGTCTAGCTAACCTGTACATCTGATTTAGCGATAGTTCATCCATCCGTTTGTTCAGCTTATCGTTTATAAATGTACGCACTCAGCGTTTCAACCTGAATTTACATAAATTGCAAAAGAGAATCACGACGACAGCTTTGTTTGTAACGGAACGCGTTCGATGAACTTTGAAGGAATAAGTTGCCCGTCCTCGAAGTTCGCAAAAGGAGCAGGACGTTCGTGGCACGGATCGAAGAGGTGCGAGACGCAGAGTCGTAAGCGCGGGTATTACGACTTGGCAGCGAAACGCAAAACCCGCGTTCAGGATAAAGAGAGAGAAAGAGAGTGAAAGAGAGAGAGAGAGAGAGAGAGAGAAGCGGCGCAGAGAGGAACGTTTAAGAAGCCCATCGGGATGCCGTGGGGGCCACGATACATGTAGCAAAGGTCGGGCCAGCACTAAACGCCAGACAATGCCCGTCGGCACCCTTTATGCTTTCCTCGATCAGGCCGCAGGATGGCTCAGAAACAGCTCTGCAGAGTTCGTAAAATCAGCCTTCTATCTCGATTCATGGCCTAACTTACTCTCTTGTAAAGTGGGTCGAGCCACGCCAATCAGAGCGCGTGTTTCTTTCCGTTCCAATCCTTTCAATCCATTTCGACGATCCTCGTGAATCCTTCGTAACACTAGTAGCTCCGGTCGATACGTTCTTATTCCTTCGATTTTGGGTTTCTATTTCCGATGGATAACAATACGTGCAAATCTTCGGAGAGAGAGAGAGAAAAGTTTCAAGATGCTACCAGTTTCTATAGTTGATAATCAAGAACCTCATTTCTCACTAGTTCTCTCTGTCATTTTCCTCCAAACGATCATCGAGCTCTCCGTGTTTACAGAGACAAGCAAAACGCGCGTTCGATAAAAATCGCGAAAGGACAAGGATGTCTTTCCACATCTTGCCGCGCGGGAATCTATAATTAAAATCAATCAGAGGATCTATTTATACCCGTCCGGTGACCAGCCAGCCTCGCGCACGGCAAAAAGAAGAACGGCCATCGATTCTTCATTCCGATGTCGCGGCTCGTCACGTTCTTTTTCCGCGAGTTGTTCCGCCGCGTGCGTCGATTCGCATCAGCACCTTCGTCTCCACGCTCCGGGTCGTTAGGGAATCGCGACGTTGGAAGAGAAAAGAAAACAAAAAAAAAAAAAAAAAAAAAGAAAACGCACACACGCACGCGTGCACGCGCTGTGGGGTCGTATTAACAGTTCGATAACGGACGGTGGATTTTTCTCTCGCACAACTCATTTCGATATTTTCGCGACGACTCGATCGTCGGAGAGGGAGAGGCTTGTCTGGCTCTTTCTCGAACGTGTCGTTTCGCGGTTGCGCGTTCACGCGCATCCCGCTGAAGGGGAATTCCTTTCCTTTCCTTCGGGGAAATTAAGCGGACTTTCAGAAATCGACGTTGCACCTGGGGGGTCGACGCTGGACACTCTTTAAACAGAGAACGTTACGTGCACCGTGCAAATGTAAACGGCCGTTACTCCCTGACCTCGTCGTATCCGCCGACCGTTTCCACCGGTTGACACCGGCGTGTACAACTCGGCGTTAACCGAGAATAGGATAAACCTAACTTTCTGTATACCGTTTTATGGATTTGCTCGGCCAGCCATAAAGGATAATGCCGCCCGCGGCTTGGCTACGTATTACGTTTACGCATGCGTATATCACGCATTTAATTGTGGGGGAACAATTGCGGCATCACGTTGATTGTTAAACCTGCTGACCTGACGATCGGCTCGTCGCATCGAAGTCGGTAGAAATCCAACGCTTTTCACTATAGTCCCGTTTTTAGGAAATCGAGTCAAAATAGATTCATTGTATACTAGAAACATTCTTGCAACTTTATCGATTGCTTCAGACTGCTTTTGATACTACGACAGTTTGTCACTTTAAAGAGAATGAAAGTTTCGAGTCTAGGTTCATCGTCAGTTCACGTGGAACTCGTGACAATTCTCGGATTATGATCATACCTATGTACGAGAGAAAATTGTCAAACAACGAATCCACCGGCTATAAATGTATACCGGACGAAGGATTCACACGACCATCGACACCGCCGTGCTCTTTCTTACCTACCACTGTGGCACAATAATCATGCAAATCGGACCGATCGAACGTAGCAACCACAACGTAAATACTGCTCGTTTCACGATAACGCTCAAACATACTTTTGCGTTCGCTGGAAAATTCCAATTTTAACAAGAAGTAAAATAAAAGGCACATTTGCACGGAAGAATTTAAAATTTAGGTTTATCGTTTATCGATATAGAAAAAAATTTAACCCTCCATTTATTTAATCTTTTTGTGCGTAAATCGAAACTTTCCAAGCGCTATCGAACTCTTCGTTTTTACTGTTATAAGAATGATTCGAATAAAGTACCAATCATAAGTTATGCCTGAAAAAAAATCAAATTATCAGAATCGCGAATCCTACCATCGGTGGTAGAATAGGGTGTAACGAGTTTATGGAGAATCCTGCCGGCAAAGTGGTGGCATTTTATGTCGAATTTTTTTGCGTCGCGTTACTTTGTCAGCGATAGTCACTACGATCACGATCACGTGGCGTGTCAATCGTGGAAGGTCGTGAGAGGACATATAACGCATGGCTGCCGGTCGGCAATGTACGAGCATGCATTATCCAAAGATTACGATTATTTTATAGCAGTGTACGCGCGAGTCGTAAAATTTGCATGCCATTTTAACAACTGGCTTCCTGCTGATGTCGGCTTGTAGTACCGGCCATCGTTGTATCGTGGTTGGGCGTGTGGATCAATATGGGTGCTTTTTAATTGACAAATAAATCATCTTGCGGAACCTAGAGCCAGAGAGCATAGAGTATCTCGAGCGACGTTTATTCATCGGCATTTTCCTCCTATTTCATTTCCTCAAAGTATCTCGCTCGTTCCCAAAGAACGAAAAACTCGATCGACCTCAGTTCTCACTTGCGGACGTTTCTTCGGTTGTCTGTAGGATCTCTACATTTCGTAAGGCAATTTCGAGATGTATCGAGAAATATCTGTTAAACCTACGCGTCTCTCCAGCCAGAAGACATTTCGAAGAAACTTGGAAAGAGCGCGGCAAAGAAGTCTGACAAAGACCGCAAATTAGGGGAAAGCCTAGCGGCACGACGCTACCGAAAGGACGACGGCGCGGCTGGCTCATATTAATAGCGAACACGACTTTTAGACGGTGGCGCGGAGGTTACGGAAGCCACGGAGCGATTATTCGTCCAAGCTATTGTGGTCCTCGCTCAGTGGGAGCGCGTTTACACGCTCCTATCGTTCCTTTGGCTTCGACCGAGCCTCTCGAGCAACAGATTCTTCCCCTTTCGCGCCACCGACGTCGTTCTACTAGACCTCCGTGTCCCGCTTTTGCTCGGGGGAGGAGGAGGGGTGAAGGGGAGGGCTGTATCAGTACTTGCACCACGTATTCGGGTTCTACCAGCGCGCTACCCGGTAGCCGAGGTATTTACCTACTTACGCGTCGCAGCCACACACGTGGCGGCCAGCGTGTGTGCATGCGCTGTCGGGACATAATGCTCGAGAAATATGAGCTCACGACCCCCGGCTATACGGATTCTGATGATGAGAACGAAATGAGGCTGCGAGCGAGGTAGCTGCATCCGGAGAGGAGATCGGAGAGTGATTCATTGGCCAGGCGGCCAGGGATTAAAAATTGCCCGGTGTCAGGGGTGGATAGTATGTTACTTCGAAAATCGAGCGATAGTCCCCTCTGGTGGCCCTCTTTGTTGGCCGGCGATAGTGAACCTAGAAAAGAAGACTGATCCAATACGATAAAACTATCATATGTTGTCGCAATGATTCAACTAACAATGTCAATTCGTAATTTTGTCACGGGAGCTCCGTGCGTGTGGATTTTGAGGCTGAATGACTGTAATTCGCTTGAGGAACGAGCGATTTGTTTCTCACAACGACGTTTGTTCGTCGTAAAGAGGTGACGTGAATAGTTGGCTCCGAGATCAATTTTCGGAGCACCGCTGCTCTCTTCTTCGCCTGTTCCGATGTAAATTTCCGATGTGTAGAGAATACAAATCGCTTCGACAGGATTTTCATAAGTTGGCTCGGAGCACGCACTCGAAGAAAATCGCAATCGCCACGATTGTAGATCTGTATCGCGTAGAATCATTGTTCCCTATGACCATCGATCGAGGCTCAAAGGCCATTGTGGCGAGAAATGAATAAAAACATTGTGAGAGGAGTCCGTCTGTTCGCAGGCATCATACAATTATTCCGCGTTGGTTACCATACAATGCTTACTTAAAGTCAGAGATTTCGTCGCGCGATTTCTAAGAGCTACCAGGAAAATGGCTTCATCAGCCGGGCTGTTTGCATGCGGCCAATCGTTCTGGCCCGTTCTCCGCCGAGCCACGGACATGGCTAACCGAGATTTTCTCTCGAATTGATTATTCCTGACGAACACTCGTGAAAGAAAGGCGAAACGAGGCATTCTTTCTCCGACATTCGTACTCTTGACTCTTGTCTCTTTTTTTTTTTTTTTAACATCTTATTTCGCAACCATCAATCTGCTTAGTTGTAGAATTTAGATTGTTTGTCCATAATTGAATGTTGTCCACGTCATTCCATGATCTTTCATAAACACACTTGCAGCCTGACGGAACTCAAAGCGCAAAGAGCAGCGAAATTTGTCAATCCTCTCTATTGAAATTACTCGTCACGATTCCACGGCTCGTGGTTACTAATTTCTCGAGGCCGACGTCTTTCATCGAGTCATTGGAAATCCAAAGGAAATAGCCTGTTCGCGACTAGTGTTTTTACCCACAATTATACATGTCGTAAATATCTTAACGTTCCACGTCCATAATACTTAATAATAATAATAATGGTAATAGTAGACGATAATCTGTCGTATCGTGACGTTTGATCGATCGTAGCAAGGTTTTTGCGCGAATTCTACGCGGCACGTCTGTCTACTGAAAAAAATGGAGAAAAAGAGAGAGAGAGAGAGAGAGAGAGAGAGAGAGAGAGAGAGAGAGAGAAAGAACAACACGGTGTCACGGACGACACAGGTGCACAATGCACGTGAGAGAGTTCCGTATGGTAGACTACTTAAAATGCATTGGCAATAAGCGACGTCGCGTTACGCGTCGCCGTCAGGGTGTCTGAGACTTGTCTATGGGTCGAGCCATTCATGGCTTCGTCCAACTTTAGCGCGAAGAGCAGCGAAGCTTTGAAAGTCCTCTTTCGTCCAGTCGTGACGCAAATGACGGTACCAACGCACCGCCAGAAAGCGGGAGAGTTATAAGATTATTGTAGTCGAGGAAGATGACCGAGACGACGGGATACATGAAATTTGTCGCTAAGTCAAAGTTACAGATATATTTCGGAACGTTTCGATCCACGCAGATTTCCATCTTTGATCCAATACTTCGATCAATGTATTCCCTGGTGAACCTTGCATCCAGGAGAACCTTGTTTAGAGGAGCAAAAACCCGCGTGAACGAGGCGAAATTTTCGTTTGCCTCGTTCACCAGGCCCCCATTAACCCGACCGGTTCGCCGTTCTAATTTTCATACTCTCGAGATCGGACGGGAGGTCGACGTGTTTCGAGACCTTTAGGCTCAGCACGGCCGTAATTAATTGGGAACACTATTAAAATCATCGGCCTATCGCTCGTTCTCATCCATAAGTGCCTGTAGAGCTCGCCTGGCCGAGCAAGAACGGCGACGTTCCGCCGGTGCTGATAGCCACTTTTTCCCACTGTAGATAATTCATCAACTTCTTTGCCCCAACGCCTCCAGACACACGGCGCGGAACCTAAACCTCACGATCTATAGCGCGGGGCACGAATTTCTAATCCAGAAACCATCAGCGTGCGTTCACACCGTGGGTAATGGCACCTCGCGGAGAGCCAAACGTTCAACTCGACCACGCAATTTACGTACACGGATCACGAGCTAAGGACTTTGAGGAAGGGTAACCCTTCTTCCTACTCCTCCTTTCTTCCTTCTCTCTCTCTCTCTCTCTCTCTCTCTCTCTCTTTCTGTCTTCTTTCTTTCAATTACATCCGACCAATGTGTCCAAGTCGGTTAGCCGGCTGTCTGAACATCTGACCGCTCCCGGACGAGGTGGTTGAAACGTAATACTGATAACGAGTACCTAATTCAAACATGGCCGTGTCATAAGTCCCGCAAAGTGCGCTGTAAGTTTCCCTGCTAGTCGTAATGGTATTTATGGGCAATTGCAAGCTCGCTCGAACTGCTTCAGGTAGCAACAGGTTCGCTTCGAGCTCGTTCCGGAAAACCATCCACTGGAATCCCATCCGTGGAATATGTTACCCTTTCTCGCCTTGTTTCTACGCCTATAACGTGTGTCAAGTAGAAACTGAAACTTCCAAGTTTCAACTATCAAGAACAATTATGTCCTTCACAATAGTTACTATTGCGACTTATTTGCGGTTGTGATATTTATTTTTCGGAGAGTGAAAGAGTAATAGTACGATCTAGCCAATCGCATTCAAAGAACGTTGTAGGTCGTCTGAAAACGGTGAAATTAAAGTATTGATAGAACGATCGATGCCAACCGTTTCTAGAGGACACTAATTGTAAGCATAACAAGCTCGCGGTACTTCCGAGTCTTGATCTAGTAAAACATTAAAGAAAATAAACCAAAAGATATTTAACAGAAATACACGTTAAACCAGGATTTCAAATGCAAGAATATTTAACAATATTCCTACGCCAACAATTACTTTACATTATACAAACAGCAAGTCGATATTAAACCGCAATTCTCGTGCCCCTATCACCCCTCGACCACATTCAAATTCCCGTCACCGATGAAAACAGGAAACCCGAATGTCCGCGGCATAGCAACGTCGCTCTCAAACAAAAGTCATCGAATTGTGTGTCGGCGGCGCTCGGTTCTCACTCCTGCTCGCGCGATCGTAAAGCTCGCCCATTTGAATATGAATAAAACGTTCTCGTGTAGTCTCGCGCGTACGCAACACAGCGAAACACTGCAGCCAGACAGACTGGCGCATCCTCTGGTCAGAGAATCTAGTCAGCGGCGGCTCCGGCT
Source organism: Frieseomelitta varia (assembly GCF_011392965.1). Lineage (NCBI taxonomy): Eukaryota > Metazoa > Arthropoda > Insecta > Hymenoptera > Apidae > Frieseomelitta > Frieseomelitta varia. Next base: position 1,014,133 of record NW_025109550.1, read on the forward strand.
CTCAGCCGAACTCCGGGAGTGTTTTACGCGCACGCATTTATGGATTGTTTAATGGCGGGCTCCTACAAATTAGACGAGCGGTAAATCAGCCATCGAACGGACCACACCGCGCTCGCACAATGCACGGTGGGCATTGTTGCGGCCGACCTCGTGGTGGCTGCGGCCAATAAAATATTGGGTGCACGCGCTGCCTCGCTCACGGCGACACCGACCACGGCCGAGATCGGTCTGCGTATCATCGTTTGCGTTCGCGGGCCTTTTTCGCGAGGAGAAAAGCCAGCCCGGCTCGTATATCAATAGACGAAGCAGGAAGAATAAAATATGCCCTCGGTCAGGAGAAATAACGAGCCGTGTCGTGAGAAAATTCGACGACGGCCATTGTCGCGTCAACTCGGCTTGAGACTCTTGGCTTCTCTTGGCTTCAGGAAGGAAAAGACGCGGTTGTAGTTAAGCTCGAGCAACGAGGTACCGAGTGCAGCAATGACTTCGGATTGGATTTTCTCATAACGTCGGGCAGGCTGCGTAATGCGCGGAAATCGCGATTCTGACAGAGCGCAGCTGACGGATTATCGATGCACCGCAACCGGTTGGATACTTGGTGTATCAAATCGTTGTTGCTAATTTCTCACGCCTCTTACACAACAGTTGCCGCGAATTTTTAAACAAGTAGATTCGACCAGCCGGAAGAATTAATTTAAGAATAATTTACGTCAAGCAGCTACTGATACGAACGCTTCCGTAATGCTCTGTTGCTCCCAAGCAGATAATTCAGTGAACCAATTACACTTGATCCAAGTACGTTGCATTGACGAATTGCGTTAACAAGGAAAGTGAAAGGAAATTGGTCTGGCAACGATAGTTTCACTTTCAATTGAAAAAAAAAGAAAAGAAACAAAAATATCCATTTCAGGAATGAGGTTTCTTCGCGACTTATGTAAAAGACGACAAAGATCGCTTTCTTCTCTAAGATGAACTTATTGCAAAGATCTATCTCTCCATTTCCCGACCATATCTCCAACTTATTGAATATTGTCGTCAGCTTGTATCCACGCTCTTAAAGTCCATCGCGCCTGCAGTAGATTACAATCAACATTCATCTTCGATATTAGCCATGACCATAAGGTATCTTCAATAACGAGAAACATCCGAGGCGAAGAAATTCTTTCGCCAGTCCAAGAAGAATCTACATTCATTACCACACGGTCTTCTGCCACATTTCACACCATTATACCGTTCCACTTCGCCTATAGCGTACGCGTCAGCGATTCCACTTTTACTCGGAGGGGACAAGGATGTCGCACGGGTGTGCTCGCTCGCGAGACGAGAATCGGTGCAACGAGCCACCTAATCGCCCGTTGCCAAGGGAAACCGCAGCTATCGACAGTAGTCGAAGGCTGTTGGCAAGGAAACTTTCAAACGCCAAGCCACACACGCTGGAACACACGACCGTGTGTGCACGCGGCGATGCGAGTCATACAAGTATTAAAAGACACACACGGCGCGCGAATAGTGATTACCACGAGGCTGCTCGCAGCTATGGCTGCAGGTTGATTATCTCACCTGTCCTGACTCTTTTACTCTCGCTCCTGCTGTAATAGGTTCCTCGTCCACATACGAGCCAGTGCTCTACCGCTATCGCGCTAGCCATGCGATTATATTTCTTGCTCCCCTATATCTTTGCTGTTCTCCCTCCCTCCCACCCTCCCACATGCCGGCGTATTTCTTTCCAGGCTGTGTCTTTTTCTTTCTCCTCCGTAATTTTTTCCTTCCCTCGTGATACTGGTTTCGAACTGTTTGGATCGTAGACAGCTGAATTAAAGCTGATTTTTGAAAGAAAGAACAGTTTTTTTTGGCATTTAACGCGAACAAGGCGATAATTCAATTTTTGAAAGTATCTCGCACTTTCTTGGACCGTTTCACGATCGAACCAATCGCTTCAATATCAAAATTTAGAGTACCAGAAGAAACCTACGATTCATCTGACCGTCACAACGCCATCTTCTCCAACAAATCAACATCAAAAGGAAATGGTCTTTCTTTCTTCACCCCGAAGGAAGGAAGTCGCGTAATTTACAATTTCACCTAAGCACGTTGCTCCCAACGGGTTCACCCCGGAGCCTCTTATCTATCCAATGGCTCCATACAATACTTCCACCAATCTTATCTCCCATAGGCTAGTTCGTTCGCGCAGTTTGCGTTCCACCGTCGAACAAAGAGGGACGACAGCACGAAACCAATCTCGAGAGAGGTGAATCCAATCGCCGAAAGAAAAGACGCTGGCGCACAGAAAACTCCATTAGACGTTAGATAGTTCTTGGTGCTTGGTCGTTATGCGCGCAGAGAACAGCAGTGGTGCACAGGAGGCTCGATACGAGCCTCTGGTGGCCGTTGTAAAGCGAGACGCGAGGTTGTCGTTGGGGCAGCGTGACGGAGGCCGGAGGGGAGGACTTTGCAGCGGCGGCGGCGGTACCAGCGAGCGTAAGAACAGTCGCTTTTTTGTCCAAGTCAATATATCAGCGCGGGGGCCATGTCTAACGGATAATGCACTGGCCGATCCCTCCTGCACGACGAAAGGAAGCTGGTTGCTCGCACGACCGCCACAGCTATTGCCGATCCGCGCCGCTGCCGCGAAACGCTCCGGGCACTTGGACGATTGTCGTTGTCAGAGAAGAAAACTACTTCATTTTCCACGTTGGTCGCGCAAGCTACCCAGTTACCGAGGCAAAATGGCCTTCTTCCTCTTCTTCTGCGAGATATTTTCACCGATCGGGTTATCTCGGATGAAACGAAACGGGAAAGCGACGTTTCTTCTTCTTCTGCTTCTTCTTTCAGGAGAGATTGAAAGTACTTTCGACAAATGTGCAGAATAATGCGGAGGATTCGAGGATTTAATTCTCTCTCGACGAGAGGAAAGTTTTTTTTCGCAGCGGCAGAGACGGTGAAGCAAAGCTGCGCGCGACTTAACTACGGTCGAGTTATATAAATAACGAAACTTGGGAGAAGAAGAGAGATCGAGCGACGATCCGAAATACTTGACGTGGCCATAGAAGATTTCGAACTTTCACCCGGATGGCAATTATTCCGGCTGTGTTCGTCCGATTCGTGAACTCGTTTGCGACGTAAAAGGAAACTCACGAAATGTATGATACGCGGTGTTCGAAGAATTCGATTTCCAGTTCCTCTCCGCGATCATCAATTTGCTCGAATAATCAAGATCTTGCTGTAGTTGACTGATCGATGAAGATACACCCTGTGTATGCGCGTTTGTATCCTGGTCGCGTCACCGTCGAACACTCGTCGTTCAATTAGCCTCGCATTCCGGCAGCGACAGATGTTGCTACCACCCGCGGCGCGGCATCGTGAATTTGATCGAAGGAATATGGATACGGCCGCGGTATCAGTGGTCGCGGTTTCACGCGGCGCGAGTCGAACAACGGTAAGAGACACTTCACGGCGCTCCGCGTGAAATATCAAATTCAGAAGAGGAACAATTAATTACAAAATTGCATGACGACCGTGATGCCAGGTTATTCGAGGCCAGCGTGCGTACACGCGCGTGATATACATAATGGCATGACAATTTCACCGCGGATTTCTTCTTTCCTTTTCTTTTTTTTCTTTTTTTATTTCTCCTTTTCTCTCTTCATTTAAAGGAACGACCTGATCATTAAGCGCGACGAGCCGCTGCTATCGATCAGCGGCCAGACACTAGTCGATCTACGCTCCGTCCGCCTCCGGAGCTGTCGAGTGACGTCAAGTTGATTAGCATCTGGCGCGACCGATCGCCCCACGAATTATTGTCACTGCACGCTTCCGGGGTAGCCGTTTCTTTTCGCCACGACGCCCACTTTGCCGAGGGATCGACGCGCTGTCGATCAGCGATCGTAATCGAATCGTAGATCCTGCTGGCTGAGGTATAATTATCGCGGCTGGCTAACGATTCAGAGTAGCCGTCTCGCCGGATTGTGTTTGTGATACTAACAGTAGGCAATTTTTAACGATCAACATCCAACAACTGACTGATAACAAACCTATTTTCACCCATCAAAATTATTATTTTTCTATATTTCCTTTTTCAATAAAATTGAAAATTTAAATATTTCATGGAACGATCGCGGTAGCTAGGTCGATTAATCCCGGTGCTTTGCTTTGTGACGCATCAAAGAGAGGCATCGTTTGACCCGAGGGTTAAATCTCCGCCGGTAATCTCCTTTCATTACGTTGACTAAGAAAAGCCCGGTCATTTTTCACCTGTAAGACACGGTTCGCGCGAATGTTGCCATCCCAACTCCACTTTTCCTAGTCCTGATTTACGATTACCGACCGATTACCGACAGCGAAAGTCACCGCGAAAAATAACGTCCCCCGGGAGCGTATCCGTGCCGATGGCATCCGCCACTCGCGGCTCTCTTATCTTAAGGCGAACGGACCGCGAAGCGAGTACCACGGTGATCTTCTTCTTCTTCTTCTTCCTCTTCTTCTTACCGCTGTGCAACGTAAGTGGCCGTAGCTTGCCGTAGGCCTTGCCGCTTCGAAATTACCGGCACGCCGCTATGAAAATGATAATTTACTGTGACGGGCCTCGGGCCTATGTATCTGGTTCACGCGAGAACGCCGCTACCGTATTTTCATGCTCGTGCCATGACTACAGGCTGTTTCATAGACGAGCACACGTGGATGATGGTTATTCGCCGCGCGAGAGGCGCTGAAGAAGCTGAGCTCGATTTCTTCGAAGCTGCACGAATGGAAGCTGGGAGCGTGATGACCGGCATTTTGCGTAAAATTTTGTTAAACTGAGGCTTTTACGAAACTAATATATCGAGGGTACCCAATACACGTCGTTTTTTCATACTGTAGAAAATTTTATTCCATTTAAATCATTTCTTTTAAATTATTGTCACTAGATGTTTATCAAACTTGAAAAAAAATGACATTGTTTATGGGAACCCCTAATAAAAACCGTGAAAGATGTATGAATTACTTTCAGTCTTCGCAGTTCCTGCACCGATAAGATTTTCGAAGAGAAAGTAGGAAGCAAAACGAAATTAAGGCAAACTAATCCGTCAGACACGCGGGTATTTACGTTCGCGATTTCCCATCGTGCTTTATCCAAGCGAACGCTAATTAATAACAAACATTTATCCACGAGCGTGCCGATTAGTCCGGCCGATAAGCCAGCGAGCCGGTTCCCACACGGAGAGCGTTCGTTAGAGAGCCGGCCGTCTCAGAAACGTAATCATTACCGTTGTTATTATCGTTATCGTCATTATTATACCATGAATAACTAAAACGTGCAGACGAATCGGCGAAGTCATTCTCGCCCTCATCTGGCCGGGACGGAAGAGAGGAGGCGGCGCGGCGGCGAACGAGGAATCGTGGAGACTTACCGGTCACGGCTCGAAGAAGGATGAAGAAGAAGAAGAAGAAGAAGAAGAAGAAGAGGCCTTCGCGCCTACGTTTTCACTCGTTTCGTCCCTCTCCAACCTCCTTTGTGTGTGTGTGTGTGTGTGTGTTTGTGTGTGTATGTTATCTCTTTCTACGCGGTCTCTATACATCGTAGCGCGCGCGCGCGCGCAGCCCGAGTATTCGCCAATTAAGCTCTATTGAAGCGGTCAGGCACCGCAAGGTGGCCTCACGCCGAAGACCTGGCCGTTAAATCCAGATTAAGAGCGGCGCATGACACGTTGAATCCGTGGGCTCGTCGATCCAGAAACATTTAATTTAGACGTTACCGCCTGTTGCCAGGAGGAGAGATATCTCTTTATTCACGGTAGGTACGGGTCACGCACAAGCCCAGTCCGCGGCGAGGCCCAGGGGCGGATTAAAACGTCCTCTCCTTGCCCACGCCGGGGATTTATTATAAGCGACGACGCTATTTTCTTTTTTCCTTTTTTCTTTTTCATCCCCGGCGCACGGATCTTTCCATCCCGTTGAAGGCAATCTACGAGATTCAACCTCCTCGTTGCCTCGTGTTATTTCGCGGAAACCGAGAGATTACGTTATATCGATGCCTCGGTGTACGGGTACAGGCTTGGAGATTTTATCGCTAGTTTGCCAAGGTATCATCCTACGTTAGTTATCGAGGCTACCAGAAGAAAGATTGTGCGCTGGCTGTCGCTGTCTTCCTCGACGATTTCAATCCTTCATCGATTCTTCCAACCGAGAGATTCTCAGCTTCGCGCGCTTACTCGAAGAGCGTACAGGCGAGGAAGGCGGTTGGGTCGATACAAAGGAGGCCGAGAACGAGGCAGAGGGCGAGGAAAGTGGTCCGCGGTCGTTAGAAGATTACGATCCTCGACCGTGAGTAAAGGAGAACCCTCTCCTCCCGGAGGCATCGCCTTCTCCACCCACTTGTCCCTTTCGATGTGTGTTTATTCAATGATAACAAATTACCGAACGAATCTGTGCAGTCATACTCTATAATTGCGACTACCGACGTGGTGGCACGGTGTCCGTTCGGTGTTCGCTCGTCGATAAATCGTTCCGGGAGGTTAGGATCCGCGAGACAGTCGAAGGTGAAAAAGCTGCGGCAATAACAGGGGGCCACGGCATAGAGCGACGCGTGTAAGAGAGTCAAAGGAACGCTAAACAGTACGTCTCGCGCTCGAAAGCATTCATCCTATTTCTATCGCGCCGGTGATTATATTGCCTTCGCGGCCTTTTTTTTTTTTTTTTTTTCTCCTCCCTCGACACGTTGTCGTGTCGGCATCCTAACGTAGAATTATTCCGCGACGAAGGCCGTTAACCTTTAACAGCAGAAAAGAACCTCCGCGCTGTGTAAATATCGCGGTATGGACGAGTAGACCCGATACGATTAGCATCTTTGACGTAATTGGCGAACGCCGACAATCGCGACGACGCGTATAAGTGAGAGAGGATCTTTGCGAAACTAGTCGTTCGCTGGGCATGCACATTGATTCATCTAATTGTGGTACTCGAGGCCTTTTCTTCTACATTCAGAACAGCGAAAGGTGGAGATTAACATCGATCGTGTTGGACATCGTTCCATGTGCGACAATACCTTTCCGTAATAAGTACTACGGAAAATTATAATTATTGTACAATGTGCGAGAACAAATTGCTATTATTCCTAGAGCATTTTATGTCGTAGGACCTAGACCTAGACCTGGAACTTGAATCACAGTATACACAGTTGTTATTACAACGGGAATGCGACTTGCTCGTTTCGCGTCATCGGCGTTCCTCGTTCGAGACGCTGTCAAACGTCAATCAAAAGAGCACGGAGCCACGAAACTACCATAAAGCATGAGCGTGTAGGAGGTAACGCTAGAAAAATCGATATAGGGAGGCGCGAAAGTGTAACGCGGCGGGTGGCTGCTGCCGGCGGCGCGTACACGTTCACGTTCACGTTCACGTTCACGTTCACGTTCACGTTCACGTTCCAGTCTGGAACAGAGACTGCCGGCTTCTCGAGCCGGCAAACTCTCACGGCCTCTGAACTCGTACTCGTCATAACTGCAAATGGAATGAATACCTGCCTAGCCGCCTATAGTGGTAGCCACGAGTGGCCATTGCCGGTGGATGGTTACTGGCATTTACGGCACTAACCCACTGAATGCAAACTCTAAGATTGGCTCGAGATATTACGCGCGCTGTGTACGCGCACCAACACACACGTTGCAAGCGAACGCACAGAACGAAGAACACACAACAGCACGAAGATAGTGAACAGGGATGTGGGTACGCGAAGATAGAAGGCGAGGATGTGTCTGTCTGTGGCCGCGTACCACGGTAGGTGGAATCGTAGTTCCCGAAGCAACGAATTACCGGATGACCCGTCGACGACGAAGACAACGAACGACAACGGGGCAGCATGATCACGCGCCTACGTGCGCGCGTCTACGTACGCGCGGCCGCGAAGATCAGGGAAGTAAGGTGCGAAGGTGGCATCGACTCGAGCACCTGCTACCGTCATTATCATCAAGCCCCGGCCAGTTGAGAAAACACGGGGAGCAAAGGCGACGAGATTCGAGTCTAATTCCTGCCGTAGGCTGCGCAATCCGCTCTCATTGCTCTTTGCGTCCACGGGACCGCGAACATGCAGGCCTTTAACCGATTTACCGTGCCGTTCTGTTGCCCGTGACCATTATCGTGGCGTGACCGCGATCACTCGCCCTGCGGCTCGAGGATTTGTCCAGCGACTTTCGATAATCCTCCGCGCGACCACGACGAAGCGGTTATTTCGTTGAAGAAAATGAGGAAACGAAGCTTGTCCTTAACGAGACAGTGTTTTTCTTTTTCTTTTATCGTGACAAGTAAAACTTGCGTTCTACTCGTTAATTAAAAATTTTACTTCATTTTGATTTAAACTGAATCTACTCTAATAAAATATTTTATCAAGATGTCAATAATTGTCGCATTTAAGCAGTGAAAGTTTATATCGTGCTGTATCAAGAGATTTCTTTCTAGGTAATAAAAATTTTTGAGAAACTCGATCAATTCGAGTGACATTTAATATCCCTCCTCGATTCTCGTGTCATAGGCAACGATCGGACAGAAATTATAAACTAAACCTGTCGCTTTGGAAAGTCGAATCGCCGTGGGTTCCCGGTTTACGAGCAGCACATAATTCTGCCTGGTGAAGGAACGTAGCTTCGTTTAGGGTCTGTCGGTCCTTTCGGATGGCTGATGAAGTTCGAAGTTGTAGATACGAGAACGGGAGTAAATCAAACGGAGCCCACGTTGATTCGTTTGCATCGATAACGATCCTCGTAGGGAGCATAAACTGCTGGACTGCGCCACGGAAAGTCGAGCCTCTAGGTTTCCCCAGTTTATGAGAAATATATATTTCCACGGAGCAAACGGCGTGCCGCGGGAAAGAATGAACGGCCGGGGAGAAAGGTATGGCTCGATGCAATCGTATATTAGACGTCCTGCGGTGGTTCGACGATGCGAGGAAACGAGACCTCACCGCGGGCAGAGCATTATCGCGGCGAGCAACGCGAGAATCGCGAGAATTCGAGCGGAAAGAGAATTACGAGGCGCGGACGGCTAAGAGAAATCTCGGCGTGCAGTACCGGCGTACTCTTTCAGGCAATAAAACGTCACGAGATCGATCGATCGATCGATCGATATATCGTAGTCTCGATCGGATTCAAATTATTCGAGAACCTCACCGCGGGCGTTAAAACCGATGGATCGATTTGAATCGATTGATTGTGGATATTTGGCGAGGGTAAACGATGACTCTATTAGAAAATCAGACAATTTCTGTGCTCCGTTAATTGCTTCGACGTTTCATTTTACTTTTATTGCAAAGAATATTGTAGAAATGAAACATGGAATTGGTAAATTTCAAATTTATAAAGCCACGTTGTTACGTTAATTATTTTCAAAGAAATACTTTGTCTAGGTTCTCATTATTCGACAAATACTTTTCAAGGTATTGTATTTTAAGAGTGTAATCACAATTGCCTAAGAAATCCCCGTTGTATTTCTGCGAAGCTTCAGACCTTCGTGAAGAGATGGCACTGGCTGCACTACTCATGCGAATTCAAAGAACTTTAGCTTCATCCCCTTACGAAGAAGGATATATATGTTGTTCATTACTACCAAAAAGTAAGACTATCCTATGCCTCTATCTATAAAGACTACCAAAGTCAAATAAAAATTCAAATTGCACCGAATTTAAACGGCATGTTCAATACAGTACCTATCTGCAACTTTAATCATTTATCCAACTGTGTTCACGCGCTATTAACTAAACAATGATTAGCAATATCATTTCACAAGTTCCCACTTTCAATTTATCAACAGCTCAACTCTTCTACTTCGGCACCCCAGTGTTTCAAGGAAGTTTTCGAAAGTCACGTAAGTGATCATCCCGTACGAAACTGTTGGCATGCATGGAGCAGCTATCTGCTCGTAAAATAGGGAAGAAGCTCGCGTGCATAAAGAACACGGAAGGAAGAGATAGAGGCGAGCGCGAGACCGAAGGTGGAAGATAATCGTCGGGAGTGCGTGGACCCATACATAGGAACTTGTACCACCCAGCGAAAAATTAATAAATCCTGCTCTTAAACAAACAAACTCCACCCACCCGCGGATCGGATAAGGGGCCGGCTATTGATTTATTAATTTAGAGCTGCCCATTCTAAGACGCGGCCCGGGAACACGGCCGAGGGAATACGCTCGCTCGCGCGTCTGCGCCCTCGCGCTCCTTCGCAGCGCTTCGGGACCCGAAGTTAAGGGATCCGCTATCCGACGTGGTATCGGTAATTATAGCCCTGAACGCGGGCGCGCGTCGGTTACGTTCATTACTGAATTATCGGCTCTGCTCGGCAAACAATGTACCCCTTTCAACCCTGCCTTCCCCTCCAGCCTTCATCCTACACCCCCTTCTATCTATCCCTTTTCCTCGTCCGACCTGAACCCGGAGAGATCCGGAGCCTGTTTCTCTCCTCGTCCTCGCTCAACCTCCTCCAATATCTCCTCTCCTCACTCTCTGGGGGAAAGAGACTGGGTGCTATCTGATGGGCCACAGGCTGAACTACGACCGGCCCTTTTTCTCTTTATCCCTCTCTACCCTCTTCCTCCTGTCCGTCCTTTCAACCGAGCTTTCAACAGCGCTCCGCGTCGCCGGTTATCTTCGCGAAATTCCGTGACCCCTCTCTCTTTTTCGCAAATAGCTCAGAGAATTATTCAACGATCGAGCTGGACGATATTGACGTGTGCTCGAAAATGGTGTTTCACAGTGCGGCGAAAATAATGACGAACAGGATACAGCACGATGAAGCTGTTTCGTTTTCAGAATAGTCATCTGGAATTTCCGAGGAGGAGTGGGTTTATATAGACGCAGGAGAGTGGAGAGACGAATCCGGAGAACATCCGTGAGACGAAATGATTAATGGCGTTATCCTTTGCCACGGATTTCGCGTAACACGAGATCAACGAAATGAGACGGTGCGAGAGTGTGATTCCATTATGCAGCATCCCGTGGATAGCTCGCCGGCACTTCTGTCCCGCTTCCGATACGCTGAAATTTAATAAATTCGACGTTTCTCGAAACCTCGTTACGGATACGAATTTTACATTCGCCACGGTGTTATTAAGTGTGAATCGACCTTAATACCTAGGTGCACCGTATGACTATACGAGAGAAGACGTGAACCCGAGGATGCGGCATGCGCCTTTGCTTCGTCATCCATGATGAGGAACGCAAGAACGCGCATTACCCACGGATCGCCGCGGCTTTTCTGGTCCACCGTGCGACCGCTTCGACCACCACCATCGACCGCTGCTGCCTACGTCTTCCATAGCGAAACCCTCGTCGTTTATTCTCCCGGTTGACTTCCTCACTTGTCATTCTGACGCTATTCTTTTTGCCAGTCACTTGTACTTTCGTATAATGATTTTACAACATCGTTCGAATTATAATCCGCGAGAAAAAAAAAAAAATGTAGATTCTACGATGAAATCGAGAAAGATAAGGAAATTAAAAGAACCTCCCATCAAGATAAAAAAAATGAAACCACCCATCCACCGGATTGAATCGCTATCTTCTCTGAGCATCGATCCTCATGAATTTTAAATCTATCATCGTTTCTTTCGAATGCAAATTGGACCGGATCGATAAGTGTTTGCAATCCCGAGAGGCGAGGCAGGTGTCGATAATTCACAAGAAACTTGCAAGACCGTAGGATCAGAATATTCCAGCTGTCTAGCAGTTTTGCTCGTAGATCTCATGCTAGAGAGGAATTTCTACGAAGCCATAGTGGATCTCGACCGAAATGTTTCCACTGGCGCGAGGTTTATGATCCCAGGCCGAAGTTGTGGTCTTGGAAAGGTAGAGCGACCGAAAAAGAGAAAGGCATACACGCAGAGAGGGTTCGCGGCAAAATGTAGCAGTCGACGAATACAACGCTAGGTATAAATATGGAGTTCACCGGCGTCCAAGTTGCGTCGGTGGATAATTTATGCCGTGGTGGTTCCGCGCCGCCCAATTCGCTCTAAAAATTATTTATTTGATTGAACACCGCTTCGGGGAAGGCTATTCTCGGCTAACCCGAACGACCGCTCATAAGAGAGAGAGAGAGAGAGAGAGAGAGAGAGCCAGGTTTTGTGGCGTAGAAGAGGGTGCATAGGTGACGCTTAAGCGTCCGACGTACGGCTTTGTTGCATACATTAGTCGTTCGAATGGTAAATTACGTGTGAAATTTGAGAAATGATGATTGCCAATTCTTTCAAGTTAGGACGATGCTTAAACCTAGCCGGGTATAATAACGATCTATGCCGGTGAATGGTTAGAATATGACGCGAACACGAATTAAAATTTGGAGGTAATATTCAGTTACACGATCCATTCTCCGATCTCATCAATTAACACGGAGAGCTGGCGAACCAGCGTTACGGAGACACAAAGTCAGACGTCTATCCGGTATCTTCACCATCTTCGCTAACACCGACGATCCATTGTAACGAACGATACTAATCTGGTATAATTAGGTACACCTGCGAGGCTGTTGCAAACAATGTCGAAAGTGCGAGCTTCACGCATGAATCACATGATTCCGACCGATGCCTTCGAGGTCGAGTTACGTTAATCACGAGCCAGAGATCGATGCAGATGCGCGCGCGCGTGCGTTATATACCTGTTGTCGTTACCTAGCCCGCGCTTAAAACGAAACGAAACGAAAAGAAACTAGGAGAGGAGAAAAAGGAAGGAAGAAAGAAACAGAACCTGATTGCGAACCAGTCAACCTATAACTTTCTACTTAACTTACGATCCATTCCAGCTTCCCACACTTGAGTCATACGCATCCTGGGCGAACAATGCCAAGCATTGTCTCGCCGCGACTATAATTCGTAATTAGCCTCCTGATTAATTATCGATTTATCGACCAATTATTATAATTATCCTGGGACTGCGCTGGGACTCCCCGCGGATCTCGTGCACTAGAGTATCCCGGGTTATCTGATAGTCCGAAAGGCTTTTTCCCCCTTACGTTCTACGATCAAGACGGAGGTTATATAACTTTCCACGCGAGAGCTTCTTTCGCGAGTAGACGTTACTTACACACTAGGTCCGCTTGACCTCAGCAAGGGTCCGCGCAAACGAGAGCCTTCACCACGCTATCTATATCGTGATTTTACGACACACCAGGAAACCCTGGTAAATTGGCACAATTACCCTCTCGCGTGGACCTCCTCGATATCTTACTTGGAAAGACGCGCGTGCACGCGAATTCAGCTCGCGCCGAACCACACGTGGCTTTACTTCGCGCGACTAACGCATCGGATTACAAGGGAAATAATTCACCGAGCTAATATACCGAGATAAATTACGTAGGATGATAATCGATGTCTACGCCTGTGTCATCCAAAGTAATAAATGCACCGTTCAAAGATCTACGATCTTCGTTTATCGAACCACGAAGCGTACACGTACAGGAAAGGGACAGCATTCCTCATCTCCTCCGTTTCTCATCTCTAGCCGTCCGTTTCTCTCTACTGAAACCCCGTGAAATCTCGTCGATTCGCGGAACCTTGCTCGTAGATCGAACCGAGTCAAAAATCATCGGCTTGCGAGGCGAACATTTAATGACGCCGTCCTTTTCTCGGTACTCCGCGAGTTCCGAGCGCATCGAGACCGAGGACGGCTGGATGCGAGCTGGACGGCCGATTGGAGGAGTGGTCGATTTCAGATACGAGGGTCGACCTAACTTTATTGTATTTAATTAATTACTCCGTCCGATACCCGATCCTGCAATTTGTACCTTCCCATACACTTCCTCGCCTCCCTGCGCCGTTCGCTCTTCGATCTACGTCGCCGCCTCCGACCGCCGCGCCGAAATGATTTTCTCTCCATTTCAGAATCGCGAGTAACCGAATTACATTAACGCGACACGTAGTATCAATCTACGTGTAACTAATTTTACAGATAAGTATTTTTGATAAATTAGTCGGTGACTAGATTAAAATCATAGATACAAAACGGTATATCATAACTTCGTATCAAGCACATCTATTAAAATATGAAGACAGTCGAATTCTTGGAATAATCCTGAAAACGCGCACCTACGAGGATGAATCGTCAATAAAATAGACCAACGGGTCGAAAATCATCTTACATGCTGTCACGATGACATCGTAAATTATACGAATCTCCGTGTCCACGGTCTAAGGAATAAGCAGCGTATATTGGCGAGTCGCGTAGCATAAATCAGAGTTAGAGAGAGCTGATCCTACACGTACCGAGTTGCCGCGGATGATCCGCACGCGTGTAAGGTGGCGTCACAACATCGGTAATGCGACTGTAATGCTAATTTACCGTTTATACCAAGTAAAACCACCCCCTTTCTTCCCGTATCCCCTTTCTCGATCGTCATTCTGGCATTAACGCTGGCTATTCCTAAAGAAGCTTGACCTTGACCTTGGGCTCAACCAGTATAAGTATGGATAGCGAGCAAATAACGCTCAAGAAAGCTAAGCCGCAACTTCGTCTTGTAAATGTCCCCATTTTTCCTGATTTTGAAGTACGAGAAATTTCTCAACCGAGAATTCGAATTTGTGAACAACAACCTACATCTTGTTTGTGTGAGTGAGACTTGTAGAAAGCAACCCCGAGAGAAATTGTGCAGTTGATGTATTATTGCACGGTAAGATCAGGGTTGTGTTTCACAACAAGATGAAGTACCGCAGGCATGGAACGTAATAGGGTAGAATTTATGTTCGCACATTACTGACGATGCGTTGCATGTGTAACCTATTTCTAACACACTCGTAACTTTTGTTGCCCGCCGGTGAATTTAGTTTCCCGAGTCGCTTTTAACTTATTTGCTTTTAATTTGGCATTGGAACGATTATAAACGAAATATTGCAGAACCTGGTTATAGCACATTGAATAATTTCTCTGTTACACGGATATATCATTACCACGATGATTGCCGCGAGGAACATCGATTACTGTATAGTTTGTGTAACGTTAGAATTAATTGAAACATTCGAATTCAATAAGCAGTTGTTTTCAATAGTTTCTGCGCTACAGCAATGATGTAAGATGTTAACAAGACAACAGTAATGTAAATTTATGTTTATACACGTTCATAATAAATGTTTTGAAAAATTGTTTAACGATACATCAAAATAATTTCAAAATATTAAAAGTGTAAAAATTCATATAGCAGTCAATATGCTAGAAATATGTTCACCAATATCAAAAGAATATCACCAATAAAATAATTCAGACAATTGAAACTTGAAATATCTGACTTACCTTATGTTCGAATATACATATCTTGACTATTGTGAATCTGGAACTCAGCACAACGCCCACCATGTTCTTCGACTATTGGCTCGAATTTAGAGCTCTTCAGCCTTTCAGGGATTCCTTCGTCGGTGTTCCATTCTTGGGTAGGCGCAGCACCCTCAAGTGGCTCCAGGAGTGGAGGTCGAACGAGAGTTTCCAGCACGGTTCAACACGCGGATAAACATTCATTCAGCTCGAGGTAGGTCGGCTAAAAAGGCGTTACACTATTGAACCTCTGACAAGTGCACTTGTAACGCGACGTTTGCAAGTCATTTCGTGACCGAATCGTGAGAAACACAAATATACTGGCGGTCATTGTCCACTGTTGAAAAATTTGCCTTGTCCATTCTTTTCTACAGAGCCATGGTTATTATAAGATATCGCTCATTTCAGATTTGTTAAAGAGTACGCGCACCGACAAACTGTAATTAAAATGAATATGTTAGAATCATAAAATATTCAATGGTTCACGAGATACTTTGGGAGAAATCTTTTACGTATGTATTATGTACGTGTTATACGAAAAAGAAATTTTAAGAATTTTTAGGTTAGAGTAGCTTTCATAACTTTGAAAGTAAAATTGCGAATTACATCCACGATATAATCACATCTGATAAATCTGATTGACAATTTCAATATCCTACCTCAGTAACAATGAAACATTTTAAACATTTTCTAACACGTACAATGTATACGTAAAATTTCTCCATGATAAATGTTCAAAAGTCAAGAGTATCTATACTTACATTGTACGTATTTCATTTTCAAAACTTTTCCTTTTTCATCAGACATCAGAACCATACGATTTCGCTATAATCATAACATAACGTTAATACTATGGTACGTACGATTTCAAATATACGAATAATACAATAAAAAATCGCAATAATATTTATATGGTCTTCTATAAACGACGCGAAATATTCTACTAAATAGAGAATTGCGTACATGCGCAGTAATTTAAATTTTCAAACGGAGTGCGCATCGGCGTGCGCATAGAATCGAATTTCGCGGCATTCAGTGTCCGACAGCGCCATTGTTCGTGCGTGTTCTGTCAGATTAAACTATGTAAACGTATATTCGAATATGCGAATCTACCTTCAGTACGATACTAAATACGGAGAGTTGCGGACGCGATAAAATTTCGTGAACGAAATAATATGATGTGAAAGAAGAGTTGTTAATAATTACTTACGTTGTGTCTGTGATGGGAGCTCGTAGCAAACTGTACGCTATGTCACGTCGAATAAACTGCGCTTTCGGCCAAAATGTAAACAGAAGATTAAAGTGGAAACTGGATATTTGTGGCGTACCTTCTTCTGTGCAGATACAGGCATAAGTTGCTGTTTACAACGGTATGTTTACTACGAGCATATATCGTATTCCACGATAAATCCTATTACAATACGTAGCATAGTTATAACATAATGTATTATATATTACGATATACCACATTATTACATTTTATACTGCTTTACTTTAGTAATTATATTACGATATAATTTATGAAATATTATACGATTAGCCTATGATTATAATACATGCATGTACAATACATGGATGTATAATGATAAATACAACGTGGCAATTATATAAATATAATATAGAGATTCTTACCAGATTATTTCTCCGTTTATACGTATCTCAGTTATCAGAACGAATGCGTCGATGCAATAAAGTATCGTGTATTACTTGAAACGTCCAAACACAGTAGCCATAATGCTTGGATTACCACGAGTGTCGTTGCTTCCTGTGCGGCGCCACGAGCGCGTGACGTACCATACGGCGCGTTAATTCAAATTGAATCGAATGAAAACCTATCACCATGAAATTAAATAGCTGCAAGTAATTACACAAATTTCTTACTGTCTTCCATCGAAGAAAATACATCATTCGTAATTCTGTAGAAATCACATCTTCCACTCTGTAATAACATGAGTTTGCTGTAAAATAATTCGACAACTCTGAATCAAGACTACAGAATCTAAACACTTTTTAATTTAAAAAACTGTAATCTATTTAAAAGACGCAACCCATTATATTTTCATTTCTATCAAAAACCGAACATGCACTAATTTAAATTCCATCCAATACAAACACCATCTCAATATCTCATAAATTCTTCAATTAAAAAAGACTCGAGCCTGCATTGCATTATGCGAAACGAGACTCGACGATCGTCAGAGCGCAATATCGGTTCAGTCAATTATAGGAAGATCCTTTAATTGCCGCGAGTTCGATCCACAATATCATCTCTCGAAACTGACTGCTCGTTAGCCCGAACTCGAGATACACGGAATGATTGGCCGTCTCTTCTCTCTGCTGGCGCAACGAACGAGAAAGACGCGGCACAAAAGCAGAATAAAACGAGAGACGAAGGAGAAAGGACGGGAGAAAAGCGTGGAACCTGGCTCCGGGATATTAACATTATAAATCGTGCAGGCCGGCGACACGCCCGGGGCGGAGCCGATCGTATCGACTCGATACCCACCTCTGGGCTCGATATCGATTACGGTCTCGTGATTGGCAGGATTCGTAACACGCCAGGTAGATCTCACGGCGCGACCGATCGATCGTCGATCGTACATATCCTTCGATAAACGTCCGAATCGCGCCTTTATTCCACTTGACGCGACGTGCACGCGAAAGGATCTAGGATCGTGGGTATTGGTAGATATTGACGTCGATGATGTCAATGGGATAGGAAATCAACTCTGTGATACTTGCCACCGCTTCGAGGTGTTCGTATCTAGTGCGATTCCTGAGAGAGAATGTTGAAATGGATTTAAAGTATATTCCGATTTAATATCTATTTGTTTGTTATTTGCTGCTTCATATCAGAGTATGTGGTGTAAAGTTAAGAAATAGAAGTAGAAGATAAAGATTTTTATTTTAAAAGGAAACGCTAAAGAAACGTTTCTCAAGAAAGAAAGTAATACAGCTTCAGAACTTTCGCCGAGGAACAATTTGTGAAGTTTACCAATGACTTGGCAAAACATCGTAAAACAACCACACAGGGAAAGTACAGTCTTGGAATTCAAGCGAAATGGAGTATCGTACAAGTACGGGGAAACTTTTTTTATTCGTCTCACGGGCAGTGAATTTTACATTGACGGCGACAACAACGGCGTATGTTGACCAAATTGAAGTATTCAGAGAAGTAGAAACGTTGCACTCCGGCGGGCTGTAAACGATCATATTATAGTATGCGGTGCGATCAACGTCAAGGAAATTTATTGGGAAGTCGCGAAAAAAAGCTCTTATCGGTACCGTGCTGGCTCCGCCACCTTTCACTATATTTATTGACACTAAAGGTGAAAACTCGTCACTCCGTTGACGACAGCTGTTGTTGCGCGTCCAAGCACTGGAACGCGTTTGAACCGACGCAAAAGGGATTCGCGGTGTATGAGGCGAGTGAAATCGTTCGTCCCGTGTCTCACAACGGGATTCAACCGTGGTCTTGGCCCAGGCGTCAATAATGTTGACGTTAACTGTTGAAATGTCGTTGATGCCGCGCAGAATTCTCGTCTTTCTTCGTCTGTAGACCGATTTTACGATCGTTCAGAAACATCAAGAATCGTTCCTCGTGTCGACCCGGTATCACGAGTACGAATGTTTTTCTGGCCTCTTCATTCAGATTTTGTAACAGTATCGCAATTGAAGTTGCAAGAGATGAATATAATTTCTGCGAAAGATATTTCCTCGTTTTTACTTTGGTCGATGCAATTCTTTGGAACAATGTACGAATTTGTTGAATCACGGTAAGCACGAGGCTGGTCTCAAGATCGTGCTTTACGACGCACGAAAACCGGGCGTGAAAAAGTCTTGGGAGTTCCTTATCCCTTTTGCTCGTTCCTCCTCGCGTTAACTGCTGTGGCACGCCAGAGAACGGTCCAACTTTGCGGTCGTGATCGTTCCGTTCTTTCGAACAATGGGCACCCAGTGTTCAAAGGACTGTGTCAAAGTGCCCTTTTATTGGGCCGTATTTTACCCCATCGTATTCGAGAAGGCACGCGTAACGACACCAGACACAACGATCGATGTGCCCGTGTCTCGGATTCTATTTTTCCTTCTGTTTACTAACGCGAATTGCTCGAAAAGTTCATTTTTCTTCGACGCGAAATTTCTCTACGATGTGAATATAAGATCTCAATTTCAAGATCTCAAGATTAAAGAGTCAAAGTTCTTGAAATTTCACCGTAGTTTATTGTTTGAAACTTTATCCGCGGCTTTCGTAGAGAAGATTGAAATTCCCAGGCGAAGAGAATCTCTCGATTGACAGAACCCTCGGGACGAGAAATTCCGCGAGAAGAAGTCGACCGCACGAGAACGGAACATATGAGAACGCGAGTGTAGGCACGTCGCGTCATAACTTTCCGGGCACTGTAAATCACGGTAGACGCCTCGTGCACCCATAGAAATGGTTATATTCGGCCGTAACAGCTCGTACCCACCGCGACGACGAGCAAGCTATATTTTAATAGTAACGATAAATTACTTAGGAGGATAGAATCACGTCCTAGTACTGGCGGCGATGAAACGCTCATGCGGAGAAGGCGCGATCTTCTTATTAAGTATCCTTAAATCTCTTCAATGTTTCTTCATTCTTTCATCATTACTGTTATCTTAAAAATCTTACGTCTTGTACACATAAGTGTAGCACCATTCTTTAAACTTAAGATTTAATTCGTATCTAATCCACACCGGTTGCCAGATTATTACGTGTAAAGTAAGGTCATTACAAGATGTAAAAGACTATTACAGTCAGTTTAGATCTCCATAAACTTTTGTCACAAATTGCTTCGGATAACTTAGCATTTTTGTGGACGGTTGATTTACCGGTAACTCGCAATCAATTTACCACGTGTAGTCGCCACAGACGTACCTTTCACTCAACTTGACAATACCTATTCACGCGATCATTTTTGCCGAGATAACCTCCCGGTCGAGCGGAGAAATGCCTACAAATTGCCACATCGATTTATTGCTAAAGCGCCATTTTTCAAACGGAGACGGCAGTCGGTTTTCAAGAAAGATGGAAATTTCGCTTAATGCCAACGATGTAACGCGTCAGATCTCTCTCAAAGGAGCAACGGGTGTTTAATTATCAAGGATCCCCGATAACATTTTCGCCGCCCACAGAAACGCGATGTTCCAGAAAACGCGAACTCACCTGAACAAACACTAATCACCGTTTTATCTGGTCGCGAAGAACTGCAGGATTTTCGCTTTTAGATATCTTGGATGGTGGGAAGCTGAAGCGGTATTACGAATCTCCAGCTCGTAAGATTAATGTTCGCGTCGCGTCGCTATTCATTAATACCACGACCAGTCGCACGCGTATGTTTAGGATTACACCTTGATAACAGAATGGATTCCGTCGTAACATTGTGCTCGCGCGATCATCGCCGCCTTCGGAGGTGCTTACTTGCTCGCGCTATAAAATGAAATTTCACAGTCCGCTACAATTTATGTCACACCGTGTACGCATGGATAACCGTATCGTGCTTCTAGAAACAAGGACACCGTGGGTGGAAAGTCGGAAAATGAAACTGTGAACTGTAACACGCGCGCAATTTTATCATTCTAGACGCGACACGATACTACTTATCATAATGTTTTTGACAACGATAGTTTCCTTTGAGAAAAAGCAGGATATTTATTGCAACGTCAAATGTAAAGAGATTTCTTCCCATCGAGTTTTGCTCCGATTTTGTCTGTTATTCAATAACCGGGGCTCGTCCTTTAACTCGCGCGAAGGGAGTAACTTGCGCAAGCTAACTACTCGCGAGACCATCGCCCACGCGGCGTGCAAGGTGGTCCGAGCACTTGAGATCTTCGGGTCTCGGTCTCTGGACACTTTTATGCCCCCGACGACGAGCGACGACGACATCGCCGAGCACCTTCCACACAGCGTGGGCGAGTCATGGGAACCTGCAGTCCGTCGTAGCCTGCCCTCTCTCCTTGTTCTCTGGCCGAGCCATTTGTACAACGTTAGTACGTGGCCCCGCGTAACGTCCACTTCATTATATATTCGCTCGCTTCACTATTGTATTTTAATTGATACCAGCCGAGCCCCAGCGAAAAGGGAGCGTTCGCGGTGAACTTGGAAACCCGAGAGTTGTCTCGAACTGCTTGTTTACAATTTGGATAATATATGAGGAGAGGAGGTACCGCACCGATGCTTCAGGCGACGAAATTTGAATATTGAACAGCAATCCTTCTTTCGCAATCCTCTGTTCTTTCAACGGAGATGACAAAGCACGTAAAATAGTCGGGCACTGGAAACAGATGTAGAAAATCTAGAAAATTCGATGAATCAGGTGATGAATCGTTTTTGAAGTGTTCCGAGAATCACGAAAGGCTGTGGAAGCGCTCATTATCCTCTAATAGCGGCATCAGCTGCTTCCTCGCCCGAATTCTCCCCAATTTCCGGCAGACGTGTTACGAAATACAAAACACAAGGACCGAATTTCTCTCTGCGTTGTTCGGAAACAACTTTGAAAAAAACGTCTCTGGAGAGCGAGCCCGGGAGACCGCGGTCGATTTTTCGATCGTGGGACACGTGGCCGAGCTACATCGAGCGATTTATCGTGCTGGAATGCGGCGCAAGGTGGTACGCGATAGAGAAAGAGGAGAAGCTGCCAGCTTGCGCGAAACGCGAGAGAAGAGAAGAAGCTCCGTGACTCGTACTCGACGTTCCTACATACCCATCTCGTCGTCTCTTCTCTCGTCCATGACGACGATGCCCTCCTCCGTCCACCCCGTTTGCTTCGTTTTCCTCTCTTTCGCGCTCGGCTCGTCCTTCTCGGTTCACGTACATACATACGTGTTGGTAAGAGACCGGCGAGAGCTGTGTGTAATACCCGGCGAGGCCCCGAGAACGTATAAAACGCGTCTTTGTGCGCGCTCGGACCAGCTGTTTGTCTAACACCTCGTACCTGCCTGAGGTCAGTGGCGATTCTGTTACGAGTCGCCAGGAACGCCGTTCGATTCACGGGCCGGGGTCAACGTTCCACGTTCCTGCTGGATCGACGGTTCTTCTGAAACGTCTGTTCGGACAACGACGGCTCCGGTCACCGTGTATACCTTGGTCTCGTGCCTTCTTCGAGCCAGTTGTGATTTATGTTTATCCAGAGAATGCCATTGACGAAGAACACCGAACGATTATTGCGAGGGACTCCGAGCTGCGAGATTGCGAAGGTTCGCTTAGGCGAGTCCGTCTTAATAGACCAACTGTCTAGCGCAGATTAGCTCTTAATGATCTAAAGACTAAATACAACACCTCGTTGAAATACGGATTCCTCCTGGCATCGGGGTGATTGATCGTTCGGGGACTCGCCTGTCCACGTTGAAATAGATTTCGTCTGGTTGTTTTTAATTGGTCTCGCGAGGCAGGCACGAGGGACGGGCAACGACGTCTCCTCCATCGTTGTCGGTGGAGCAAAATCAACGTTAATTCACTTTCCCGCTGCGAGACCTAGCAACTCGTCCAAAATTCCAATCGGCGATCATCTAACAGCAAGCAAGAAGTCCCGCGCGACTCATACAATATTTAACAACAGGCGCAGAACGACGCGTTCCCTGAGACGTCGATCGTAGCCCATATTCGATGCGTCCGCGTGACCACGAGCCAGCCCACTCTTCATCCCGACCGGTACGACTTTGGTTGGAAGAACGTTGCAAAGGTGGAGCAAAGGGGATCGTAGAGGACGCGACACACCGATACCGATGCAATAACTCGGTCGTGATCTTCTGGCGCGCGTAGAGAACGGAAAAAGTCGGTCGCCGGTAATAAATACATCGCGGAACGGGGTAAGTTCGGGTAGGCATTGATATTCGCGTGGTTTCTTTCCCAGGCGCCGCTAATAACTTATCCGGTAGACGGTGGCCAGGTTCTTGCGCGTCTATCGGATGTCTCACGGGCCACTCTCGGGCAGTTCTCGGTGGAGATCCTCGTAACCTGGCTCCCGTCCCTCGACTCGACGCACGTCGGGGGCGAATGATGTTTTCTGGCGCGGCTAGCAGCGCTCTGTGTGGTCCTCGTGTCAAAATGTGTCAAAACTCGAGTTCGCGGTCTCGGCGTCGCCGACAAAAAGCGGTTCGACGGCCCTACAAATTAACGGGCGAGTTCTGGCGAGGGCGCGGACTCACTCGGGTGTAGAAAGAGACGACGTTGCTTGAGAAAAGCCACCGCTCGACCACGGATATACATATACATATATATGTGTGTGTGTGTATACCCTTTCTTCGTGATGGAAGCACAAATTATGCTTCTGTATACGTTGGGACATGGTGGTCCCCGCGTAGAGCAATTTTAGGTCTTGGATAATAAGATTCGTGTAATTTTATTTTTGGGTTCGAGTTTTATTAAAAGATCCTCTCTCGAGAGAATCAACCTCGCCTTTTTTCGCCAGTCGATCTCAGTTTCACGACGCGAAATGAAATATTTCAATTTCACTCGAGTCCTCAAACACGTTTGACACGAACAATACAATTTTTCTAACGTCGTTAAACAGACATTTAAGGGTTTCTACGAAGAGACGGGACACGTATCGCGCCAGTGTTTCACTCGGCGGTGAAATACTACGCTGTTCTGTGAAATGTTACTCCGTGTTCCCCCTGTAATTATCGCAAGTGTTAAAACGATCGTTAGACAGCGACGTCCAAGAGGATACGTCTGGCTCAACCTTTAGAATGCCATCGGTGTTCACACGGATTCAACACGAGCGCCCGTTCGTTCAGTTGAATGAAACGATCCGCCGAGAGGAATTGCTCAACCGATCGCTTGATCGACACCGGATTTATCGACCGTTGCGCTCTCTTTACGAGAACGATTGCGACGATCGACCTTAACACCGTTGGAATTTCGCGGCGACCTTCGTCACGGCTCTCAAACGTCTTCGTTTCCTCTTTGACGAGCTTCCGGAGCAGAGTCCTCGGACATCCCCCGGAATCAGATAAAATCGTGGTTCTAACGAGACACAAATGGCGGCCCTTTGTACGACAGAATCGAACCGTTGATTTTCTATGGGATACGGCCGCGGTATTGTGCAAACCGCAACTGGATGCGCTTGCACACGTATCCGATCGCGCGGGGCCGTGTGCGTTCTCAACTTCACGGGGCGCGCTTCCACTGTTTGCTCGGGGTCTCGATTTCCACCAGATAAAATTATATCCCGCGCGTCGAAGAATGCAACCGGATGCGAAAGGTGTTGCCGCGCGACATCTGTTGCCTATTTTCATCTCCACGGTTAAGTGTTTTCTAAATAAGGAACGACGTATCGCCGAGGTCCGATGTTTACTGTCCGACAACGATCTCGTACAGGCGTGATTGTACTTTTGTGGATTTTCCACGATGGTAGATAAAATTGTGCTGTGAATCGCGACGTTCGAAATAATTTCGAGCTCTTGTATATTTGGTAGAATCAGGTAGGAATAAGGGGATTGAAAGATTCCTGTATTTCCCTTCTGTCAGCTGGAAATTTGTCTCTTAAATCGTTCAGAAATCTACATTTCAGTGATAGGATAAAAGTGGACAGCAGGCGGTTGAGAGTCGCTTGAAAGTGATCTAAAAGAGATTGAAGACTGCTAACGAGGTTGTCTATCGTGTAAACTCGCGCTCGATATTTGCTCGATTATCGCGGAGGTATCTGCCATGTACGACACAGACCGTTCCGCTGGTACGAACGATTTCCTCGTCTCGTCGATCGACGATTTATTTGTGGATCTGCTACATACCTACCTGATAAATCCTTATTCGCGGCTCAAGGATCTCGTCGCCGCGCAGACCCAACGTTCGCTGCCACTCTCTTTCTGTATTATATACTTGTCCGACATTGTTATTATTGCGAGCACGACTACAGCTGCTCACCGGGAATAATAATGATCGTTGCGGTGCACCCCTTCGTTACACGAGCCTGCAGCTCGGAGTCACGTACGAGAGCTCGGTATTGTTATTTAATCGGAGGCATTCGTTTAAATTAACCAAAGCCGCCACATCGGCCGAGTATCAATCTAAATATTTCTGCGTTGTCAGACACGGAAACGCGTGGAACGTTCCGAACGGTACGATTAATCGACGTTCGTAATCGTGCACGCCAACCACTTCAGGGACGTCCACTCGGCATTGATAAACCGTGAATAATTTCTCGTTTCGATATCTTACGATCTTCGACATCTATTCGATGAGATGTTTCTCTTCTTTTTTTTTTTTTTTTTTTTTTTTTTTCAATGGCACTGCTGAGAACATTTTAGCCTTCGTAAATTCCAACACGGGGGCCTGGAGAAAGTTTTTATTTCAAAATATTGAAAATGCTCTTCGATTTCAATATCGCTCGGTACTCTCGTATCCGAGTTAACAAGCACGGTCGGGTACGTGTGTATATAGTATCCGCTTAGAAGTTGTTACTAATGAATAGCGCTCGGGGCATTCTAACGTTGAAATGGGAAATTGATCACTATGTTACCTGAGACGGATCGAGTAGCCATTTCACGCATAAGAATTGATTATTCGTAAATTACGCACTTTTATCTTGCAAAAGAGGAACTAGCCGTGCGGTGCAACGAACGCGACTCTTTAATCATAGCGGATCGTTTGATTCCCAGCTGATCTCACAATAGGTACAACACGCTTTCAATAAGCCGCACCAATTACACCTAATCCATAATCAATCGGTAGCAAGTATCTAATGTGTAACCTCGGTAAAAAAGATGAGAAAGCATTCAGGGCGTAGTATTTTCTTTAAATCAGCGGAAGGTCGCACATCCTTATTTCGTATCGACGACACTTCACCGCGAACGATTTGATAAATCCTCGGAAGGGGGACTTGCCTCGTCGATCACGCTTAATTAACTCCCCGCAACGTGTTATTATCCAATCGGTAATACATTGAGATCCACGCTGGAATAAAGGAAGAAAAAAATACGCGGCGGAATGTTAATTGAAAATTAACAGTGCGGCCGTGCGGATTCGTGGCTGCGAGAGATCGAAACGATCGGCTCGCGAGCCGCGTTCTCCGGCGACACAATAGACTCGCGCGGCAATAATCCTCCAGGACAGCTTCTGTAAGCTGGAACCTCGGGGCGAATCACGTTCAGGCATCGTGGCTCGTTATTACGGAGGCGAATGAGACGACCGCACGCACGGCCGGACAAGGCAAAAAGTCGTTTTCGCGTAAAACGATCGGCGTTGCTCGGCTTTCCGTCGTAAAGTAGCGCCCACACGCGCCGATGCTCCGTTCCAGCGTAAGCCCCGTGCCGCCAGAGAACGTGAGAATGTCCGCGGGACGATAAAAGTTACGCTGGTGAATATTACCTTCTACGCTCTCTCTCTCTCTCTCCCCCTTAGGTATCTTGAACCGCGTGCCAGCCCGTGAAAAATCATCTCGCTTTTTGTTTGCTTTCCGACCTGATCTCAGTTTGTTTCTGTTGAATCGAGTGAAAAAAAGAAACTGACTCCAATTAAACGTTCATTTTTCGCACGGCAAGAAACGTCACCGTGCGAGTACCTGATTGATTAACAAAAGTGATCAAAACGATCCGTAAGAACGTTCGAACCAGACGCAGGCACGGTGCATCGTGTGGAAGGTACATAGAACGCTACATCGCCTACACGCAGTCAGGGCCACTCGAGCCAACAACTGACACCGTTACACGACGGAACAAAACGAAATCCTCAAGGCGGTATTTAATTGAAAGAGCATCCGAGCACCGGTATAAATCGATCCATTATTCACAATGAGATGATTAAAAAGCCGTTTCCGAGGCACCGTTCCTGCTAATGTCCATTTAAAACGAGACGAGCCACCAGTTGTAACAATTTCTCGCGGCAAGCCGGCTGGAACTGGTTGCGTGATCGGGCAATTATTATCCTGGGATCCTGGCGCACCGGCGTCTTCGAAAGAGTTTCCGTAATCAACGGGTCAATTGTTTCACCCTGGAAAAGACCCGCGTGCACTTCATTGTGATTGGAAACGAGGCGAAACGCACGCGCCGCTGGCCGCAGCTCGGCCACCGATTGTTTATATCTAGCTGCATTCCTGGCTCGATAAATTCGATTTTTTACACGCGTACGAATATAGTACCGGCCATTGAGCCGGGCTCTCGACGCGGCGCGGGTCGTGTTGGTCGGTAGCCGCGGAGTGCGTCCTCGTCGTGGTCGTGAGCCCCTTTTACAAGAAGCCCGGTCCATTCAAGAGTCAACCTCACTGAATTATACCTCGCTACGGATTCGCACGGGTTGGCTGGCGCGCGAATTCGCAACTGGATTCCCCTCTGGTTGAACCGTTCCTCTGACCTCGCGAGGCCAAGAATTCCCCGGTGAGAAGAAGGAGGAGAAGAAGAAGAAGAAGAAGAAGAAGAAGAAGAAGAAGAAGAAGAAGAAGAAGAAGAGTCTCTCGGTGTCTCCGCTGGCCAACAATATAATGGAACTCGGTTACGTGAACGCGACCTTATCGAACAACGAATCAAGCTGGTCGGTTGTTCGCCGAATGGTATCGATACGATCGATCGTTATTAATAATAGTAATTACGGGGACAAAAACGCTGCGGCGCAGAAAGATGTTCCTAGAACAATACGCTTTCCCCACGCGTCGAGATTGGCGTCGTCGTTTAACAGTCGTCGGAAATCGCGCAGCCGCGGAGGAGTGTCGCAAAGTATCGCCGTGGAAATCTAGAAACCTGGAAACGAAAACGATCTCCGATGGACTCTCGACGGCAGACAGCTCGATCGTTGTCGATCCGCGTCGATTTCATCGTGTAATGTCTATCTATAGAGCCAGCTCCTCTCCTCGCATCGATTCCCATCGAATCACGTAGAAGTGTACGAGCATGTCTCTCGAGTACACGGAGGAGGTCACCATCATAGCGATGTATACCGCGTGATAGACCTATTCGAATAATTTATAGTCGCGTTAACCATAATAGACACGGCCGTGCTGTTCGTCGACTGGAAATGACAAGTACCGGCAAGAGTATCCGCGCTGTAGCCGCGCTTTTTTCCCCTCTACCTCTCTCTCGTCTGTTCGTTCGTCTCCCAGCTCGTCCTTTTTCATCTCCTCCTACTACATCTCCACCTGCTTCGAACTACCATCACGAGCACGAGAGCAAATAGAAGCGCGCGTAGACACACATCGCGTAAAGACGCGTCTCTTGACGCGAAGAAATGCAAAGAGTGAAAGAGAAAAAGGCGAAGAAGAAAAGGATGAGATTGAACAGAGAGAGAGAGAGAGAGAGAGAGAGAGAGAGAGAGAGAGAAAGAGAGTGAGTAAGGAGACGAGGGAAGGGAAGTACTCCTCGCGATCGATTACCGCTGACTTACGTATGCAGGCAATCTCGCGGCGTTTGCGCAATTATTGGAACACCTCATGTCCGTAATAAATGGCGGAATATGCCCTGAAAGGTGTTAGTTCAAGATCATCCGGTGATACAAGACCAGTTGGACGGTATCGTGGCTGCCTGTCACAGGATTTCATCACCAACGTGCTCATCGCACTCGCTCGGTCGGTCGCTCGCTCGCCTTCTCGGCTACCTATAGGCGCTGGTTTATGTAACCGGTCGAGACATTAAGGTTACCCTCGATCGTGGAAAGTCTCGCCTATTCTCCCCTATTCTCCTCCGTTCCGCTGCGTTTTCATAATTATTTTCCAGCCGGCACGGCTGTCCTCACGCATAGTTGCCAGGGATATCGCGCCTTTGCGGGAAAGGTCGCCGAGAAGGTAGTTCTCGAAGCGATTTGCGACATACCAGGCGCTCCGTGATCTCGAATCGTCAATTTCGCGTTTGCCCTTTTGCTAATCGTACGTGCATCTGAAAGCTATTGCGTACCCTACCTGTTCACCTCGAGCAACAATTGCAATTTGAAAATTCTGTCTTCAGAGTATCGGAATTAATTAAAAAAATAGTTTGAAAATAAAAAAAAAATAGTTTGAAAAATAAACGATACGGCGCAAGGATTGGCCAAGCAACGGACGGGCAAAGAAATTGAGAAAAATTGAGAGAGAAGAACGGCGTTCGCTCTGTTCGCGACGTCCTCGGCGTTGATCCTCGCGCGGAGATTTCAATGCGCCGTGACGTGGGAGTAATTGCGACACACGGAGGTACAAGCGCTCGCGTACATACAAACGCGTCCGAGAGCCGACCTTGCGCTCGTCTTCCCTGTACGGTGCAATCGTGCACTCTTGCACGATCAATTACGCGATATCCAGTTTCGTCGCGCTCCTTTCCTAACGACGTGGCCCAATTAAGGACGACGATTAATGCGTTCGCCGCTCGCGAGACCTTTCCTCCCGCTGCGATGGCCTCTACTGACTCACCCGCTCGTTAGCCGCGCCGCGTGTCTCTGCTAACCGAGTTTTTAAGGATCTAGGAGCGCCTCTTCTGGAATCTCGAGATTTTTCCATGTCGTCACACTGTCCGCACACTTTGGATCGGTTCGTTCAGCGATCGGGTCGAATTCTTCCTGGTTTTCCTCGTCTTTCTGCGAAATCTTGAATATCAATTTCTGCTCGACGAGCATGCCAACCGCCAACACGTATAATGTAGTTCAGGTTTCTCAACGTCGCTTTTTCTCTGCATTCCATTCGATTTAGGTAAGCCTTTAGCATTACAAAGATCGAAGCAGATAATATAGTTATTAACTGAGATTGAAGAAGTCATTCGATGTTTCTTCGAACCATCGTAAGTAATTGTCGCGCGTCTTTGAATTTCTCTGAAATACCAATGCCTATTTACGCAAACTGTTGATCCTGCAAAAACTGAATTCCAGAAATTTATTATAATTGAAAATTCTAGAGTATTTCACAGAGCAGAGATCCAAACATAGAACGTGTTCAACAAATCCGTAGTCGTTGATCCATTAGAATCGTCCGCGTCACGGTTAAAGTCAGAAACGAAGCTGTGGCACGTTTGCATCTGCACCGCATCTGGAGGAACCATCGGTGCCGAGCGGATCCTGGCGGAGGATGATCTTTCAAGTGAGAGGACGACTCGTCCTTGTCTGTCGAGGTGGATGGCGCGGTACGGTGCGCGTACATCATGCCCAGTCCGGCCAGGACGTCTTTCAAGAGCAGGCATCTCGCGTGTGACCACACATGTGTAATTCCAATTAACATCGGCGGGCGAGAACGTGCACTCGCGAGCTACGTTTACGCTCACGAGAGCCGCCACGCAGGCCATTTCGCGCCAAGTTTCACGCGTGCACGCTGAACTGATTGACTGACTGATTGACTTCTCTGCCGTTTTCTCTTCGCTCTCCTTGCCGCTTTTTCGTCCTGTTCCTCTCTCTCTCTCTCTCTCTCTCTCTTTCTTTCTCTCTGGCTCTCTCGCTCTGGCCGGGTGTCGATCAATCCGCACGCGTTTCATGTGAGCGTCGACACTCGCGATTGGAATTTGCTACGATTCCGCGTAAAATATCAAAGAAAAAAATGAAAAGAAACAATGGTTCGTCCGGTCGATTCGCTAACAATCAGCGAATCTGTGAAAACCGTAACGAGCCGGATGGTAATTGATCGCGAGATGGGATCGCTGCGATGAGCCACGGGGAATTCCCTGCGACCAGTTTTTTCCCCGACTTTTCTTGATTGCCTGATTTTCCATGCCTCGTTGAAATCGTTCCCATTAATCTTGTACGCGGTGTCGTAAAAGATCCTTTATCATTTTTGCATGATTTTGAAACGAAACGTGATAGATATCTACATTTTTGAAGACATATTACGTTATCTCTATGTTACCGATTCACTCTAATACTTTCTTTTATATTTTTTTCCTCTTTTTTTTTTTTTTAATTGGAGGTACTAATAATTGTAATCTTAAATGCATCTTTCGTCAACGATCTGAATACTAATGATCATGATCGGGAAACCGGTTGTATCGGGATGTAGGTATTCGAAGATTAAATCGAGATTATCGTTTTGTATATACGAGCAATATGATCGCGAGTAGTTAGAACGCGTCAGAGTTTTACCAGGCCATCGAATCATTCTGGAATCGTGCGCGATCGATATCTTTGAAAATATCAGGGAAACCGGAAAGACAAACGTTGAGTAAGAATGCTACGTCAATGCGTTCTCACTTCTAGCGAGAGTGGATTTGTAATATGCATGGACCACACACGGCGCCGTGCAAATGCGTCGTAAGTGGCCTTTATTTCGAGAGAAAATATTATCGCAACTTCTCTCGAACTGCTGCGCAGACTAGCTCTCGTAGGCCTGCCGTTCGAAATAATATTTTGTCCCGATGGGAGAGATCGAAGCAAGTGCTGAACCAAGTGCAGAAACCTATCGCTGTTTCAAGTATGTAGACGAGGTAGATGCTCCCGTAGCTCTTGCTTTCTTTTCGCCTTTATGTAAACCAATTACTCTCTCGATCTGAGATTAAGTTTGAAATAGGCAAAGGAAGGGGGAAAAAATGAGGATACAAATCGAGGCTTTAATCCCATAAAATCTTTTACCAAGCAAAATGAATAATAAAATAGCTCTGTAATAGCTCTGCTCTGTATATTCTTCGTCCAGCTTTGAGTCTCCTATTCGTTGGTCGTTTGTTCGCGGAAGCAAAAGACGGCCCTACAGAACGACGAACAGAATCATTGTCCAGCGAACGCGGCGATTACTCGCGCGCGAAAAGGATCTTTGTGCCCTTATTGTTGGTCTGCTCTTGGAAAAATCATCGCCGGTACAATTTCGGGAATCGTCCTCTCGCTTCTGTATGGAGCGCGTTGCACGCGATCTTTTACAAATGTGAAATTTATCTCCGATCGGTGAACGGTGGGCCGATCCTCAAACCGACGGACAGATCTCTCCCTCTTTCTCTTTCTCTCGGTGGCATTGCGCTGACTCTATTGTCGGCCCCGGGTCAACGGGGTCGTCATTGTCCACGGCCACTCCGAGAATGGATGTTTTGGTTTCCATGAATGCATCGAGTGCCACCTTCGAGCGCTCTTCGAGCTGTCGATCGTTTTTCTTCTCGTCTCGAGAATTCCCTCTTGACCACATCGTCTCCTCCTCCTTTCTCGTCTCGCCATTGTCTACCATTCCTCTTGTGTTCTTCCTTGGATCGCTCGCGAAAGAAAAGGAACCGCTCCGAAGACGAATCGAAAACGTCACCTCGGCCGTGTCGATGAATTATCACCTTGCACGGCCGTTTCGATCGCTCGTGACACCTAACGGGCCGATTTATCTGGCTCTCTGAAATGATTTTCAAGAGACCTGTTCAACAGCCAGTGAGTTTCGTTTCGCGTGGGTGTCTGGTCCTTTGTGTAGGTTGTTGGCATTGTAAGAACTGCCAGCTACTTTCCGAAGCTGGGGCGAGCTGTTGGCCGACAATTTTAATTTACCAAACGTGCTGCTGCTTTTAATTGTTCGTCAATGGAAACGTTGTTAATCCATTTATTATAATACTTCATCCTTTTATCGCATCTTTTTCATTTTTCAATGCTGTTGCAATTTTTATGTATGATTTCGCTCTTGTGGACGACCATACTTCTTCAAGCATCGAACTTCACTTTTCAGTCACAAATGTTCAAGAGTTTGAATTTCCACGTAACAAAAATTCACTCTCGTTGATCCCGCAGCTACGGCAGAGGAAATCGAATTGGAAAAGATCCGACCAGGTACTGGTCGTGGTTCAGCCATTCATCACGAGCTTGTTAATTTCTTGTTATGAATCGATGCCGGGCAACGACTACTGGCAACGATCTGAATGTCTTTAATAAGCGAAGAGGCCAAACGGTTGCTGGGTGAACCGTAGGCCCAGGCTGCGTGCCGTACGTGAGATACAGATTGCGGCCGATTGTGACCGGCAGCCATGATTAATCGCGACGATCAACCCTCGTGCGAGAAACGTGTGCCCTTCGAGCTCCCTCAATGCACGCAATTAACCGAACGATCTCTCCTTTCTCTCCCGTTTCCGACCACACCCCATCGAAATTCGACGTTCGAGCCATCATTTTCGATTAACCAGCAACTTTCATTGTATTTAGAACACGTTAGAAAAAAAAAAGCACGACGTGTTTCCAGGATCGTAGAAACACGTCGTGACTACGGAAAAAACACGACCGTTTGAGGCCGCGTCAATCACGCTCTGGTTACGTCAGTACGCTCTCATGGCAGGACAGTGGGTAATTATCCTCCATTAAGTGCTCACCGTGACGTCTTTAAAACGATAGTAAACGCATCGAATAAGGCTCGCCAGTCACCTATGCGTTATTGCGTTACGAGAAAAACAAATGTAGAATGTGATACCGCGATATTTTAGAATGATTTGTAGATATACTCGGTTAAATTAACGATCGCGATTAAAAAAAAAAAAAAAAAAAAGAAGGAAGAATCGCGACGAGCATGCAATGGCTCGCGGAAATATTTGAACGAAAAGAAACAAATTCCAAAGCATTTGAAATCGTTAACACTCCGTGTGACAACTAATTCTTTAATTTCACTTTGACGAGACGATAATTTACGTAATTCGTTTGTGTTATACTTTTGTATGCGTTGTTTCGAAGACAAGGATCGCGCGACAGGTGATCAACAGGAGGAAAATGATCAAGATCGGAGAGAAAGCAGACGTGGAAAGGAGTGGCTCCTGAACAGATGTTCGGAAAGTCTTTCGACAGCCACACAGGACGACGGGTCATTAATACGAAATAGCGACACGTCGCTGTCGAGGCCCCGTGAAATCCTGAGGATCTCGTTATGCGTAACCGAGTACACGGAAGTGGCACAATGCCGGGCGCCCCCGAACAAGAAAGGAGAAGGGACGTCCCTTAATCTGACGGCGCACATAAATTCGCGGGAACGAGTCAGTTTTCGTCGATACAAATCCGGGACCGCGTCCAAAGGGGTTTCGCCAGATGTTCGCTCGCGGTCGTCTCCGATTCTCAGGGCAGATCTACCCGGGACGATTATCGACTTGTACATACATATATTCTACCACCGAGTCACGTTGCAATTTGCTCGCACAACAAATTGACCTATATCGACAATTTTCTGCTAATAAATCCTTTTCTTTCTTTAGTCCTTTTATTAGCTACTCAAGCAACTTAAGTTAATAGTAAAATTGAATTGACGTTGCGTTATATGTGATGCAAAAATTATTATACCGTATTGATTAACTGTTACTGAAACTGGTATGAAAAGTAATTCTTTAAATGACATGAAACTGACAAACTTTTCAACAAAATTAGGAAGAACACTGAGTTAAAAAGTTCAATCGACCAAGTTGGAAAGAATGGCAGAAACTGTTCAGCTTCGTCCGTTCACTATCCATATAAGTTGTGACTTTATCGTTTTACTGTTTAGTGTTGATCAACCGTCATCTCTTCCATTATTCATCTGCTCCGAGTGAAACGAACTTTTCGTCGATTTGCTCCGCGATCGCAGATTCCATGCTGAGTATCTATCAGACATTCCGAAATCGTATATACGAGTTTGTCCAATTAAATACGTTTCTCGAATTAAAATCCCGATGCCGTCCTTTCGAAGTCCAACTGTGATTACTGGCCGAACCCGATCGCAACCTGGAACAATTTCTTATGTTTTCGATAAAACCAACGTTACTTCGGAGATGTACGATCAAATAATAACCCGTATCACGCACCGAGTAATCGTCCGACGTCTCTCGCCGTAAGTTCTTCAACGCGGTTCAAACGCGCCGCGAACGATCAGGGAGTTCCGAACGAATATAATTTTCGTTCAATTTTGCAACTTTTCTCTATTGCTCCAATGTTATCGACTGATCGATTAGTTTGCACTTGTTGTTCCAATTCTAACTTTCATCTGACAGAATTTATCGTCTAATGGAGTAACCGGAAAATTGAATAATAAAGTCAGGAGCACTAATCCTTAAACTTCTCTGGGACATCTGACGAAATCCCTCTCTTTTGCTAAAACTCTCTCAACACATTTTATACGAATGTATAAACTTTGATCGGCAGAGAAGACTCCGTAGGGTTAATCTCACTTGCCAAAATTATCTAAAGAAAATGAAACTGCAATTCTTAATGGACACAAATCTATATGAACACCATACAAGTATCTAGTTGCTAATGACCTCGATGTCGATGCGACTTTAAACTTACACGCACAAGAAAAAGACTTTGAAAGAATTTTGAAACAATATTTCAACCAATTTTCAGAAATTGCACGGAATAGATCAATAGATAATCCACGTAGAGACGGATCCTCGAACAGGGAAGCCTGATGGGGCTGATGCGCGCGTCGCGATCACGTGCCCTTGAATTAAAATGGTAATAGAAATGTACGGATTTGAATTGCGAATGTCATAGCGTGCAGGCCGCGGCTGAGCCCGGGATATGTATATGCTAAGCAGCGTCTTGTTTTGAATTTAGAACAGGCGCCATCTTGCCGGCGAGCGGTTTGCTCTTTGCCCCCTTCCAGCGGGTAATTCGTGCGCGACCAATGGGGATGCATTCCGGAAACCACGTATGCGCCGTTCGCTATAACCCACGAGCTATACGTACGTAGCTATTTCATCGGGTAAAACAGCGAACCCCAGCCTGTTCGTACTTTTATTCGTGACAGGTAGTAGCAAACTCATTAACCTTCAGCTCGTTCTCTTCTTTTTCGTTGTCATTTTCCTATGCCGCTTCGACAGGGCGAGTTGTTACGGCCGAGACGGTACCGAATGCCTCGAGGCAGAATAGTCCTCCATTGTTTCGTTTGTTGTTTTAGGAACCAATAATTTGTCAACCAATAGTATTTGGTTGTCGTCCAGAAAGTACGGTATCCTTGGTAGAAGAAGAACTGGTTCTTTATTTTTAAACTGGCGTGATGAGTTCATTGGGTAGAAGTGAAACGAAGTAGGGAAACCGCAATTACATCACGACTCTTTATTACGAGCAGTACACAGAAGACGCGAACCGAACTTCGAATAATTCATAAATTATATCTCGCAACGTTGTTACACTGCACGATGATCTCACGGCGGCGAATCTTAATTGTTGCACGTTGCGCCGTCGAGGAAAAACATGCAACATGTAGGAATCCAAACGTGATCGAAATAAAGGCAAACTCGTTGCGCGCTCACGTACGATAGAAACTTAATTTCTAAATTTGTCTGCGTGCTAATTGTTCCGCTCTGTCAGAGAAACTTCTCGTTAACAATGCTCGTACGCCGATTCGTGAAAAAAAAATAAAGTTCTCTGAATTTAAAACGTATCTTGGCTGCACACGAGTTGCGCGTGTCATTGGTGAAACTTTCTATTGGGAATAAATTCTTACGAGAAAAGATTCACGCGTCATTTCCTGGAGAATAAAATTCCAAATACACGGAGTCGTGGAAGCAGGTAGCGGCTGACATACTTCTTCCCTAACCGATTCGGATCTTCGTCACTGAGAAACCGATCATCAGAAATCTTCCGCAATTAGGCCATCAGACGGTTATTTCGCCCTTTGTTGATCCAGAGCAAACAGCGCTGACTGAACGAGACCAGTGGAGAAAAGGAACTTGAGAAAACGAAACTGTGAAGCGAGACGAAGAAAAGAGCAGACGATCCCGTCTCGAATCCCGACTGGCACGAATCACCACCCTCCTTTTGTGTCAGGACCTTTCTCCGCCTCGTATTATCCGCTCGCCTAAGTCAACAGGTCCTCCCGTGACGTCGTGCCTTTTCTCTCTCTCTCTCTCTCTCTCTCTCTTTTCTTCGTTTCATCCGTCGACACCTTCCGAACGAGACCGCTTCACGCGGCGAGATACTCCATTTCTTGGACCAGTTTCTCGTTTAATCGAAACTCGGTAGCCAAGTGTTATTAGGGCAAAGCTGATGAGTTGAATTTCACGAGTAATTTCCACTAGGAGATCGTCTAGATAGTTGCTTGATTTGCTATCTGTCCATCAGATTGCAGAGTGTGTACTCCATGAAAATTACGCTCATCAAACGTTTCAACTCATCAGCTTTACTCTAATAATGCCCGGTGAATCTAGAAACGTTGAACGTCTCGTGGTTGAAAACGATCGAGATTGAATGGTGTCGTAACACCGTCATTCCCCGCCGAAGGTGTCCAATTTTAATTATATCGTGCGCTCGGTTGCCTGTTTACGCAAGGATAATGAGGATCGATTTCGCGTAGATCGAGGATAATGGGGAAAAATTCCAATCGCGTTCGCGACGAAACGTGACCAGACTGCTTGGAAAATTTCGCGATCTATCCCGATCTTGCAGATCCTTTTCTCGATATCATCGAATAATATTATTTCTTTCGAATAATATTTCTTAAAATTAATTCTCAAAGAACTTGCTAGTCGCTACCATTGTTAATTACTTCACTCCTCCATATGCTCACTTTAAATTTCGCAATCTTCAACCTAACCCAGACATCACTTCCTTCTTTCTACTTCCTTCCGAAATATCACGATTCGACTGGAAACCATGTAAAGGGGTCGTCGACACTGGAGCTTCCAGCCTCTTTACGATCAAATTCCACAATTAATAAATCCCCCTTGGTTCGATCGGCGTATTCACCGCGAGCCACAACAGTCCGTTTAATCGATGATTAAACTCGCGCGAACCTCGCGCTCGCCGTAGCGCTACGCGATTTTCCCCTCGACCATAGGTCGGCCGCTTTAATTGGCGAAATTTCATTTCCACCGGGCACATATCGCACCGGCTCGTTACGACCGATCGAACGTTCCGTGATCCGAGGAGAGAATGCCAATTACATACGTTTGTTTCCTCTCGGTGTGTGCCGTGTGCACTGCCAGAGAGATTTTCTGAGCTCAAGAAGAAGAAGAAGCAGAAGAAGAAGAAGGAGGAGGAGAAGGAGGAGGAGGAGGAGAAAAAGAAGAAGTAGAAGTCGGAGGGTCGGGCTCGAGAAACTATCGAGAGAGCGTTCGAGAGTCTAAAGACGACGCGCGTGCATCGTGTGTGCGTTTTTCCGACTCGCCGTTACTTCCGCATCGATGGAAACGTAGTCATATCGATGCAGCCGTAAGATAGCCGGCGGTGCCCCGTGTGTGCCGAGCGTTGTTCGCGATCAATAGATCGCTGTACCGGCGGATCGGCGATCTGGCGATCTAGCAGCGGGAGATCGTGTAGCGATCGTTCGTTCCGCGATCGCGCACAATACGAATCGTACGTTCCGGGGTCGTACCGGGGGCGACTGTCTACGTATACTACTTCGGATCCGTGAGAAGTGTGCTGCCTGCTCACGGACCCGTGCACCGCTCGTGCACCGCGCTGCAAAAGATACTTTCGACGACGATGTATCTACGCGCTATCGCTATCCTTGCTCGGGTCTTCTAGATCGCGAGCGAATCGCAAGGATTGCTTTGGTTCGGCCGATGATTTCAGGCTGATTTCACGTTGATTTTTTAGTACAACTCGTACGCACTTTGCAATAAGTTCAAAGACTGTTCGTCTTCGTAAAACGATCTGAAACGGATGTGAGTTACGATCTTGTCGATCTTTCGCGGATCGTGACGATCGAGTACTCGCGACTTTGTATTTCCGGCGAAATAATATTTTTCGAGGGACACGCCGATATGTTTCTCGCGGGCTGCGAGAGGCACGCGGGGCATCCGGTGCTCGCGGAAGGTATGCGGCGTCAAATATCTTAGCGGGCAAAAGTTATATTATACCGAGCGTATCTGATGTCTACATGCATGCTGCTCGTATATAGCGAGGCATTCACGGCGCGGCGCGGCATTGCGCAGGCCCGAGGCACGAAATAATGCGCGAGGATCGGCCGCGGCAGCTGCCGCCAGCCTCACAACGATATCAAAGGATTTGCTGATTCAGAGGCGAGCAGACGCGAGCACGCAGACCGGCAGGAGGAGTAGACGAGAAACTGAGAAGAAGAACGAACGAACGGATCGGATCAGATCGTCCGTTTTCCTCGCGAAGAA
Organism: Frieseomelitta varia; assembly: GCF_011392965.1. NCBI lineage: Eukaryota > Metazoa > Arthropoda > Insecta > Hymenoptera > Apidae > Frieseomelitta > Frieseomelitta varia. The sequence goes on from NW_025109550.1 coordinate 1,053,257, forward strand.
TCGAAACGTCGATCGATCATCGAGGGCGTAACATCTTCTCAGGGCGCGGTAGAGAGAGAGAGAGAGAGAGAGAGAGAGAGAGAGAGAGAGAGAGAGAGAGAGAGAGAGAAAGGAAGAGCTGACAGTCGTTCTTCAACAAGAAGATTTATTTCGTCGTTGAAAACGTCGGCCCATTGGTGTCGACCAGAAAATTTCTCCCCTCGGAACACGAGAAACTAGTTTTCTCATTTTCTAACTTATTCCCTTTCTTAGTACTTCTATTCTTGTTCGTAATTTCTTATTTCTTAGTTCTCTGAAATCTTCTCAGGTAGAAAACGGTCATACTTATTACCGTCCATTTTTAGCCAATATTTTCGTATCATTTGATGGTATGAAATTTCACGTGATTATAAAAATTTGATACTACTATATTCATTCTATGCTACATTTATTTTATTTTCTAATTTATTTCTTTTCTTAGTAAATATATTCATATTCGTAATGATTTATTCCTTAGTTCTACTTCTTCATATTTATTAATATCTATCTTCAGCAAGTGATTAATTACGTTGAATTTCGCATCATTTGATAGTGCATTCACGTAATAATAAAAATTTAACGTTATATTCTATTCCATGGAAACGAGGCTCGGCCGAGGGAAGAAACATTCTCACTCGCGAGCAACGTTGCTCGCTTTTCAAGTGGAACAACCATATTTCCCGCAGTTCCCCCTAGCGACAATCCATCTTTCGAGCTGGAGTTTCACTTTTGAACGCGGTTGTTTCAGCCGACGGAGTCTGCAGGGTGTCCCCGGGGCGATGTTTCGCAACGCGATTATTTATCGGCCGTTTATTTATTTTCGCCGGTTTGTGTCGGAGCGGCCGATATACCAGGGTGTCGATCGCTATCTTAATTTCGTATTGTGATCGGTCAAACGTTGCCTGGACTCGTGGCTCAATGGACTCGTGGCGTACGGCACCATGGCGTATGGGCGCGCGCGACACTCAACCGTTCCTCAGCGCAACACCCTTTTGTGTCAGACGACGGCCGCACGATGACGTACTGTCGACGTGAAACTACGCGAGATTTTACGAAACGTCGCGTGCAACTATCTCGGCTGCCTTGTCAGCCAATCAGCGTCGGCTTGTGGCCGGTCGCGTCGTGGTGAAAAGAGTGTTTTTGGAACCTTGGTCGAGCACGACGTCGGCATTCCTGTCACGCCGTTCTAACGTGAAAGTACAAATAATTCAGTTAACCAGGAAACGTAGCGTCGCGGCCATTAGGGAGAGCCCGTGTTGTTTAACGTTTAGCCGGTTTCACGCTCGATCGTGCATGCCCGCAACTCGCCGAGTACATATTACGTCGGTCGGTTTGTTGGCAGAGTACGATGCGTGTTGGAAATCGTCTATTTTCTCAGACGTTCAGATTAGTCGAAAGTGATCTGTTTTCGAGGGCTTGAGAGTGTCTTCTCAAATCAGGAGAAAGAATTAAAATTAAAAATTTATGTGCTCTCAAACTCTCTTTATTATCCCTCGCTGAATGGCGTCGTTGAAACGAAACGAGAGAAAGTCAAGAGAGAAGTCCTTTGGCACGAAAGGAAGGAGTGTAGAGATGGCCGAGAAACCGAGATAATTTACGTATTCGGGAGCATATATCTGGTTCGAAATCTGCAGGGAGGCTGACCGAAAATTCCGGAGAAGACGGGGCCAGGTAGACCGGAGAGAGTATCCACGGCTTTCAGATACGTCGCGATTAGGCCCCGGTGGGAGGAGCTCGCGATCAGATTAATGACGTCATAAACCCAATAAAATATCACCGAGTGACGGGGCGGAGGGGGGAGTGGAGGGGGTCAACAATGCGGGCGAAATACCTCCGGGGAATCGGGAGCGTTCCTCTCTTCTCTTTCGTCTCTTATTTCTTTCGTGTCGCCGTCGACCACCACGCGGCCTCGCCGCGTCCCGTTTCTCTTCCCCCGCGGCTGATGGATGATGCAAATAACTGTGCTTGATCCTGACGCAACCGTCGAACGGTCACGGAGCACTTTTCTCAGCAGGTGGCTGCTGCTTCGGGTGGCAGGTCCGAAAAAAAGGGAAGAAACGCGCAGGCAGGAGAGAAAAGAGAGCGTGCGTCTCTCAGTGGCCAGAGGCAGGCGAGGAGGGAAAAAGAAACACGAAGAAGAATGCTTTTCTCGTAAGAAAGTTTCGAGTTCTTTCCTCCTCGGCTTTTCTTTCTTCTTCTTCTTCTTCTTCTTCTTCTTCTTTTTCTTCTTCTTCCTTGCCGTATTGTTGGTCATCCAGATCGATGGATCGCGCGTCGGTCAATAAAAATGAAAGTCGGTCGACCGGGGTTGATCCCACGCTTAGGTGGGATACAAGGGTCTTTCTTGACCTAGCTTGTGATCCAGCTTAGCTTCCAGTCGACACTTGTCGCGCGTTCTTTGTCAGCTTCGTATCTTTTATTTCTCAATCTTCTTTCCCTTTTCATTTGAGATGTCAAATTTTTAGAAAAAGCGAAAGAAATCAAACGAAACTTCACGACTGTGTCAAATTAGAGAAAAGTAGGGTAAAATGGGGCCAAACATTGTTTTTCTATTTTAAGAGCTGTGGTGCAGCGGAGAATATTCCGGTCCGGCGGCTTCGAATCAGTACAGGATGCAGGCCACCGTGGAGGTTTTAATCGGTAGGAATCCGACACTACCCAGCTCCGTAACATGGGCTGGGTGTCTTATGCAAGAAAAAAAAAAAAAGAATTAGAGCTGTGGTATATTCATGTGGACTTCACGACTTCATTTTACAAATTTCTATCTTGTACTGAAGTATAAATATTTAATGATTAGAAAAATATTTTATTTGCAACTTTTTTCGTTAATATAAAATATATGTACGTATATTTATGTGTTAAAAATAGTTCAAATCTTTTACAAACACGGTAATTGTTTCTAAACTAGCAATTGACATAATTTTTTATAAGACAGACCAAATAGAATACCTTTACATTTGCTAAAAGTGTTAAAAGTAATTGTTTTACTAGTTTCTAACGAATATAAATAAAAATTTTATAACTGTATTGAATTTTATACGTCTTTTAATAGGTATCCGGTTTTATCCACCCCTATGAAATGAAACCGAGTTTCTGCATACTTTCAGAAAACTTTTATTTCCCACGAGCCAAACAATTTTTTCCAAAAAGTTTGGTCACTTTCTTACTGTGTAACAGTGACGGCGAACCTTTTTGAGAAGTAGGTCAAATTTTGTTCATTATTTTTTTTAGTACTAGCTCGTGGGTCACGAAGTAAGTGGCGTCACTTGGAAAGGTGGGGAGGGGAGGATGGTTAGAAACTACTTTTTTTGGGTCTCACTTTTATAATCCTCTAAAAAGTTTACGTTTCCTTTTTGTTTTACAACTTTTACTTTTGCAAGTGAAGCAAAAAATAAATGTCGACGTCAAAAAATTGATATAAAAGGGGTGACATCATGCCCAGTCACCCGTGCACTATACATTAGATATATAAACTTTATTTCTTAATATTTTTTATTGTCTGTTCTCTCTTTTATTATATAAAAAAACTAGCACAGCTACCCATTCTGAGAATGGGATCTAGTGTGTTTTTTAGTGTTTATTACATCTGTTTAATCGTAAGCGCTGTATAAAATTTTTTGAACACAAGTAACTCATACAACATTTAAGACTTAAAATACCTATATGTATACATAACCAAGTCGTAAATCCTCCATAAAACATAATTGTGCATTTATTTCTCACTTTTAAGCTCTAATCGAACACTTGTAATTTTCTTAACATTTTTTGAAAAGAGGGGTTCGAAAAACAATTAAAATTCTTTTATATATATGACGATAAGTTTATGAAAATCAACACGTGGGTCATTTAAAAATCCTGCGTGGGCCAGTGTCTGAGCCGCGGGTCATAGGTTCGCCATCATTGCTGTATAAGGTTGAATCAAGAATTTTCTTTTTTGCCAACCCGATTCTTTGTTACTCATTCATGAAATAACTACGGTCGAATTTATAGAGGATCAATAACTCTTCGAATTAAAGTTCCCTTCAACCAGAGACATCCAACATTGTCATCGAAAGGTTTCATTGACCAGAAGATCCGCGTACGGTGCAGTTGCATCGCGGCTGCGCGCAGATGGGATCGCGCTTAATCGACTGGGACCGTCTGCGAATCGAGCAAATGAGTGTGTGTCCAGCGACGTTTGACGAACATCCGGCGATCTGTCGATGATACCAGCCGATTCCAGTCCCTTCCAGGTGGATGTATCGACAAATTTGTGTCCCGCGGCGAACGAGGCAGATCTGTCACATCCGCGGAGAGCAATCAGAACCTGCAGCATGTATATCGCGTTCAGCTCGTGTAGCACCACGGATCCGGGGGTCGTGCGGGTCGGATATCGATAGTTCGAATCGACGGACGATGTCTCTCGTCGTGCTCATCAAGACGCGACAGGATGGCTCGATGGTTGCTGCGTCATCCGCGTTCAGACGCAGGATATATGCTCGTTGACCATGTCCCCCTCTGCCGCCTCTTTGTTTCTCACATTGGTCTCGCGAACGAGAATAGTCCGTACTTGCGTGGATCTTCAATGACTGAGATTTGAATCTTCGTAGAAAGTTTTCTTAGAATGCTTCCTATTAACAATAATTAAATTTCTCACATTGTACTTGCATTGTGAATCAACTTGTAATGCGAGATTTACTTTCGTAGAAAGTTTTCTTAGAATTTTCTCTTTCCTTTATCGGTAATTAAATTAGTCGCGAAATTTCGGAGTAAATTTTTTGAAAAGGTTTGCAACCCATCTTCTAACATTCCTTTTTATTTCAAACGATGCGGTTTCTCAGAGAAGATGAGTACTTGCCTGCTATTGGCCGTTGCAAAAAAATTTTACTATCGCGCACAAAACTTTATTATCCAGCGTGGAATTTAAGAGAAGGAAGGGGTGCGTCTTTGAGCTAAGCTTTTACGCGGAATATTTGTCTAGGCGTTGTAATATGGTCGATTTACGATCTTCGAACGTTAAGATTTGCATTCACGTTCCTTGTACAAAAATTTACAATACTGCGTCATCCAGCAACTAGCGGCCGTGAATTTGCGATTATTGATTATTTACAATTTCTGAACTCTCCACGAAATAGAGATATTTCTCAACGTGCTTCAATCCTAGAAAAATTACTAATGGTAAAAAAACGTTGGAGAGCAATCTGCTTGGAGGAAAGCTGCTTAACAGTTACAGAGGTATACCTCTATTGCATCTGATTGCTCGCCAGCGATAAAAAAAAAACGAGAAATTTAAATCCTCATCTTTTAAAACTTCAGTACGGTTCACAAGGTTCGAGGCTTCAAATAATGAGTAACACAGTTACTGTCGATAAGGACAGCTGTTTGCTAAATCCGATACCAAAAAAAAAAAATTTCACTCAATTTTGAAGTTTTTTTAGAACGAAATTTACGACTAACAGTAGATAAAATTCTATGCCAAATCTCCTAGAACGATGGGACAAAAAAGCAGAATTGTGACGAGAAAGAAAAACTTAATTATAATATTTTGTTTTTTATTATTTTAGGTACAAAATTATTCTGTATTTTGTACTAATTATTCTATAATATCTTTCTGTTGTCAGAATCGTTTATCATAGCGCGTAATTCAGATATTGTTGCACAGAAATTTTCGTCCTTAACGATTTCTTTCTCCTTTTCGAATATCCCTGAATCATCTGGTAAAAATGATGTTTTATCTTCTGTGGACGTAGTCGTAACCGTTGTTATTCTCCGAAATGAACGCATGCATCTCCAAAAAACGAACATTCCTGGAAGGTGTCCGTCTCTTTTTACGGTCAAACCGTGCCCGGTCTAACTTTTTTAGCAACGAGGGCCCGCTTTCTTTCCTCTCACCTTTCTTTCGACTATTTTACCGAAGGAAAAAATCGACGGTTGCTACATTTTTATGGTGTGCGCCGGTCAGAGAAAAATACGCAGACCTGTATCCTTGTTTCGTGCCGAAAATGTGGGTCAAGCCGTAAAAAATTTCAACAGAAGGGTTCCCTTTCTTTCGGGGTAGTCTTCGCGGACGTTTACCGTTATTTCGGCGCTGCTCTCGTAAAAAGTCCAACTTTTTACTATTATTGCACAATATGAGGATCTTTAAGCGCCTTAAAAAATATTCGTGTTTTTTTTTTATTATCCCTGGTTATATATTATAAATGTCGTTCATGCGACCTTGTCTTCCTTTTTTTTTTCCTTTTTGGTTTTTTTTTTCGTAATACAGGTAACTGTTGATTCATATGGCAACCCCGAGGTACTCGTAGCGTACTTTTTTAAAATCCGACTGTATTATTTGCGTTATTTCGTTTATGAAAACTTTGTATTACGCTATCCTCGATTCAACAATCACACATTTTTAAAGTGCACTTCGAGGCCAAATAACGATACCGAAGGAAGCGATTAAATATATTTTGAAACGAAGGAAGGAGAAACAAAGAGTCCCTCGATTTCCTTCTTTATTTCAGCTAACAATAACAGTAGCAGCAGCCACACAGCTTCGATCTTTACCTCATTTCGATGATTTTTCTCCAATTTGTATCTCTACTGACATATACACGACTTTACGCAATACCAGCGAATGCAACTTATGAACGAAACGAGCGTGTCGATCGTTGAATGGGCGGGCACCGTAGAATCGCCCTCGAGTCACCCCAAACTGGTCGGAGCCCTCGAAAAGGGCGCCGAAGTGGAGCGTTCTCCGGGCGTATCGTTGCGTGAAACCGACTCATCGTGGCACAACGAGTGCCTAACGACGGGCATTCAGTGCGTGCCCGTTTGGCCACGTGACATGCAAAAATCACCCTTCTGTTGCCCGGAACCGAGGGCAACCACTGCGAGCCAGGAATGACTCGAGGGCCCGATGAGGCGATTGGGCCCCGAAACACGAGAACAGCGCGCCTGATCCTGCCTCCCTGTCCCTCCTACCGACCTCGGTGATCGCGCCGGGCTAATTCAACCAACAAAACGAACGTTTACGCGCGTTTTGCATAAACGCTGACTCACGCCGTCCACGCCGGGTTCGTTCTTCGATTTTTTTACCTCTGCACCCTTAGAGAACCGTAACAGGGGCTGACTGCTGGCCGATCTTTCAGGATTCTTAGGCTCGTACTTTTTTTTTACCCTACACGATGGAAGAGAAATAGTCTCTTTGGATTTTCAATGGAATTTAGTCCCTACTTTTTAAGGGATTTATTATTCCCTCGTCTGATATTTCTGTCACTTCGAATTTCACAGTTTTCGAAATGAACCGCGGCGCCAATCTCCGACAGTGAGATAGAGGTACTGACTGGACGGAACGAATTTGCGCCAGCGCGACGTTTGCAAGTTGCCACGAAACGGCAGTTCGTTATCGTTCGTGGTATTAACGAGCGGCCGGAACTCGTAGTTAGCCGATCCGAATTACTCTCAATCACCGCACGCGGCCATATGCTCGCCATTAATTACCCGCCACGAAAACTCCTAACGACGCCAGGCTGCACGATCGGTTTTAATCCCCTGCGTCGAACCCTTCCAGGCACGCGTTGCCTACGTACGAGCCGACTATAATAGCGCGGAGGTGCTACTAATGATTGTCGATAAAATCAGGTAATTATGAAGTTATCAATTGTATCGTTAAGACGTCCACGCACGAACTCCTGACGCGGTGGTACGCGGACGTGCACAAACATCGAGGCAACACGATGGCTTCTTCCAGCGAAATTTATCGTGCCTTTATTCATAATCTCGCTAAGTACCGTATAATCTTCGATGGGTATTAAGCTTTAAGTAGGTATGGTCGTTGATTTATGAGTACCGAAAATGGTGTTTCTGAAATGTACTGTGGATCACATTTACGGAGACTTCAAAAATGTAATACTACTTGAGCGATAAAGTTTGATAAAATTCGTGGAATAAATTATAAAATGATAGCGCATCGTCGAAGGACTATATTGTTATAAATAATTAGACTCTGCTTCTTCAAGTTCTATTTTTGGATATATTTATTTTATTCTAAACTGCACCAACAGATAAACTCTTTCTTAAAAAATATACACGTGGTCGCGTGGTCATCGTCGCGGTCGCACACTTTCTTCTACTACTCTACGCTCTTTTGTCTTGTCACTACTCTCTCTTATCTTCTACTCTTACCACTGTTAATGAAACCAGGCGGCAACACTGAATACGAATGTGTAGCGACCTCTAAATTGAAGTATTTAGATCAACGATATCTATGTTCATTAAATCGTTTCGTCGAGATATGTATTTAATATAAACTATAGAATATTTAAAAATTGTTAGTAATTTTATTATCACCATGGAAATGTTTACAGACACTTATATATATTGTAACCATAGTNAGAAATTGTTCAATCGTTATTTAACTTCCATTATTTAATCTTCATTAAATTATTAGTAATTATATATTTTGTTATATTGATAATATCTTTATATAAACAACTAAAATTGATTACGGAGTTATTATTTGTTTGTAGTATTGTGATATAAATTTAAATTATCATAATCACTACAAATGTACATTTTCACAGACTAAATAATCTTTACTCAAAATTATATTAGAAGGTGCATCTCCACTGATAACTTTTCAAATCTACATATTGTTGCCTATATGTTCCAACGTCAGTGTCGCGAAAGATTCCTCCCCATGCGAGGATCGGCTACTTGGAGGAATTAAGAGAAGCAACAACGGCCGACGTATCGGTGTGTAGTTTGGCTCGCAACCCCTCGTGGCCGTCGTTGAGACGCAGAAGAAATCGTCCCTTCCTCCTCCGTCTCGCATCGCTCGTTCGTTGGCAATCGCTCATTCCGGATCACGGTATATCACGCTTCATATAGAATGCCGCGGGGCCGGTGAATTATTGACCAACCGTTGGCGTCCGGTTGTTCGTTGCCCAAGGAGAAACGATCGACCACAGCAGTCCCGTTCGCGGCAATGATGAATCCAATCATAATTTAGTTACATCTTATTAGACTCCTACCGCGCTGGCTCACCGTGAGACCGCCAGGTATATAACCTTCTTAATCCACGAAATGCATCTCGCTGCTACCCCATCGACCCGTCCACCCCTTCCACCTCGAATCCCCTTCGCCCTCGGCTGGCCCGAGGAAGCCGAGCCTTCTCTTCGATTCCTCTTTCCCGCGTGCGTTTTGTCCTTCCTCCGCTCTGCTCTATGAAACCGCTCATCTTCCTACCGAGATTATTATTGCTCCGGTCGGAGTCTAATTTCGATCCGGCGATCGCGTTCCCGATTCGCTCGCCGCGCCTCCGCGCCTCTCGCGGATTTTACCTGCGCTCAGCTTCATTACGATTTCCGACGTGCATCTTCGAGGAAAACTCCCGAGCATTTAAGCAGTTGGTTTGGAATTAGTTTAGAAAGTGGTGTTACGTTTCGGGAACGTTGAGTTGAGGGACATTGAGTTGAGTCTGTGAGCCAGAACTGGCAAGCTGTATCTCGGTGGATTTTATTAATTTTTGTGACTCTTTGCTTTCTATCGTTGCACTTTGTCAATTGAACTGCGACGGCCATTCCTGCCAAGTGGAAGTTTCAATTTCGAAACTGTTTGATTCTGAATTTTTAAAAACCATCTGCGTTTTCACTTAATTTAAAAGATTGCTCGCCGAGATTGATCACGCTCTCGGAATACCTGCTGCCGGCCGTCCCATTCGAAAGGCTTTCATCGAACGCATATGCGGTAGAGTAACGGAAACTATGCAGATCAAAAGTACCTCGGTCGTGTCTGCAGCCTGTAATCGAAATAATTGAACTATTCAATTTTATCACTCTCGTTAGTTAGTTCGAAATAGATAGGAACGAACCTGTGCCGGCCTGGATACTTTAATTAAAGTAGCGATCACACGAGTGAGAAATCGGATTTCGAATCACGATGCCGATCCAATACGATCCGACACTCCTTTCGGTTCTTCGCGAGAGCAGCTATAATCGTGAAAGATCTAGTCAAAATTGAATCCCTGGGTGATCCGTCGTTGACGTGACAGCGGGTCGATGTTAATTCGACGCCATCGTGTTTAAATGATTACGGAACCGTGTCCTCTACTCGAACGAAGCGAGACGTTTCACGAGCAACGGTTCGTAGACCATCAGGTGTATCGATAATTACCACGTGTAATCGTCAGCCGTGTCTGACGCCTGCCGCTGTGATCTCAGGTCCCTCAGACTCGTCATAAATGCACGAACGTGTTCCAAGTTCCGACAAGAAGAATCTTTGACGTTATCAGAAAAATTTTTAGAAACATCTCTTTCGTTATTTCTTTTATTTTTCCACCTCTTCTTCATCTTCCCCTTTTGTACTCAAGTTAGGTTTAAACATAGAAATGAACGAAGAATTTTGGAATTGACGCGAGCGCGCGCGATTGTTGTTTGTATCTCGAACGAGTAATTTGTATGGTAATGAAAACAGCCTCATTTAACTCATCGATCGACTGTATAATGAGTATTATAGAGAGTGAGTCACACAACTGGCACGAGCTGCAGTATCTCTCCTCTGATTGAAGTTGGGAAGAAAGATGGGAGAGAAAATTTTACGACTTAATAAGGCGCCTCTAGGATTACATGGGTCTATCAACGACTAATTGGTCTGCCAAGTCGAATATTTTTCCTCGCGAGATAAATTTCTGCCACTTTTCAAATTCTTCTGTCAATTCCTCGCTCTACCATTCTTTATGGTGTCAGTTGCGTAACTCTTGACAATACCGAAACGAAATTGACCGATCACTGGATTATCGCAAATCTATGCAGCAGGATTTTCTAGTTTCGAATTGGGTTCGTTCGGCTTAATACGTTCGTGATCTTTGCCACGCATATAGAACAAGGCACAAGCGGGTGCCTCGGTTGAGTCACGGATTTTATGGTCCACGACCCAGCATTTCGCGGTTCTCACGCTGGCTTAACGCAGGAATGTTAAAAAAAAGGGGAAAAAAGTCGTTGCTCATTAAACGAACTGGAACGGAATTCCGAAACGGTACTGGAAATACCACGCAACCCGTGGCCGGGCGTTTAAGCGGGAGCAATATGGATTGTGCATCGCGTGTTCGCGACCTGGCGATCTCGTGTTGCGCGTGCACACGCGACGCGTGAAATAGAGACGCTCTTTCTCTCTCCCGTCGACGTCCAAGCCTCTCCCTTCTCCTCTCTATCCTCCACCTGAACCTGTTACAACTCACTCGAGGAGTGAACGTTTCGTTTCGTCGGGCTTTTGCTCATTTTTGCCCCGTACCGATTTTTCTCTTCTCATCCAACGATGGATGTTGCTTCCTCGAAGGCGTTTATTACGAGGAATTATGCCCCGGTGGAGTGTACCTGTGGGAAAATATTTCGTTACCGTGATCTGCTCGTGAAATTTATGGACGAAAGGGTTTCTCTCCGTTTCTTCGAAATTACTTCCACCAAGTAGACATAGAATTTTGTTTCCTCTTTTTCTTTCTTTCTCCTTTGAAATCAACATCTCCGTGATCAAACTTGGGAGAATTTCAGCGCGTAGAATGTGAACACTAGATCACATGGTTATGCAAGAGCAGAAACACGTTACGTTCAACTTGTCCAGACCAATTTCTTTCCGATTTTTCTCGACGAGGAACAGTTCGGTTCCGCGAAGCTATCTCGACGGTGGAAGGTTGGTACTTTGAGAGAGAGAGAGGCTGCGAGCAGTGCGAAACAATGGCGCCAGGAACAAATTATGCGCGAGCACGTTCGCGTAATCAGCCGCGGCTAACTATGTAATTCATGCATTAGACCGGTGGCTAAAGTTTTGACGTAACCTGCCCACCGTGTCCTACGATTACACGTTCTTCTACAACGGGAATATTAAACGACGACTCGCGTAGATTTTTGTACGCTCGTCGTCGTCGTCGTCGATGATAGTTAGATACAGAAGTGACCGGAGATCGGATGAAAGTCGAAAAGTCGAGTCGCAGAAACTGGTCAATGATTTCCCTTTGAAAATTCGTGGAAAACAAGCAGGAAGGGAAACGCGAGGTGACAATTTGAAGTGGACTGTCGCGGATCAAAAGAAAATATACTGCCCGGTTGAAAACGCGGCGTTCTTTTCAGCGGCTGATTCATGAACGGAAGCTACGTGCAATGAACGATACTTCTTTCGTCAACAGAAAAAAAAGAAAAAAACTGCAATCTGTATTCAAAACAGAAACATGTAATCTTTGAACGTTGAGAAAATTGAATGACCAGTGCATGTGACGTCCAGAGTGCTGTCGATCGTAGATACGATATATAATATCGCGCAAAATCTCTCTGTACTCGTAATGTTACGTATACGAAAAACGAGAAGCACGCCAGGCATGCGACGAATGCAATATCGTATCGCGGAAACGAGGGGAGAGAAAGCAGGAAGCGATCCCTCGGGAAAAAAGGTATTAAAACACCGTTCGATATTTCTCGCGGTGAAGACAATTCCTACGGCTGCGGTTCTATTTGCATAGCACCTGTAAATCCGCTACGTTCCGCAATCAGCGTTCGCAGTCGCTGCACGACGTCGTTCCAGAAGCACCGGCCCGCTCCAATTCCTCGACCTACGACCCGGCCTTGTCGTTGATTTACTGCTCCACCGGTTCCAACGCCGCGATAGCGGCGCGACCGACGTGGACTAGAAGTAGGATCGGCTTCTCTCGATCGTGTGGCTGGGCTCTGTAGCGAGAGACGAACAAGGAGAGAGAGAGAGAGGGGGGAGAAGCGAAGAGGAAAGAGCCGAAAGGGAACGATGTCGAAACGAAAGCCGCTCCAGAATCGTGGTAGTCGTGCATCCGATAATGAGGCTCGCGCGGCATTTTCGATCCCGTGCCGCAAATAATCCCTTTTCTCTACATGGGAGGCTCTCATTATCGTGCAGAACGGCAAACAGGAAGAAGATGAAGAGCAAAGACATGGAAGACACGAGGGCCAGAAGAAAAAGGCACGGATAAACACGAGACGAGATGAGAGAGCGAGGAAGAGGGAGAGGGAGAGATGGTCCGAAAGCGAAGGGATCGATGCCGTTTTATTTTTTTCAGAAGCTGATTGAGATCGCCTGAGATCATTTACCGGTCGACCTGTTCCGGGCCTGGACTAATCAGATCAATCAGATAGAATGATCGTGAAATGAGTTCGGTATCATTATTCTCTCTCTTTCTCTCTCTCTCTCTCTCTCTCTCTCTCTCGAACCACGAGAGACCGTCTTCTTTGTTGCCTGTTGCCCATTGTCCTTCTTCGATCAGGGGCCTGATCGCAAATCGAATCGTGAAATCGATTTCAACCACTGCCGCGTGTAATTCAGCTGGCGGCCATTGCCAGCGGGAATTATTATTATCGGTGGTATGCGTTTACTGTCAATTAGGAGATTTAAATAGTTTTCCTATTACGGTAGCAAAATTGCTCCGATACGATCTATCGGCGTTGCTTGATTATTTCGCGAAATATTCAAGATTGAATTGTGCTCGGTTCTCGCAATCAGCTGACTGGAGGGTAACCCAGTGCCTCCCACTCGCACGGAATCTCGAAGAAATTCGCCTAATTGAAAGGGACAAAATTCCGAAAGGAATGTCAAACTTGCGGCCGGTGGTTTCTTTTAAACAAGTCGACGTAATAATTATCGCGTTTTGCAGTGGACAACGGGCCCCGTTCACTATGCGCCAGGCGTCGTTCCGCGTTTCTCACGGTAAATCAGCGCGCGGGATCGAAACAATTAGTCGGCTCATTAGAGAGAGAGAACCGGGGCGGCACACACACTGCGAACAAAACGCCGAACCACACTTTTCCACGAAGGAACCGCCTTCACGTCGTTTCCACGAAGCCGTGGAAACGCATTGCGCAACCACCGCGAAAATGCTCGCTGCCGGCGAAACCGAGAATTAACCGAGAGATCATCTCGCTTTCCAAATTGATTTATGCTCGTGCCTCCGCGATCGTGTAAATCATTTCCCGCCTCACGGTTAAACGTGCCGGATTTGCTCGGTTAATACGGTCTGCCATGAGGTAATTTGCATTTTTTCCAGCCGCTCGAGAGTTTCTAACGTGAATTGAAACTTGTCGTTTCTCATGAGGCTGGCGTAATCGTCTCTCTCGATGACCCACATGACGAGTCTTTGGCTAATAGTGGATACATGACTCACACGATGCATCGCTCGGCCCTCGATATACCAACGAATGTAACTCGCAGCCTCTGTTTCGTGTAATTCGGTCGAAAGTTAGGCTAGAACACCGTCTGTTAGGCAATAATCATCTGAAATTAGGAGATCTGGCCCCGGAATCTTTCTTTCTGGACGGGCACACCAAATTATCAGAAACCACGTGGCTCCTTTGTCATTTTCTTTGCCGTCTTTCCTTCGTCGAACATTGTACGTTCTTCCACTTCCATTTTCGATGTCCCCCCCCCCCCCCCCCCCCCCCCCCCCCGAATGATTCAAACACCGACGCAATGTCAGAAGGAAAATTCTGACTAGAGGACTATCGGCCGGGAAAGTCGATCTGCTTTCGAAAGATGACAAACGTTTTGACTCGAGCACAATAGGGGCATTTCACCAAGACTTTCACACGCGATGATCTTTTGTCGCGTCGGTAGGCGTGGTTGCATTTGTCGCAGGTAGATCCTTTCGTCGGGACGCACCCTTCTAGAACGTGTCTACATTGATACTCCTGTTTCGTTTCTCTTTTCTTTTTCTTTCAAAATTCCTATTCTTTCTACTCCAGTGATTTTCATTGAGTATTCAAGACTGTCGAGGAAACGTTGCCATTAAATGTCATAAATTCAACTCACTTCGAGTCAGAAGTTCAAGTTCAAACCCAATTCGGAATCGCTTCATCCTGAGATTCCGAAGGCGATCTGTTCCGAACGGCGATCCGGCTCAGCTCGACAAAGATCTCGCGGGGATCGGGCCAGTCGCTGGAGGGCCGCGCAATAAAATAATTTACTTACACGATAAGTGTCGAGAAGTCAAACGGAGTTCAAAAGTGAAGGAAGGATAATTACCGCGGGTAATGTCGTACTTTCTCCTCGGCGCGTCGGTGTCGGTGTTGATGTCGGTGTACGTGCGGTCATTTACACGCGTGTAAAACGTTGATGCTCGGAGAAGCAGCTTGGCCCCGGCACGATATTAATGTCGTGCTAGTAATACGCGTAATAGCGCGAGCACGTCTGCGTGAACCGACTGCGTGATTTAAATCCCGTGATTAAAATGAATAGAAACCAGCCAGAGACGGCGACGTTTGCTCAGACGCCTGCAGTTTTCTATGGAAAATTTTATCCTCGCCCGCTGTTAACTGCGTCAAAGTTTCGAGATACTTGCCCGTTATCGCTCGGAATTATTCGATCTTTTTAGTTTCAGCCCGAGAATGAGATAAAATTTGTAAAGTACACCGATAACCGATCTTTCACGTTTCCTTTAAATTGAGCAACTGTCTTACCCATTGAAGGATAATATTTATAACACAGGGTTCGGGGGAGAAAATCCATCCACAGAGAAGGATTCTCGAGAACGTCTCGACGTCTCTTCTTCGATTCACGCGATAGGCGCCAATACCGGCATATAAATACCAGAATTTCCCTCGTATTTTCTCCTCGCGATTTACAACCCGTCTTATTACCCTTGGCGATACTGGGTCGTTCGACGAATTTTTCCACCGTTTATTTACGCTCATCTCCGCGCACTCGCCCACGAAACACGATCGAGAAATACAGTGCAGATCGTGTTACTCTCACGGCCAGTCCTTCCGCCGCGTACAACAAACGATAAAAGTCTCGATGATATATCCCGCGATGCAAGTGCGTTTTAACGAGCCTCTTACGTTTTGGGTACATCCGAACCCCAGCCATCTATCTATAGAGAAAGATTCGCGAGTTCCAGCGCGCGTCCTTGGTCCACGAAAGACACGAAGGGGGATCACGGTCGAGGATTTTCATGGTGAGCCGCGGTGAAAAGGCGGTCGGTTTCGTTTCGAGGCCCGCCAGAGGCTCCACGGTGGAACGTCGGTTGCCAGGCCTGGCTCATTTTGATTGATCGGGCAATATAGCCTGCTCGCCCCCCGCGGTTCGTGCATTACCCGCCGCGACGTGGAAAAATTACCGGATTGAGATGCACTCATTAATAATCCTCGCGTACTCGTGCGCGCGCGCGAGCTCTTGCGCCGATCTGCAGCGCCCTTCGACCTCGATCGCGTGTAATTACTCGCGCGGACGAGCGCGCGACATGGACCGAGCGCCGCGTGAATTCCGTCCGTTACGCGAGAACTTTGGAAACACTTTGCCATCTTCGAATTGTTCCGCGTCAAGGATGTCACAAGGAAGTGAGAGGAATTCACGCTTACGGTTGTTTCGTGTATCTTTGATGTGCAACAGAGACGATCGGACTCCGCTTTGCTGAATGCTTATTTTATTGGACGTTTGCTGTTCAATGACAACGCGAATGGAATCTGTCGTTATGGTTCACGTTATAATTTGTTGAGGATTATGGAATTTAAAATGGATATGTAAAAGCCGAATGAATTCGGACACACGTTGCTCATAGCTGTTTTTCATTTACTACTGAGTAAAGTGCAGCTGAGTTTCTTCATTATAACGTAGAACATAGGTGTAGCTGTGATACAAACGACGGGAGATTAAAACTCTCCAACAGTTCAACACATTCTTGAACGTAGCCCCGTGCAGTGCGGAGATGTGTTTCACGATGTAGGAGATGGAGGCGCGATACAGAGATTAAAGCTGCAGAAATTGCAATAGTTACAGAAAATATAGGCGCTGTCTTAACCTTTGAAATCGCGCGAAGCCGTAACTCCCGAGTTGAAACCAGGGAGACAGTTTCGAATTCGATACGACAAGTCCGGCGATCAATCCCGAAACCAATCGAACATAAAGGAGGATAAGGCAAACAAGTTCGCCTCGCTGCAGTATTTGACCGTATTCGTGGATGAGAGCAAATCGGCCGTAGACCATCGGCGCGCCGTTTCGCCCGTAAAGCCAGGAGTTATGGTTATTTAAAAACTTATTGGCCCGCCCGTGCGTTGCGGTTTGCGGAGAGGTCAGACGCGAGGGAAACCAGAGGAAAAAGAGAGAAAGCGAACGAAGAGGTGAGGGAGAAGAGGAACGAAAGCAAAAGGAGCCGTGACCCAGCCGAAATAAATCAAAGGATATTAAGACCATTCTATCCTTCTTTCCTCCATCTTCTCGTTTTGCTCGCTCTCAGCGACTAAGTCACTGCCTCCCCATCGATCCGCTGCCACCCTTCTCCTCCTCCTCCTCGGCTTTTTTCTTCGCTTTCTTTTCTTCTCAGCTGCCGGCACGGGAGTTCTTAGCCAAACGCATTGCAGGGGGAGGCAGAGGGACCGCCATAAAACTATCCGTGTTCGCGTTCACCGACACGCACACGGGCCGCGTGTATCTTGGTGGCTGCTTTACGTTCCGATCGGCGACAAGAAACCGGGAGCAATTCACCGGGATCCACAAAATGGATCCTTGATAAACGGATATCGAGTTTCACGCGAATCCACCTTTCCGTTTTATAGGCGGCCGGGGGGGGGGGGGGTAAGGTTTATCGGCAAGGGGGGGGTTCAACGACCCCCTCCGTCCTCTGTTCGAATGTTTACATCCAGCGCATTCCACGGGATTTGTACAAAATTTAGGTGAATTTCTTCCTTTCTTCCCTTTTTCTAATAGTTTGCCTGGCATCCCGAGGTGCTGATTTACGTACAGTGGATTCCCGTGTAACTCGTTTCGCTCGTGACGCGGATTTGGATAGCGCGACGAGGAAATAACGGCGGGTGTCAACGTGGTACGTGACAAACAGCCTCATAGAACCTGTTCGCAAACTTCCAGCTAAGCTGACGTAATGCGAATGCAGTGATTGAAAGACGCAAAATACAGAGAGACGGAAACACGCTTCGTTCGGTCAAAAAATCATTTTTGAAAAAAACGCTTCGACAGAGGGAATCTCGCCTCGAAACGAGACACGATCACAAATTCCCATCGGCCACGACTCAGTTACGTCTGTCCAATTATTTACGCGATCATTCATTTCTTTTTCTTTTTTTCACGCAATATCGAGGATAGTAATGTTCGCAGCGATCATTCGTAACGCGTGGGTGAGATATCGAAAGACGAGCCGATGGTGGAACGTGAACGAATGGCCAGGGCACGAAACGTCGGGGCTAGATTCGTCGTGTAGATCATTACAGAATAGAAGCTAGAACAGCGAGGCGCCCGTTTCCCTCGCTCAAGACAAACGGACGCATGCGGTCCGCGCCGCGTTCTACACCGCCGTGTCATGTTGCCCAGCCGCTCCTACTAAGTCAACGGCCATTGTTCTAGTCACCGTTTGATAGACGACGCTCGTTCGCTACACGACTGCTCGAGAGCACATGCGTCTGGGGTTAGACGATGATGAGCATCCGTTGCCCTTTTCGCTGCTCTTTTTTCCTTCTGCTTCGAACGATTTTGTTATTCAAATGCGAGCGCGCGCAGATACCGATCGCGGTGTTGCGGTTAGGTTTGCAGCGAGGTTTCGATCGGTGGAGGAAAGCAGTTACATCGCCTCTGTGCACTACTCTGCACGTACTCGGCTCTATGTTCGCTTCGAGGTGCTTGAATTCTGGAACGTTTCTAGTTGAGAGAATTTTAATTATAGCTGGAAGAAAGATTTCAAATTGGCAATTGTTCACAAACGAATTTATCAAATCACAAGGTAATAAAGAACATGTAGCGGAGCAGGAAACAAATGTATCGACGAATGCATGTAATTGAGTCTAATCGCGACATTTATCGTATGTAGTTGTATGTTGGTCCTTGCTGTGTGTGTGAAGGACTTCGGCGGTAGTCATTTGCGAACAGACTCGTCTGTCTTTTGTTGGATCTCCTCGTGCACTACAATCGTCTTGAAATAGAAAGTTTATGTATTTACTGTTATTCCTATTGTTCAAATATACGGATAAATTCAAAAACAGAAAAACAGTTCCATTGCTTCTGTCCACTCAATCCAACACTTAACAATCTAACACTTAACATACGTTATTCAAAAACAAAAAGAAAGAAACTGTTTGTAGCGACGCGGTGCATTAGCCGTGGTTCATTCTACCCCTAACGATCGATGCTATTCAACCATTAGAAATTCCGCGTCGAGATTTACCATCGAGCCTTGCCATGTAACTGCAACCATTTCCAAAGCTCTAGCTGCTCTCTCTCTCTCTCTCTCTCTCTCTCCGAACGAGAAACACTCGCTTATCCATCGATCGTTCGAAACGAATTGCAGACATGCCGGCGCGGCGATTCGAGCTTCCTCACGTAGCTGCGCAACGTTCCTCTGTTGCTGTGTTCGGCTTCCTGCTATTCCTCTATGATTTAACCCCTCGGCGTGCACCTCGGGACGCATTCGTCGAGCCCTCTTCCACCCAGTCGGCCAGTCGGCATGATTTAAACTCATTGGGTGCCACGTCCGTGCGCTCAAGTCCGACACGCATGTTCACGCATACAACGCAACGAGACGCGACGGTTCAGTCTCTTGCCAAGAGAACATTGCTCGGGTTCGTGAGCACTGAGCTTCCCGGTTGCCACGCAACCTGTCTATCGCGGTTCTAGCACCACCTTTTAACAACCAGGTTAGTGTCCCTTTCCTCCAGGACCATCGAGAGCTCGCGATTTTTGCTTCGTAGGGCTTGCAAGTTTCGAGAGACTCGAGTGACATTTTGGGAATCGAGGATCTTACAGGAGTTTTCTTCATCTTGTAACGGAACAAAACTAACAGCGCCAATTTCGAATCGAACGTTTCAACGATCCACAGAGGACAGAATCGTGTTCACCATTCATCAGCGTTTAATTCGCTATTCACCGTCACCCCGTTTCCGGCGAGCCTGCCTCGATCGACCACCACCACCGACTGTCTCTCTTAATCCTAACAAATCGAACGCAACCGTCGTCTCAAGGTACCAGGCACGAGGCACCGTGGAAAAAGAATCGGGAAGCACGATGATAGCGAGGAAACGACGATCCCGCAGGGTAGAGAATGCACGATTGCGCGTAACGCGATCGTGGGGCGCAGAGAGAGAGAGAGAGAGAGAGAGAGAGAGAGATAAAGAGGCGCAGAGGCTGCAGGATGAAGAAGAGAGAAGTCGGGAGAAAAGGAAATAATAAAGCGAGATTCGGTGCCAGGTGCCTGGACGGCTGGCGTAAGGAACGCGTCCAAAAGCAGTGCGTGTCATTAGAGAGCGTGAAAGACGTGACAAATGACAGTCTGTCTCGCGGTGAATGCGTATTGGCGCCCCCTATCGTTGCCATTCGTTTGTTTGCGGTCACACATTGTCGTGCCGGAGCGGAGAAAGGCCAGGCGGAGAGACCCCGAGATACTTCTTCGTTTATCGTTGGAACCACCGCCGTTGGCGTTTTGCGACTCGTCCTCTCCTTCGGTCGCAGCCGCGTGTGAGAATGTGATTCGCCATGGATCCTTGGGGATGTTTTGACGGCCGGTTGACGAGCGATTGTCCTTTCTCTCAGCCGTTGCCCTTCCGAGTGCCTTCTCGGTTTTTTTTCTTTTTTCGTTTTTCTTTTTTTCTTTTTTCTTTTTTTCCTTCGCCGCCGTCACAAGGCGAACAGACTTCCCATTCTGGCCGCCTTTCGAGTGGCCTCGATTAACGAGCACGATCTTTTTCGTTTCTTCTTTTTTTTTTTTTTTTTCTTCGTTTACGCCAATGTTACGCCGTTCCTGCTGGATTTCGACGAATGTACATAAATCGCGCTTGAGAAGACGATGCATCAGAGACACTGGGGATTCTTTCTCGTTGCAACGACGAAAGAGATTCCTAGAATTCTGATTCAACGATAATAGATAATCTTGCACGAATCGTCCAGGAACTTGTTTGAAAAAAATGAAACAGAGTTTCCTTAAATTTCATCATCCCCGATATTGTCATAGTTTGATGAATCGCTCACGTTAGAACATAGACTGCGAATATATCGACGAATAAAATTTTGTTACGAGCAATCACTCTCCAATGACCGCGCAATTCCCTGCAAGAAACATTCCTCGAGATAACTCTGAACGCAACGTAACTTTATCGCTTTTCCTTTAACCTAGACAACCCGGGCAATAGCGAAGCGACGAGCGGCTCGATACAACGCACGATAAGGTATCGAGTCTGCCTTAAATCCAGCAACATCGAGCACACGACATCGTCGTTGGTGGCCGGTAGTCATCAGCGAACACTTAACCGCGACGACGCGTGCAGTGATCCGGGAAGTGGGAAAAATCCGCTCGACCACCCTGTTCGATCTGGCCGGATCGCTGGCAGGGCGCTATTTCGCAATTATCGAGATGGGAGAAGAAGGGGGAAGAAACAGAAGAAGAAGAAGAAGAAGAAGAAGGAGAAGCTTCTCCGCGAAGAATCCAACGTATAGCTGGACCGGGTGGACCGGTGGATCCTCGGGGACTAGGATCTCTCGGGGCTGGGACGTCTCACGGATCCATGTTAACACGGACGGCCACTAATCGTTCACGTTTTCGCCATAAGGGCTGATTCACTGGCAGCCCCGGTTCTTTACGGCATTGTTCGCCGTCGGCCCGGTCGGATCGCTATCTTAACTAGCCTCGTGCGCGCCGCGAGCAACTGGTAGCTACCGACCCTCTGAGTGACCAGTGTGCCGCTGGTAGCTCGGTACCGCGCTCGTAGACATGATCGTTCCTACGGCCTGTTCTACGCCGTGCTCCGCCACGGCCTATACGTGACGGCAGTAAAGTAAACGTTCGTTGGTTCGCCTGGAAGTCAGCGATCCGGAGAGCCGGGCTCTCTGGAACAACAACAGGCAGTGGCCGCTGCTGCCTCTAAGCAACCTGGAGCAACCTGGATGCAACCGACGTTTGTATCGCGGGAAACGTCCCTGATGGAGCGAGAGAGATCAAGGAACGATAGGGAAACGCTTCTCGGAGAGAGAGAGAGAGAGAGAGAGAGAGAGAGAGAGTGCACACAGAGAATGCTGGAGGCAGAACGAAGGTGCGAAGAGATGGGATTGGCCGGTGCTACTGTGGCCCCCCTGTGGAACCCCTATCGCGAGGATGCGAGCAAAGGTCAAGTTACGTCAAGTTGTAACCTTCCGCCGTCCTCTTTCGTTCCCTCGGCACGGAACAAGCTTCGCGCATCCCTGTCGCCGTACCGTACTGCTCCTTTTTCTCCCCCCTTGCCGAGCGTACTCCGCTTCCTCGAGGTCACGTCCTTCCCGCGCGAGACGATTTGCGGTTATGGGGGCCGCGGGCGATCGTGATCGCCCGATTGGGTGCGAAGCACGCCGTTCTTGCGGTCGTGGCGTTGGTTAGGCGTCGATTTCGGGGGTTTCGGTGATGCTACGGCCGTTTCGAGATCCGTGCGCCGACCAGTTGGTTGGAATATTGTTGTTTGGAACAGTTTGGAATTTTATAGGAGATGATGTCGTCTGGCCGACGAATGAATTTTTCAGTGAATTTCGAGCGTTGAAAGAATCCACCGTTACGAATCTAATTTCTATGAGAAAGTAAGAATTAATCATTTCGATCGGCCCTGATACTTTTAGTAATTCGTTCTTCGGAATCAATTTTTTCACGAGATCGATTATTAAAGTCCGACGTCTATACACGGGGTAAACAGAGAGACGTTTGAATCGGATATCGATCTTAATCGATAGCTCATCATCCGTAATCCATCATCGACGCGGTCCACCTGAGAGAATCAACGTGTGCCAGTTTTTGCTGGCGGTAATTTTCGGATGAAAGACCATCGGAGAGCCGTTGAAAGGAATACCATACCGATCTCGGTAAAAATTTTCGTGAAGTATCGGCACAAATCCTGCGATCATTCAAGCAAGTGTGACGCGTGAATAGTATCGCGTTATAATCTAACATTCCGATAAATCGACAGTGTGAAACGTTGCCTCATCAGTTGGAATCTTCTATCCAGCGTCCTTTCATTCGTCGATGAAAAACAATTTTGGAGGGAATTTATTTTAAAAGACGTTTTAACCAAGGACTAAAGAGTATCATTTCTCAGAAGATCGTTTTTTCTAATAAATCAGCATATTTCGTACGATTTCTCTCGTTCTCGGGATAACAAATGCAATCTCATTATTTAACCAGCACGTCGTGCAGCGACATTTCGCGAAACGACCGGCGAACTGTTTGAATTTGAAATGTTCTGCGGTCGCGATCGTCGGTGATTTACGTGGCCTGGAGGCTGTGTTTCCCTTGCGGCTACGTGCCACAACTTTCGTTCATCTTTTCAGGAACAATTAGACGACAACCACCAGAAATTTCACTCTAATGATTAATAATCGAATCGAGTCCCATTGCCTTCAGACAAATTGATTTCACTTTCCCAAGCGAGTATTATCGTTGTAACGATGATTGGCAACCGAATCCAGAAATATTTTGGTAATGAAATATCGGAATACTCCATCGTACAGCGTTGCGAATTTTTGCCACTTTGCAGGTTTAGGTTATAGAAAAAGGTTCCAGTTCAGTTTGTCACTTCGAATAATGAGAATTATTCGTCATACAAGGAACTGTAATGTGACAGACTATTTTTTTATAAGTGAAGGGGATTATTCACGAAAAAAAATAATGAACGAACGCAAGAATGTTGCCTCTGCTTTTCGTCGGCATTCAGACGATAAATTTTACGTAATTGAAGTCGAAATGTTCTCTAAACTTATATCATGTTATAAAATATTTTCTAAATTTATACGTGTATTATATTTTTCGACATTACGACGTAGATTAACACGATTTTTATAGAGGATTAACGGATGAAAGAATATATCATTCCATTTGAAAAAAAGTGGTGATGAAATTTGAAATTCTGCCACTTATAGAAATATTATTACTGTCACATTATGATATTCTCTGTATCGAATAACTTCTGTTGATGAAATTTTTTTCATATCTTAAAAACAATGGAGATATTTGATGGAAAACCCTGTATATATATATATACCAATGGAATAAATTCTCTAGTGTATAATAGAGATTGTTTTTTCACAACTAAAATTTTACTTTTGTTTATCTCAGAGAAAGAAATTTTCAAAAATTACTAGCCCACTATTATAATTGTTAAGAATTTTAAACTGATTTTACTTCTATATCACACTTGATGATTCTAAACATTTTGAATAATTCGGAACCTGTGCAACCTCGGGCATCAATTTAATTTCCTTTATGTGTCGGTAAGATTCTTACAAAAAGACTTTCCAAGATTTTCGCACAATATGGAGTAGACAGGTACTTTGTGTTTGAAAGATGAAGATGATAACTGCGCGGTTATGTGTTCAGGTAGAATTTCAAAAACAGCTAGAAGCCACGGTGAAAGATTCTCGCGAGAACTGTATATCCAACACCGTAGGAACATACAATCTACGATTTTCGTTGAAAACCTACACTCGCCCACAAGAATGAAACCCAGAGATCGAATAAATTTCATAAAAGCACAATGCTCCGTTGCAATAAAGGGGACTTGCGTTATTTTCAACACGTTTCTCAGATTCTCGTCTAACGTTACGTTCTTCGAGATGAATCTTATCGACTCGTCCGAGTGCCAAGGTAAAAGGATTACAAAACGTCCTTTCATCGTTGCCGTTTTCTTTTGAAAGTAACGACTCTCTCGATGCATCGTTTACTCCTTTCTTCAATTTCCTAAGCTACCAGAGCGCGCAGAAAATGACAATAAATTAACAACTGAACGTGAAATTTCTCAGCGACCTTCAAGGAAGAAGAAGAGAAAGGAGAGGAAAAGGAATTTAAAAAACGAGAGAGAAGAAAAGAGAAGAAAGGAAGAAAAAACAAACCAGAGAAGCCAGCGGATAGAAAGAGTTGTCGCGGATGGCGTCCATCCATTGTTGCATTTATCTGTAGGCTAGAAACGACAATTTCTCTGTACTTAACGATGTTGGGATAATCCCTGTTGAATATTGCCGCTTGTGGTAGTAGTACGGTGACACGTCCCCTGTCCCGAGAAAAGAAATCCATAACGAAGAAAGGTAACAGAGTACTTGGGACACACAACACAAGGTGCATGCTTGCCTAAACGGTTTGTTCCTTCTCCGTCCTAGTATTCTAACAGAAATGGTCCAGTCAAGAGAAATAGTTTTGGCCGCAGAAGGCAAATTCACAAACGTCTACCGTTACAGATGTCTTGGAAGGGTATTCCCTGTGGAAATCTACGAAAAGTCTGTCCTAATGCCAGAAAATTTACGGTTCGGAAAGAACGCTTCACTTGTTCGTTATAATTTGTCTTCGTCTAATTCGATTCGTTATAGTTGCTCGTCGACTAATATTGTTATATGCCGATATTGTTCGAGAACGATCCGATCATTATCGTTACAGCGACACTGTGAATAATTAACTTAATCCTCGTCTCGCGATCTATTTTCTCGTCACGGGTGATTGATAATTTTGAAAATTTCGATACGAAATTAAGAATCTTCTGGATTTTCCAATTTGCGAGGGACTTCTGCTTTCAAGTTGGAGGCTGAAATCTCGAAAATCTCTGCAAGATGGGATCTCGGAGTTTCCTAGACAAAGCAAAGGCGACGATTCCAGGCGTTCAGCGTTCTCATTGATTCGCTGAAACCGCTCGGTGTATCTTTGAGACTCAATTCTCGACGTCTAGGCCTTTCTTAAATCCAGCCCGATATTCACATTATTCGTGCGAATTGTGTTCGTCGATGGAATCTTATCTGTTGTACTTTGACCGGCAATCTGGTTAACAGGCACGCGGGTTCCTCACTAATCCATAGATTGACGAGGCTCACAGTGTGAACTGGTCAAGGACAGGAGTTTCCGTGGTAAAAGCAAATGTCGCGGAAATCGTGACCGGGGCGGTAGGGCACCACGAGAAAGGCGTGTCAGGGTAATCCCAATTTAAACGGGATCCATCCGTGCGGACAAAGAAAAGGAAAGTGGGCGGTGCAGCGCGGATTAGAACGGAAATCTGCCGAAGATGAAGAAGATCCTTACGCTCTGGGCCACCGTGAAATTGTCAACACAGAAGCCAGAGCTCCACCGAGAATTCTCCCGCAGACAGATTGGCAAAATAAGCGTGAAGCGTTCATTTTGTTTCGGTTTCATCTGTTGATTTGCCCGTGGAATTTTGACAGGTTTCAGGTGTCGTGCCTGGCTAAATTGTCTTTCGTTGCGAGGTTTTGCAAGGCAAACTTCGAAGTCTCGGTAATCCGTTAACTTAAGACCTCGGGGCCCCATAGGAACGCAAATGTAGAGAGGTTTTCTAACGTGAAATTATCGATCGGGAGACTGGAATTTTCTCACGATTCTTTTTCACGAAAGATTGCCGTGGACTGACCGTGGTGACTGCAGTTTTCAACTCCTTGCAGCCCTGTGGCTCGAGAATATCTTTCGTTTCAATTTTTTTCGTCGAGACTAACAGAACTCGGTCATAGCTTTCTAAAAGAGTAACTTCAAACCCTACTTGTTGATAGATACGAATATAATTCCTAGTGTAGCGAGTCTTGTTTTTCGCAAAAATCCAAAATTGTAACCGATATTGAACACGAATTTCAAGGAATAATTGTTCAATATGATGGTCAAAGTTACGCTGAAATTTTATTTCGCGTAATTATCTACTCATAATTATGTCGTCCTGTTCGTAAGCCTGTATTTCGCAAAATAACCATAGATACCAAGCGGATCATCGTTTGGCGAAATTCAGCTGACACCAAATTGTCAATGTAAGTCAGACTAGTTGGAACGAAATGATGAAAACCGCAAAGGGTTAAAAAAGGGTATGCGGCATCTGTAGTTAGCGAGAGAAAGGTGCGTTAACGAGAGAGCGTCGTCCCGACGAAGGTCACAGGTTAGCCGCGTAAAAGTGGGAAATTTCGCGGCGTAACTGGCGACGATGGTATTCGCGACACGATCCGATGGTAAAATTCGACGAGGTTTGTGCGACGACGTTCAACATGGTCGTCAACCTGGGTTCCTGGAAGCGTGGACAGGGCGATTTCGCCGAGGTTCCGCGAGCGATTGCGATATCGACGCTGACACGGTTCTCCACTTCGTTCTCTCTATTCTGAATCTAGCACGAGCCGCAATCGAGCAATTACGACCGCTCGTTTTAAAGCGTTTCCGCTTTACGGACAACGCGTTGGCTAATCGCTCGCGGCCCTCCATCTCCCCACGACGACGATCCGCGCATCGACTTTCCACGTATTCTCGTTAATGTCACACGTCCCGGAATGTGGTATCAATCACTGGTATTCCAGGTGATGTTTACGCTTTGCTCTCCAGTCTTTTGATCGAGCCAACTAGTGTCTATTCAATTTCAGAGGGGCATTTGTTTGATAGGTACCAACGTGAGAAGACAAACCTAAAACTTTCAACACTAGAGCTACTAAACGACGACTAAAGCACAAAATTTCCATCAGAAACGTTAAAGTAAAAAAATTGAAAAGTTTGAAAATTTACATGATACGATAAATTATATTTTATTTACACATTTTTTCAAAGAGTCACTTAAATTTTTAAAAATTTCATTACTCCGTGTCTATAAAATTTCTGACAAAAATTATAAATTGGTCGTTTCGACTACTACTTTGGTAGTTAACTTGAAAAGAGTCCAACTATAAATTTCTTCGTACGAAATTGTACGAATCTAATTCAGAATTTGGTTAAAAAGAAAGTGAAGTTTATATAAACAGAGTTCTGTAATTTGTGCAACATATAATACTAAAGATTAATGAAATGTTGGATAATAAATATGAATTTCAAAGAATGTTATACGCACGAAACAAATGTAGACGTTTCATATAGAGATAGTCAAGCTGAAGCATTAGCATGAATAAGATTTATTATAAAAAGAGTTAAGATTTATTAAGAATTATTGTGTTGATTGATAACAACAATGACTTGTGCAGACATGTATAACGGAAGAGAGCGGCTGAATACAACAGTTAAGTTTCCGGATCTATTGATTGGAAGAATAATGTAGGCGAGCATTAGAACGATAGGAACGGATTGTTTATGTTTCGAGAAAAAATTTGTGCTTGGGAAGGGGAATGGCTAATCGGACGACACTCCGACAGTCGAATAAAGACTTATAAGAAGGAAATATTTCGCGCCTCGAATTCTTCGCCCTTTATCCATTACATTAAGAAGCTAAAAGTAACAAATAAAGCAGTATCCTACAAAGCTTAAGAAGAGTTATCCTAACGAGTTAAAAGTAAGAAATGAAGCAGTATCCTACGAGTCCCATAAAACTTCTTGAAACTATAAATATTAAAAGAATTGAAAGTCTTTCTTCAATAAGACTTTAAAATTTTCCCAATTCTTCACGGAGCTCTATTGTTATTTATAATTTATGATACTATCCATCCAGTTATGGATGACTGCGTTAGACCGCAATTGTAAAACTCGTCTGCAAATATATCATTCAATCTTCATTGCGACAGATATGAAGGTGCCTTCAATATAATGAAAATTTAAAACTTTCGATAGATGGTGGACAAAAATTTAAGTTCTTATTTATTATACAGAGTGGTATTTTGTTTGCAAAAACGCTTTGTTGCAAAGTTGTAAATAGATATTGAACGTAAACGTAAATTCGAATAACAATAATTCTTGATGATGCAATTATACAATTGAAATGAGAATTCACAACTTTTTCAACGATCCCTACATACAGACAAAGGAAACACGAACGATCTTATCGTATCATCAAACTTCGAATTTATTATTCATGTTACGTTCAATATTTACCTATAGCTTTATAACAAGACGTTTGCAAATAAACTTTGAAGTTTTACTCGTAGATTACGCTCCTAAAAATACAAAACAATCCGTTTACTTCTTACATTACCAACGATAGATGGATAAGATGTTAAGTTGGTGGCGAAGTGTTTTCATAAAAAGGTAGCTTTTGGAATTGAAACCAAGGTTAGTACGGTAAAGTTACCTACTACCTGCTGTCAGTAGTCTAAATATTGGCAATTCAGTGGTTTGTAGTTCTTCTTTCTGTTAGAAATGGCCAGTTGTTAAGTAAACAACAAGTCAACAATTGCCAACAAATAAGAATCTAAGAATCCTTTGTTCCGAACGAGTTCATTTCACGAAACCTTAACTGGAACCTTACGTTCACATCGCTCAACGCCGCCGATCGGTTAAGCACATTAAACGTAGTTCGTCGATTGAACTACGCGACACTTGCGGTCTCGGCTCGATTTCTTTCACCCGGCGAGTCGAGCGAACTCGAACGCTTTTGAACGTGCTGCCGGGAGAAAAATTGCAGCATCATCGAACGGCAGACGTTAACGAGAATCATCGAACGCTATGCACCGAACCTGCGAACGTTATAATTTTAGAGATGAGTTCCGAGTGGAAGATGACGCAATTACGGGCGAGCAGTCGGCCGTTCGATCGCGAGAAGACCGCCAACAGATTTGAATGTAAATCGCGACGATGACGGCGCGTCTTTTGCCGCGTAACGATGATTTATTGCGTCGGCAACAACCGGATGCACGTTGACATCGGGACACGACCGTATTCTCCCGCTGCTGACAATGAGACTGCGAACCGATCGAGTTTTACGAAAAGTTTCGAGTTTTTGCCCGATTTGGAGAAGGGAAACGGAGAGTAACTGGATTTTCCGATTCAACGACTCGATAATCCGCTTACGAGCTTAGCGACGACTGGATCGATTAAATCGCTGCCCTGCCGTTGGAACAAAACCTGGCCGCGCGCCGATTTTTAAGCCGATTAACCAATCCTTTTGCGTTGATATGTTTGTCAATACCTGTAATGCAATGTGAGACCCCGATGGTTGGTGACTCCCGTTGTTTTTCGATTCTTAACCTATTGGGTAAAAATTAGAGAAAATCAGGAATTGAGAAGTACGATAATCGGAGGCAATATTGATAGATTCAAGTATTTTGATGAGGCTAGTTTTATATGTTTCTTGCATATTTGACTCTTGAAGTTTGTTAAAGTTCGTTGCATGCATGATTCACCTGAAACAGGCATCTCGACCAGACTGATTCAGAGTGGCTCTCTGACGAAATCCTTCTCCTGTACACACAGAGATTACCAGTCCTGGTAAATATAGGTTTACCCAGAAACGATCTGAATGAATTCTCGCGCGGCCTTCTCCCGTTTTTAAACAAAGGATCAGCGTTTCAAAAGATCGGCTAATATCCACGTGCTCGACAACATTCTTCTGTCTAGTCTCATCCAATCGGCACATTTAACTCGACACAATGTGCTCTCGCGCCGTACACGAACACACACCAAACTGAACTTGTCATCAAAGGCATCGTTGACATCATAAAAATTCCGAAATAAAACGCAACATGTGTAGAACTCGGTTCGGAACTTTCCTCCAATTATTTCGAACCAGCCAGACAGCGACATATTACACCACACGCCGGAATTACAAAGAACGTATTCACATTGTCCGTCTCTTTCTCGCATCAGTTTACTTTACTGTTTTACTCGTGGCTATCTTTAGCCTGTGGAATTTGTTGTGTGAAAGGAAAGTCTTCGGACACGCAGTCAGTCGTTCGAACACGCGTCTATGTATACAACCATAGTCTAATGAGGGGACACGCATGGACACGCTCCACTTCCCACCAAAGAGATACGATCTTTAGATTAATCGAGGGTTAAACCTGTCCAATTCTGGTGTTGTAGTCAAAATGAACCGAATTAATACGTTTATGTTTCTATTTTTTTTTTTTTCGTTAGGGTTTGTTGAAGAAAAATGTTTAAAAAATTTGTCTGATTACACCGAGGAACAGT
Organism: Frieseomelitta varia; assembly: GCF_011392965.1. Lineage (NCBI taxonomy): Eukaryota > Metazoa > Arthropoda > Insecta > Hymenoptera > Apidae > Frieseomelitta > Frieseomelitta varia. The sequence continues at coordinate 1,084,041 of NW_025109550.1, forward strand.
AAATCTATTGCTAAAGATGATTGTGAGTCGAAAAATAGTCTATAGCCTCTAAAACATACTACTTATTACTCTCTCTCTCTCTCTCTCTGTGCAAGATTTGAGTCTAGATGATTCAAATTTCTTGTTTGAGAACATTAATTTCAAGTCTCTTATTCCTACCAATTTCTCAAACGAACTCTGCTAAAAACCAACTGCTCGTCGCTTTTCGAAAAAAAAAAAAAAAAAGGGAGAAAAAAAGAAAAAAAGGGAGAAAAGGGAAAAACTTGAGGAATAATGGAATGCTTCTCTGGTTGCAACGGGCGCAGCACTCCCCCAATATTTTGACTACCGTGTCAACGAGCCGGCATGGCGCATTCAACATGCTCGTCGGCCCGTAACGCCATTCATTCGGCCGAGTTAGCGCTGCCGAGAGCAGATTTATCGAACGACGTTGTCGCCGCGTTGAACGCCGCGCGTCCGTGCGGTTAGATTTGTGGCCGTTGCGGTTTTGTCCCGCGGGATGAAAAGGGACGTTCTCGACGCGGGGCAAAATGCGCGCAGGCAATTACCGCGGCGGGCGCAGGCCACCGTGCTCGAGATGCCCGATCGTTTCCCCTTTGGATTACCGTTGCCCGGGGAATATCTGTTCGCGCGGCCATCCGCTGCCTCTTTAGTGGATTTTATATGACGCCCCATCCAGAGGAAACCAGAGTCTGGCCGGCCAGTTTCTGAACGCCTCGATGCACTCCGCTATTGTCACGATCGACCGCCGTTCTCTTGCTTCCTTTTCCTTTGAAGTTTTAGCATGATTCTGTTTTGAGCGAAATTTTTTAACACTTCACACCACATCGGTCCTCAAAGATTTCTAGTTTCATCGGTGCACAATTTGAAATTTGAAATTCAACGTTTACGAATGGATAAAAATTGAGAAATTCGGGATAATGATCGAAACGTAACTGTCACGCCAGTCTCTAGGATATAAAGTCGATCGTCATATTCGACTTTTGCTGCTATTTTCGACGTAGGATTTCACATTTTTGAACGAGTATCGGCTACTATTGCAGGTTTCATGCAGATTCCGTCAGTTCTGTATTTGCAATTTCCAAAGCAGTTTTCACTTCGAATTCAATATGTTGACTACCATTGCTGATTTCACTCAGATTTCGTCAGTTCAGTAATGATTTGCAATTTCCATTGCAGTCTGTGACGACCTTTGCTTAGACTTTGAAGCAAAAATTCCTAGTGACCGGTGTGACAGTTCACATATTTTAAAATAATGACAGTAAAATAATGAAACTCACGAACGAAAATAAACTTTTTAAGGGTTAGAAATTTAAAACATTCAAGAAAACAACATGATCGTTTATTTCCATCTGTCTTTGATTTTTCCCGAAACTGTCCGCGACTCGATCGAACCGTTGCAATTGCACAAACGCGCAACATCGTCGGTCGTTCGATGGTTGCCTCGGCGCTAGTGCGTGCCGTTCGCAAGTGATCTGTGCGATTCGTTAACGCCAGGGAAAATATTCATGACAGCGGTGAGGGTCGCTAGGACGCCGCGACAGGGTGCATTTTGTTACGCGGAGAAACAATGGGGGACCGAAGTGATAGCGGAGAGAGGTTGATCGGTCTGAAAGCGAGACAGCTACGGGAACCCTTGTGCTCGGAGGAGCGCTCAATCGTGCGGAACGATATTCACCGTGTGGTTCCGTGTTATGTACTGGCGCGGTAGTTTATAGTTGTCATCCATTAAGCGTATTTAGACGAGAGGCAGGGGGGTTTCTCGTCACTGGCAGAACGGGTCATTGCTTCCTGTCGTCGATTCGCCCCGGAGAGCAACAAGCTCCTCTGAACGAGGAGACAATAACGTGTTAACTAATATTAACGATTGATCTTCATTGCAAAATTCACAGACATTTGTTCGCAATGTTCTCAACAATTGACATAACGAAAAGAATGTTGAAAGATATATTTGTGCGCCGGTGTACGTTCTAAACATGAACAAAGAAGGTCAAAAAGTTGAACGAGATTCTCCGGATAAGATCAGAAGAGTGTGGAGCCTGGAGCCTGGACGAAGCACCTCGTGGCAGGAGGAGGGGGCAGCAGAAGGATCGAAAGCGGTAATTATCGATTCGTTCGCGTCCGGACGTCTTTTGCGGGAATTCATTAAGACTCTTTGTCCGCGCTGGGTTCACGGACAGCGCGTCCGAGTCTGAAAGATGCCTCGCTGCCCAGCGTAAACTGTATAGATACGCGAGGGGAGGTCCGCGCGAAGGTCGAGCGATTTTCTGTAATTAAATATGCCGGGGCACCGCGATAGTGGGCGGTAGGCGGTGGGCAGTCGATTTATCGCGAAAACCGCGAGGACGCGATATTAAATTTCAGATAGGGCCTGGTAGTTCCTGCCGATCGCTGGATTACGTTACACGGCTCGTGTCATTTTCTACGCGCTGTCTCGAATCATTCTCCTTCTGAACCATTAATCCGATTCGATTCGATTCGATTTCTTGAAATCGAGCTTGATATCTGAATCTTCTTGCTGAACTAGGAATTTCGAAGAAGAGAAGAATGTTTCGAGCAAGCACCGATTTTCTCGAGAGAATTAAGAAGTTGAATTTTGAAAAGTGAGATACTCGGAAAGGTAGAGGGAATTTAATGCTTTTCTTGGTACAAATAATTTTAGTTATAGTTCTTCTCGTACTTTACGTGACATTCCACACTATTTCTTACTTTTACTGATATTATCTAGAAATTCACAAGTTTAATGCAACAAGTACCAATTCTTTCTTAATACAGCTAATTTTATTTACAGTTCCTTTCTATTTTTTCTTTTTGTTAATTTCCGCACTTTACACGATGCTCCATATTATCCCTAATTTTATATTGATCTAGCAATTTCTAGCACAAATTTAATGCAAAAAGTACCAGTTCTTACCAATTCAGTATGACTAATTTTATTTACAGTTCTTCTCTATTTTTTTCTTCCTTTTCAATTTTCGTACTTTACGCGACATCCCATATTATCTAGCAATTCGCAAATTCAATGCAAGAAGTATCAATTTCTTCCCCAGTACGAGTAATTTTTTTTCTCATCCTTTTCTTTTTAAATTCTCGCACTTTACCCCATATTATCCCCTCACTTCCATTACCCATTGATATTGATCCAGCAATTCACAAACCATACAACGCGCACTTCTAATCAACTCGCTACTATGCTCGAAACGAAACTAAAAGGCGGTAGCCAGTGAATCGGCTCTACGTTGAAAGCGGAATCTGCTGAACGATTAATCAGAGGCTGGCGATTTAGCGGGTGTTGAAAAGCTCGAGGGGAAAAGCCACGGCCGTACCCACGGATTCTCCGTTTTCACCCTGATCGGTCGTCATAAATTTCCGCTGATTAAGGGCGCGATAGAAGGATGCGCCGGAGAACGGAGGCTCGTTACATCGTATCGAAACGAGGCATCCGTGCGTACCGACGCCTAAACGCCGTTCTCACGGCCGTTCGAATCCGCTTCCGGCGGGGCGCGGATCGACGCGCGATTCGACGCGGCTCGAGAGCGTTGGCGCGCGCGCGCGCGCGCGTCGTACAACCACTAGACTCTCATTAGCGGTATTCAACAATTATTCACAGGGTGGTCGAACGGGAGAAAGATACGGCTGCGCGTATCCGTTTTAGTTGGGAGAGCGTGCCGTGACAAATCGAGCAGATGCCTCGAGGTCTAGTTAGGACCGAGCCACTTTGTCACCGACACTCGAACGTCACGATCGATGTTAATCGCACGTTGGTTGGCCGATCGTTGTTGATTCGTCATCCAGAGTCGCCTGCACGAGCCGCTCGCCCTCGAGTGCAACTTCTTTCCATGCCGTGCCGAGGGTTCGACGGATCCTTTTTCCATTCGTAGGGGGATGATCTCGCAGAAGTTTGACGATCGAGGGTTTGATACAGAGAAACCGGGACTTTGAGTTGGAAAGGAAAGAGCGTAAATTGGAGATGTTTGTGTGAAGTAGGGCAAAATTGAGACAGTAAATTTCATTGCTATTCAATATGGGGGACTTTCCGATAATATACTAAAGACACGGATAATTCTGTAATCAGGGGGTGAAACGAAAACGAAAATGTACGAAACTTCGTTTTGTATCAGTATCCTTGGCGACTGATATACATCACCAGCAGCGAAGAAAAACGTCAAGAAAGACTCACGATCCACGTGCACCCTTCGAGAGAAATCTGGCGACCTCTCTCTCTCGAAAAGCCGGGTGTCTGCGGGATATCGGTGGAAAGGATTCAGCAAGTCGACGGAATCCCCGCACCGGGTTTCAGCGGAGGATTCGATCCAGCCGAGTCGTAGATCATTGAAACGTATATCCCGGGGATCGCGGACTGTACCTGCTCACGGCCCGGTTGGAAGGACACAAAGTAGATTCGAGATACCGCGGGAGACTCGGTGCACTCGCAGTTCCCGTGGGGTCGCCGCTGGTCGTATACGGCCGCTGTGCTTGACTTCCAGTTGCACAGTTTCAAGATCGAAGATTCGCCTACGCTCATTCCCAGCGGAAGGACGCACGAGCACGTTCGAGATCCTGTTTCTCGCAGATCACTCGAAATAATTCGTCGGCCAGCCTGAAATCGATACGCCGATGTACGACGCCGTGGCGAAACGTTGGGTTGGACCCTTGAAAGAAGAGTTATCCTCAGGGTGGTTCGCAACCACCGGTGACCGATAAGTCTCAGCCGATCGCTGCTGTCGTCGCGCTTTGATACGCGCTGCTGGGAACGAAGCTGAAGATCGGTGCTTGCGCTCTCGTGCATCAGTATCGCGATCTTCACGTTTCTTTTAAAATACGAAATTATGAAAATTCGGTGGGCACGTTGCGCTTAAGATGGCACAAATTGGCTACGTAAAAATTGTTCTTTTTTTCTACGGACAATAGAACTTTGCCTTCTTGAACGATCCATCAGTCATTCTCCATTTCCGAGTACCGTGTCATTTATGATGGTTAAAAATCCAAGAAAAGGATTTGGTTTTTGAGAAAACCCGGAAAGCTCGAAACGGCGGAAATGGTAAAAATCTAGCTGGACCGGCGTTCCGCGGTTGTAGTCGGTAAGCCAAGGTATCCGTTACGTGCTGATTTGTAAGGAACGTTTCATCCAGAAGGAGCTGGCTGTTTGTCAGATTGACGAAAAAGCCGCTTTAACGAGGCCTAATAGGATTCGCAGTAGCATGAATTTCTTTCGAAATCTCGAAAGGGATCCCGGTCAAAACGTCGTTAGTCGTTCGAGATCGTGAAAAACAGCGTGAGACATTTTTCCAACTGGACTCTCGTGACCGATGACGATCCTTTGACGCAGGAGCTGGGTTGCGGTAGGTGTTCTCAGAGAGAGAAAGAGAAAGAGAGAGAGAAAGAGAGAGAGAGAGAATGGTCACTCGAACACGGGCTCGTTCGCTGACTAAACGATGTTTGTCCACGATCAACGAGTTTCAGGAAGATGTTCAAAGCATTCCTTTCCGGGTAAAAGAGCCGTTTCTCTCGTTAGTTTCTCATCCAATTTCCACTAGTTTTTGTTTCGGATGCTACTGACGTCGATAGCTTGTTGATATTTATCGCAAGAAAAACAGGAACTGGTTTCGTGGTTTTACCAACGTAAACTGAGAAAGGGTATCGTAGGTATTCGGTGAATACCGACAGTATTTCGATTCATCATCGGATCCTACGAGTTTTGACATTTTGAAAATCAGCAGAGACAGTTGTTCCGACCAAACGAGCTTTTGATCAGAAATCGTGCCATTTAAAGTCAATCTACGTACAATATGTAATTTAGCTTATCGCTATCTAAACGATGCTATCGACGTCTATCGTTGATGACAGCATTACCATTTCGAAATGGTCCGTTAAAGAGGCGAGGAGACGTTTTCATTTATACCAGTGAATTTACGTTGCATTAGCGAGTCATTTTTCTTTTCGTTCTTATCTTTTCACATTTCACTCGATGGATGCATTTTTATCACACGTAGCGAGCAGTTTTACGGAGGAAACACTAATGAAACGCGCGATTAGATTTCTATTTGCCAAGAGGTCCGAGTACGTTTGTTAAGTGCTTTCTAATAATAAAGTTATAAGAGATTTATGAATTAATTAGAAAGCGTATTCTGATCGCGTTGATAATCCCCCAACGGCACAAACGAGCGTTTGTTGTTAATTACACGCGAAGAATGTGATTTATTAGTGAATCAGATAGATATTCCACGAATATCGGTGAACCCCCGTATTCAATATTCACTTCTGATAATTCATAACGAGCCGGGAATGTGGAGGAGGTTCCTTCCCCGAACCTTCCATCCGTTTTCATGCCGATGAAAATGTTTCGAACGACCGAGTGTGAAGAATGGCTTTTGCAATCAAGTATCTTTAGACATGTGCGTTCGTCTGTTGGAATTTGCGAGGCGCTAATGATTTTATTGGAAAACTTTTACTCCGATCGTAAAACATTCTTTGATTTCCACGAAAATAAACGTACGGCCTAGGAAAGTCAGGAGAATTGTAGAATTATAAAATTGCGAAATAGAAACGATACGATGCAATAGTATTCGAGATCGAAAGAAAATACGACGTACATCACTCGAAAGTATTAATTATATAATTAAAAAATTACGAAAAAAGAAACGATGCAACGTATTGGAGATGAAATGGAAAAATTCCTCGGAGATGCCGAAAAACATTCGACGCTTTTCACGACTAGAGCCAACATCGTTCGACCCACATGCGCGAGATGGCCGGCGAGCGAACAGCTAGAGGCGCTCGCAATTAATAACGCGAAGCGCGCCCGTTTGTCCGGTGACTTTAACGCCAGCACAGGAGAGATAGGTACCCGCACGGGCCGTGAGATCGCGGCGAGGTTTCCGCGCAGCGAGAAGTCGCGTCCCGTACGCGTGTCCCTTTGACCTCCTCGCGCGTTTCCTCGGCCCGCGGGGAACCCGGGAAGACGGTTAATAATCCGGCGCTGGTAATCGATTACCGCGACGACGAACGAATGAATGAACGTCGCGCGATTCTCGTATACGGCTCGTTTCGCGCGATCGTCGCGCGGTGTCGAGAGACGTCGCGACGTCTGTGAAACATCGGCACGAGCTCTCTTACCGAGACATTCCGCCGTGCGTTCGATTAATGAGATTGAGTGCCAGGTTTCAGCGGCGCGCGCGCATGAGCCTGCCGCGCGGAATTCAATTAATCGTCGCCGCGTTCTTGAAATCTCCGGAATACCACTGCAGGCAATTCCACTCGGAGCGCCGTTCCGTCGTGCTCGAACGTCATAATTCAGCCGCACGGATAGCCTGAATTTCAACGGATTGTAATCATTCGGCTCGGTCGTGCCGCCGCCGAGATTCATCGCGCCGCGATCCGAGATCCCGTGAAACCCCGAATGTCTTTAACGACACGCGCGAACGATATTTGTTACGGAGGCGTTGCTCTACGCCTTTACCCGCGTCTTTGACTTAATTTGGAATATATTTGAGTGAATCGTTGATCGTAAACTGTGAATTGAAAAGTATTAGTTTCTTTCCTTTTTTTACAAAGGATAAATTTGACTAGGCTGACATTTGAGAGAGACAGAGAGAGAGAGAGAGACAATAATTCCCGTATATTTCACAGGAAGGTAACTTTTACTAAAAATGTTAGAAAATTTTACTGCCAAGTAAAAGTGTGTTCTACGCCGAGATTGAAAGCTATTTTATTACTGATTTATGAGTTAAAAAGCACTTAGTACCTTTTAACAAACGTTAACTCTTATGGAGGTACATTTATTTCATTCTAAACGAATCGAAGAAAGTAATTTTTACTTCCACTGGGAATAATAAAAAAAAGTCGATTAATGACTACGGTAGTCGATGTCGTGACAGAGTGTCAAAGGAGTTCCTCGTTTCACAGAAAGATCACGGCGGAAGCATCGCGACGTACCGTTTCACCCGACAGGAGGTGACCGTCCTCTTCGTGTCGAGAGAGGACGATAAATCTGGGTTGCTTCCGTGCCGATGAGCAGACGACACCTTCTGGAAAGAATGAGTTCATATCTTGGAGGACAGAGAATCGAGTTCATATTAGCCCCATCTGCCTTCTCGAGGAGGGCTTCTGCATGAACGAGCAGGCACACAGGGACGAGACAACGGCGAACAAAACGGAAGCGAGCGGAGAGCGACGGACGAACGTGTAAAATACATCCGGATTATTTTCGGCCAATTGATCACGAATCTGTCGTAGTACGCCGCGCCTCTCGTGTTTGCTACACACCGTCGGACATATCGTGGAGCTCTTTCACGTCGTCTCTCTGTTCGCTGCCAGCGGTCGAACGAATTATTTATGACGACGAGCCAACACCATTCTATAAAATCTGTGCAGCGTAACGTCTGCCAACGTTTTGGCCGTATATAGTATGAGCAATTAGCTATAACCATCGAAATATACATCGAAAAAGCAATGGGCAACGATTTTGGGATTCCTCGTCAGCGTGAAGAAAAATTTCTACATTTCTCTGTATAATTTGTACAGAGTATAATTTGTTCGAAAAGTAGCGCCTTTATTTTCAAAATAAAACTGTAAGGTACATCGAGGTCTATTCACGAGAAAATTATTTAAATTGCCAACAACGCGGATCGTTCGTTTGTCGGGTAACCGAACGACTCCGAGGAGTTATCACCTTTGAATTTTGCAATCGTAGAAGTTCTTAATTGAAGAGTGACTCGATTAACAGGTTAATATATGCTTGCCACGCATCCAACTCGATAGCTCGAATGTTTTCCACTTTGGAACACCCGAGAGAGAGAGAGAGAGAGAGAGAGAGAGAGAGAGAGAGAGAGAGAGAGAGAGAGAGAGAGATCTAATCTTTATTCAATTACAAGCTAACGTGACGCGATTTCAATACTCTCCTCCACTTAACTTAATCACGCGTGGTAGGTAATTAAAATTCGACGAAGCTGAAACACGACTTTCGATCGATGACGAAAGGACGGTGCTCGTCAGATGTGGTCTCGTGACGCAATCACCTCGCATCATTGGGAGACGCGTTCCAAATCCACGGTATCGTATACTCGATACTATATTGGATCCAACATCGACATCATCGACTAATCAGGCTCGTAAAGAAAGAAGACCGGGTCGATACGTAGCGGACTTTCCCAGATTCGTGGCCGTTGCTTCGTCGCCTTTCTTTCCTCGAGCATTATCTCGATAAAATGAAATCGGTCGTTAAACGAGGAAGCGAGAGAGGCTTCGGTTTCGTGAGAAGAGACACGACCACGAAAAGAAGCGGCGGCCTCTGGGGTCGAAGGGAGCAACAGAGAAACAAGGACGAAGCGAAGACAGGCTCGAGAGAGAAAGAAGAAGGAGACTCGAGAACAGAAAGGGGAGATCATTTTAGGTTCGAAACCAGTTTCTATGGTTTAATTTCTACGGGTGGACATCTTCTTTAATTTATGGCGGCGTCCAGCCCTGTCCATCCTGCCCTCCTACTCTTCCCTTTGAACGCCTTTCGACGTTTTATTGGGTCGACCAGTTTCCGTCTAATTCCTACAGGTTCCATCGTTGCCTCTTTCGAAAAATTCGGACGCCGATAACAGCGACTCGCTCGCGAGGAACGAGCCTACCTCTCTCGCGCTCGGCATTCTGGTTCGCGGACCATAACGAGTGACCAAGCCGTGTACAATAATTCGTCTTCTTTTTGAATTCATCGGCATATCACTGGATAGAAATTACTAAGCGGTAGTAAATTTATTATTTGTTTTGCCTGGGTTATACTTAGATATACTTAAAACCAGAGACCGAATCGGTATCACGGATATCGATAAAATACCGGTATTTTTAGGTTACTATTCGATTACGTTTGATGAAACCGAAATGGTGCGAATACCGGTATGATGCTATCAAAACGATATTGGGTCGGTAAATGTATTTCGGTATAATACCGGTATAATGCCGGTAAAATATAAATATATTAATAAATATATTATAAATATATTATAAATATATTAGAAAAGGGAAAGGAGATAATGATTAAATGTTTCCATAAAGCTGCCGATAGTAAATTTGATGACGCTTATACACGTACACTTTGTTTATTTTTTATTAGCCTTTTTATTAGTTTTTTAAAATTTTATTTACATTAGCAGCTGGCAGATGTTAAAGGCTACCTAACAAAATATTAATTATTGTTTATGTTAACAATTTTTAGATTATAAATATTGTAGCTCTTCAAATGTCCGAATATTTTTGCCACGCTACATTTCGACATGGTTTAGTTTATTGTTTTATAGTATATTTATGTTATATTGTTTTATATTATATTTATGTTATTTGTATTTATTTGATATTAAGAAAGGTATGTGCAATAAATAAATAAAATTTATGTTACTATAAAACTATAATGAATGTTCTATTGTATTATTAAAAAATTAATCCAAATTTGGTGGCTATTATAAACAATCGAAATCCACAACAATATTTTGAATAGCATGATGTTCGAATATTAATAAGAGTCACTGTACGTAGAAAATGAAAAATGTGTTTTCGTCAGTAAAATACCGTACCGGTATATATTTCGGTATTTTTATCGTTGTGGACATGAAATACTGATAAAATACGTATGAAAATAAACGTATGACCGTGTTATACCGGTATTAAAACCGATTTCCCAAATAACGTTTATATTATGATAATATGAGACCAAATACCAGTATAATAAACCTCAAAATATTTCGATTTTCAGTCTCTGCTTAAAACTGAGAAACTATTGCAATTTTGGGCCATATGTTCTCGACGTGCGTGGCACGTCATTCCAGCGCAATAGGTCAGAACGAAGCTTCGAATTCGCAAAACTTTTGCGATTCTTTGCGGCTCTTTGCGAGCTTCGCGAGCAAATCTGTGAAATTGCAACTGCTCGAGGCTCGAAAATGTCAAATTTCACACGACGTTAATCATGGAAAGAAGAAAAAAAGAAGGAATGCAAATGATGAAATTACGCTTTGAATCCTCGAAGAGTACAGCAATGGTGCACTCTCGATTCCATTTCCATCCTTTTTCCAACGATTGCGATTAGGCGCTGCGTCTAATTGCCCCGGCTTTGATTTCGCAAGGTCGATTCGTTCCCAGCCACCGGTGGAAGCGACAAGATCAACGATTCCGCGTCTCCGTCCGCGCGGCAAACGCTCTCGCCGCTCTCGCCGTGTTTATCGGATCTATACGTTAATTGAAGCAGCGAGCGGGTAATAGCTATGATTACGGCCGCTTACGTCTTGCCAGGCTAGAGACTAAATTATATGGGTGAGTCTCTCGCGCGCTCGGTGCCCGCGCACAGACGCAACAGGCGCGCGCGCGAGGCGAGCGAGCGAGCGAGCGGTCCGCTGCGCTATTGGAGCGAAACTTTAGATCTCTCGAGAGGAGATAGGTTTAGGGACGGTTCACGGCTGAAACTTTAGAAAGGATATTACGCTCGGCGATAAGGATCGTTCATTGTGATCACGTATCGCGGATGTTTACGAACCAGGAGGTAAAAATCACGACAGAAACGACGCTTCACTTGGCCCGATGGTAGATTTTCTCGTCGTTCGGCACGAACACGAGGCGAGGATATTACATCACGATGAAATCTTTCTTCAGCGCGTTTTACTCTCAAAACCCAGAAATGATTTCGATCTCTTCTTTACGTCCGCGTCTCGATAGACGTCAAACGTCTGTAATTGTCAAGATCCATCGTGACCTGCAACTCGAACAATGATTTATGCTCATAAACTTTTGGGACAACTTGAATGAAGTTGGATAGAGTTGACCTTGATAAAGCATCACGCATTCACCGATTGTAATATTTCGATTCAATTTTAATATACAGTCCAACGAATTAGATGAATCCTCTTCTACAGTTATCTAATGAGAGAGATACCGCGAACGCGGCCTCGAAGGGGAACGAATCTCCGTCAGGTAGTTTCTTCTTCTCCGGAGTTGGCTCGGTAGAACCAACTCGGCGCGGCGATCGGTTCTCTGCGGGGGCATCACCGGTACGGAACACGAGGAACGGTCGTGCCTCGACGAGCTGAGAGTGGAGGAGCGTGAGTCCGCTCGAACGAAGTGGGGACCAGATGGGTGGCACTGGGATAGTCAGTCTCCAAGTATCTAACAGTTCAGGATTGGTTGAGAGACGGGGCCCAGTCGGGGCCTATTGGCGGGCCTGAAGACAGGCGTGTACCAGATAGGCAGGCATACGTGGCCTCTGCCAACGGTGGAAAATCGGTTCCCGTCAGCGCGTTCGATGCAGTTGAACAGGTCGCAGCGGCCGCCAAGTGCCAGTCCTCTCCCGTCCATCGACGTGGCTGTATCGTGACTCGTGGATGTTCGAGAGAGACAGACAACAACAATCGTACATACAGAGAGGCAGAGAGAGAGAGAGAGAGAGAGAGAGAGAGAGAGAGGAAGAAGAAAGATTTGGATCGGAAACGGCAAGGGAAGAAAGGAAGGGGTGAGGGAGACGGAGGGAGAGGGAGAGAGAGAGAGAGAGAGAGAGAGAGAGAGAGAGAGAGAGAGAGAAGTGCAGAAGTGGAGAAGTGGAGAGCAGAACAGAGAATCGGAAGCCACGCTCAGACTCGCGTGGATCATTCAGAGCAGTGTATTTCGGAACAGTCAAGTGGAATGATACAGAAAGAATCGTATCCTTTCAAGAGGATGATACCGATCGCGTGACACCGCACCAGCGACGTGGAAACCACTATCGAGGAACATTGGGTGCGAACAGTGTGTTGTGTATACACCACGTGACTGACCGTGGCTGATCTACGAGAAGTAACTTCCCCGGGCAGTGTGTGTGATTCAAGATCCAACGATCTTGCGAGAAACTTGTCGATGAAAGAAAGGTTATAGTGTGTAACGTGCAAAGGAGGACAGAATCGAACCTCGAACATCCGAGGTTTTGGCCTGTGTTGCGGTGAACTCGTTATTGTGAATTGGAAGGTGAGTGCAATTGATTTTACTTACCCGGTCGCGCTTCCTGTGCGCGTGTTCATGTCTCCGACGCGACTACCCCGTGTTCAAATCTCCTACACGTGGATGCTACTCTCTATTTACGTCGGTGACTCATGATCGTAGAAACATACTGTTCTTTTTGTACGAACGCCTACGATCTTCTTCTTCAAGTGAAGTTAGGGTAGGTTAGATTTGGGACTTTAGAAATTCTCAATGCGATATTTCTTTGAGATGCAAACGGTTTCCTAACGAGATTTTAGAGATTTTAGGTCGTCACTTTGATACTAGAACGACTAAAGCTTAATTACTGACGACTAAAGCATAAAATTTAGAATACCTTTTTATTGGCTGGTTGTTTTAATGGTGCAGTCCCTGGGATTTCTCTGTAGCCCTGTAATCTGCATTTAAATTGAAAAGTTTGGGTATTAATTTTTTCTTTGTAGGGTTTGTTTTAATATGATTGATATGACTGTGCGTGTGAGGTATAAATTTAGAATACTTATAAATAGGATACACTTTATAATATTTATAAATAGTTTAGTAATTTTCTTTTTATATTATACAAAGAGTCATTCAAATCCCCAAGGATATCTAATAAAAATATTCAAATGGTCATTTTGACCAGTTTAGTTAGCCCTATTGTTACATCGTTTAATGCGATCGCGCGTGTCACGTGTGTAAAGTACTGTAAAACGGAAAGATACTGAAAACGGACAAAAGTAGAATTGCTCGCCGTGGGCTTTGCCTAAGCTTGTCATGAACGGTTGGTTGGTCTCTGTTGTACTGCATATTGGTCATTGTTGTCCTCGGTTCTACCACTCGGTCAGTTGAAGCTGCAGGTCTAGGCCAACTCTGATGTTGGCGAATCCTTGCCAGTGGAACACGTGCGTGCCAGTGATTTCAAAAAGTCCCCGAAAAAAAAAGTTCCGGACTAATGATAGTTATAAAATCTAGAAAATAAATCACGCGTTCAGTTAATAATCACCGGTGTTTCGTCAATCTTACAGTCCATTCACCGCTCCATTTATCCCTCGTAAATTAAAGTCTACATCCAAAGTGGCTGCGTTGCTCGCGATTATACCGTGGCGTGAAATTGATAATGCAACCTAATAGCCGCCTAAGTACGCGCGGGCCATTAAAAATACCCCTTCGACTGGTAAATTTTGATTGGAATATAATTGCGGCACCGTGAGACCGCGGCGCTACAACGCTTCTTTTCTGCTTCGAGCTTTTAATCTACAATGATTCATTCGCAGTTCATCTAAATATAGTTCTTTTAATTATAAAATGACGCATGGTAGAAGATCAGTCAATTTAGGAATCTTAGGTCATTGTGAAGCGCAGATTCCATTTCCATAATTTTACAACTCTAATTAGAGATTGTCAGTGTATATTTTTCTTTCTCAGTAACATCTAACTTTGAATAACATTTGTTTGCTCTTTTCAAGAAATTTATCGACGATGTCCGATATTGTAGTGATTACAATCGTCCTTTTTGCACAACTCTTTCTTGCTTATCATTACAGAGAGCATTACGTAAGTTTCTCGTTCGCAAAGGGGATGAAATATCAGAGCATCTCAGCGTTCCATCTTGCTGCGTTGTCCGCACAACGAGATCGTCAACCGCAAACTTTCTACACATTCCCTTTGCATCCTCTCGTCGAGTGTCCCTTTTTTCGCGCTCTCAAAACCCTCGCCAAGCAGACGAAACGGTGCGGTCGGCTGGGGTTGGTCGCAAATGAAAACATTATCGTCACCCCTCGTAGATGCCTGTTGCTATAATATTTGCCTACTGGTAGACAGTGGCGTAATTCGAGTCGCACAAAGGCTGACACTTTTGTCGTGGAATAAAAGCGAGCAAGAGTCGCGGCGGAAGTGAGCACACGCACACGTGTGCAACGACAAAGAGACGAACGAAGAGAAAGAGAGGAAAAGAGATCGGCAAGAGACGAGCAGAGCGTTACAATTACTATGCATAGGTGCCCGGACCAGGTACTCCCATGTCAAAATATATTTATTGCCCCCCTCCATCGTCTGCCTTTTGCCCTCTCACTTTTTTTTTTTTTAGCCTGGTTGCGGTGTGTCAGCCACCATTGTTGCCCTTTCATACGGTTATTACCCACTTGTACATCGGGCGAGGCTCTCGGCCGCCTTTGAAAATAAATCGCGCGTCGCCTCTTTTCACGTGGCTCAAGCGTTTTCTTTATCCGTGTCTCAAAGAGCGAACGGTAATTCGTAATTCGTAGAAAGAAGTAATTCGCTCCGTATCGGCGCACGGTTTCGCGGATTACGCGACTTTGGAGCTAGTTTTTTTTTTTTTTTTTTTTTTTTTGAAGAAAATAGTTCACAAAAAAAAAAAAAGAAAGAAGAAGAATTGCACGTTGCTCGCGGTACGCTTCTTATTTTGCCGGTTTGAACTTTGAAAACGACCGTCTCATCGGGAGAAAGCGTGAATATAAATAATAGTTTTAAGCTTTCATTGACCAGGGCCAAGCAACCGTAATTCCTATGATTGGATATCCCGTGCTTTTTTTTTTCTTTTTCTCTTTCTTAAGGACAATTAACGGTTCGGCTCCCTCGGTCACGATCTCAAGCAAGCCACCTAAGGATCGTCGAACTCATTTGCATGTCATCCCTCGTCGACTGGGGTCGTGATCTGACTTAACGCCTTTTCGCCATTCCTTCACCCCTTCTGCAGTTGAAAATCGTAAAACTTCGCACGAATACGCGTATTATATACGTTTCTTTTTTGCCCTGTATATCCTCTGGCGGGGAACGCAGATGTCCAGCGATCCTTTCGGATCTGAATTCCTCGGAGCCGGTCACGTCTGTCTTCGACGTTCCGTTCGTTAAATTCTTTGTTTCACGAATCTGTTGAACGAAAGGTGTTGAAGAAAATGGGAGTAAGGGAGATGGCAGGTTTTCCAGTTCGAGTGTTTATCTCGACATTTACGTCCCCCAAGGAACATGCGTTTAACGGTACAGAGAGTGGCTCGATTCGACCGACCCGTTACTTTTCTAATCTGAACCGATGCACTCCATCCGATCAGCGATAATTCGCGAATTACAGGGAACCACACTCTTCGTGGCTTCCTCCCATTTGCATTCTACGGACGTGCAAACGTTGCTAATACTCGCTTTTATCGCCTGTGTTCGACGCAGCCAGTCAATTGCTTAGAAAGTAAACCGAGATTGTGTTTCAACCTTTTTCTCTCTCTCTTTCTTTCTCTCCTTCGTCTTTCCTTGTCTCGGACGTCTTGGAAGAAAAGAGTTGGCCATTCTTACGCGAAAAGGAAATTTAACGATTTATATCGCAGTATAAGTGGACACGTGTCACGGTCAACGCCAGAATTATTGACTCGCAACGATTCGCCTGAAGTCCACTGCTGTTTCTCCTAAAATTGTTACGTATTGAAAACGAAAAGGCATCAACTTTCTTACGTGTTACGACCCTCGTGACTTAAAAAGCGTGTGTGATCACCAAATGTTCAGCCCGATTTTCAGCCTTCAATTGCCATTTTCTACTATCCCAATTTTTACAGATGTAATTCGATATAATTGCGACATCGTTGAAAGAGCTGGGGGCTTGCCATTTTGACAACTTTGGTAGTGTGCACGACTGTAATTTTCAATTTGCTTTGTGTAAACGAGCGACGCACGCACGAGTGGCCGAGAGACAGTTTCAAAGGCGAGACGCTCGAGGCTGTTTCGCGTCGCGCGTTTTACGATACCGTAAATCAACCATGGCGCACTTAATCGTCGAATAAAGGGAGATTAAATTGTAGGGACTCGCGACGCGGTCCCATGGGCCGTTCCGGCGGCGAGAAAAACTCGCTCATAAAATCCGCGCTCGAAATCAACGATGGCGCACGTATTTATATTAAAAGTTTTACGACGGTTTTTCTCCGGTACGCAAAGCGGACAATTGCATCGGCACAGACCTCTCGAGCGGATTTCATCGAATCGTCTCAATTGCAATCCGGAAAGTGAGACAACGATAGAAAAATACGTAACAGACGATTGAAACAACGCGTACATTTGTACACGTATTTTCCAACAGTCGTTGAAAATCCATTTTGTAAATATTTGTCTCGTACACGGGCGTAAACGAAGAACGATTTATTAATTAATAATGATTTTGTTTTGCCGTGGCGTGATCTAATGTATGCGCTAGTTATCGAGTCAGTTCTCGTGTTCCATGTTCTCTCTTTTCCTCTCTCGGGCTCTCGTTCCAACTTTGCTCTTTTTCTTAGCGAGACATCAGCAACTGTCTCCTTAGGCGAGGAACAGAATTTCACGTGTCACGATATATATCTCACATTTAGCAGATATTTGCAATTATGCTGAATCTGCTGATTTTTATTTTACCTCGCGGAAGATTGAGATTAGTAAGTAATCTTCCCCCTCATTTGAATAATACAACATTTTTCTCCGGGGCAATAAAATTCCAAGTGGTAAATAATTCCAAGATATACGAATATCTTCTGTTCTTGTCCTTTTGAACCTGAAAGACCGCCTGATCTAATATTTCCATCGATGAATGCACCATTCGAAGTCCTCCCCTCTTCCTTTCTTCGTTTCTCGGCATAACGAATGCCGCACATGGTGTCCCGGAAGAGGATTCTCACACGCGGCAAAGGGTTGGTCTCCGTCGATTAACTTTCGAGTGGCTGAGGAAAATCGTTCGAGGAGCAACGAAGGTCTATCTATCTAGACGGTGTTAAAAATTGGATCGGTCACGGGCCGAGGAGACGAACAATGCTCTGGTCGGTTCGTCGGCGAACTTCTTCTTCTTCTTCACGAACAGTGAGGAGCGAAAGAGAGAGAAATAGCTACGAGAGAGAGAGAGAGAGAGAGAGAGAGAGAGAGAGTCGGCTACGTGGGGCTAAACTGTCGCGATAAATGATCCTGCGGAAGGTTATTAATTGTCTTTGACTTCCAACCGGGCTCTTTATGGATCGCGAAAACATATTAACCGAAAAGAAGCTGCCGTAGTCTCTCCTCCCTTGCCATATGCCTCGGAACCGACCTGCACACGTACACACGTACGCAAACACATGCGCGCGGTGAAACGTCGTGGATTCGAGTGTCTGAACTGTTCGCGTACACAACGATCTGGAGCATCATTTTTCAAGGACTCGATCGAGTCGTGCCAGCGAGGCGCGACTATCATCCATCAAACCGATCGTTAAAAACGCATCCAGGCCGATACAAATTACGCGACCTGCGCCCGGCCGCATTCTCCTCGTGTCTCAGTTTCCCTTTCCAGTCCGTTTCCTTCCTAGTCGGTCTTCATCCCTTTTGTGAGATCGTAGAAGCAGAGGGTGACTCGCGGTGACCGACGAACACTTTCGTCTTTCTTCGTCTCGAGCCAGAAAGAATTCGCTGGACCGTAGTTTATCTTCTTACAAATCTCTCCGACGAGATAGATAAATCTTTCGAAAGTCATTGGGAAAATTCTTCTTGATTTTGTTTGTAAACAATTCCATAATTCGGACAGTCTCTGTTTATTGGAGTTTAGATAATCATCGACATAATCTAAAAGAATCTGTGGCAGCTGTTTTCCAAATTGGATGCATCTCAAGAAAAAAGTTCCTAGATATGTTTCGTGACATTGGAAAAATTCTTCTTTCAATAATTTTTCATATGGATTTTGTCCCTGAATAATTTCATAATTCGGATATTCTCTGGATTTATTGGAACGTGACGATAACTTTGATACAATCTAACAGAATCTCTAGGAATTCTGTTTTCCAACTTCTACAACTGATCGTTTCAAGATGCATCGCAAGAAAAAAAATTCCCAAGTATATATATCTCGAGATATCGAAACAATTCTTTCTTTGATTATTTTTCGTAAGGATTTTGTTTATAAAAAAGAATTCGGATGTTCTCTGTTTATTGGAGCGTGGCGATAACTTCGATATAACAATCCAGAACAATATCTGTTGAAACTGATGAACTCTGTTGAAACTGATCGTTTCCATGCATCTCAATTCTACAGAAAATGATTTCTAGTTACATCTCCGAAGCTGGGTGTGTTTTCTATTACGCGTTCCATATAATTGGCAAATGGAACGGTCGACGCGTAAGAATTTCCCTCGGGCAGAGAAACGCCCATCTCCTCGCGATAAGGGTAATCTAGAAACAAGGGTAATCTGGAAAGAGTAATCTAGTTGTCGGTAGCTGGCGTTAAGCTACCGCGCCTCGGGTAATAGCGACCGAATCGTCCCGTTCGTTCCTCCTAATTGGCGATAAACGGGCATAATCGTCGGTATATATTTTAAGGCTGCATGATCCACGCGCGCGTAACTGCGCCTGGCCACGATAAGATCGCGAGCAACCGTCTCTCTTCTCTCTCTCTCTCTCTCTCTCTCTGCGAACGGTGACTTTCGTGCGAGAAATTCCCTTGACGTGGTGCTTGTACACGCACTGGTAGTGTACGCACCAGCCGGTGATATATCGACTCGTTCTTTCGAGCGGACTCATTAACTCATTAACTTAGCGAGAAAAATGGCCGGCCGTATATCAAACGGCGGCCCGGTAATCAAGCGGTCATTCTTAACGCGGCCGTAAATTCGCGAATTAATATACCCGCCAATTAATTAAATCGCGCGCCACGCTTTCTCTAGCGGCAGAGACTCGACCGGTGGAATTGTAACAATCGCGGTCTCCTGTCAACCGTGTAATTGCAGTTCACGCGACCGAAGAACTCGTTTGCTCTGCGACTCTCCGACTCTGGCTTTGGTACCGGCACCGGCACCGGCACCGGCACCGGCTTGACTCGCTTCGCTCGTTCGCTCGTGGAAAACGCAATTGACGAAAGATTATTCGAGACCGTTTAATTGGACGATTATCCTCTCGCACGCTTTTCGTTCCTCGGTTTTTGTCGCCTTGCCAGGCCGTGTGTCGCGCCTCTATTAGAGCCCGGTGAAATTAATTTCGAGGAAATGGCACGAAACGGCCATCGGAACGACACGCGCCTAGCCACTTTATGGACGTGGACTCTGGTTCTCGGAACAGAAGCTGCCGGACGAAGGTGTCGATCGTTCGGAATTCTCGTTTCTGGTTTTTCCGTGTCTTGAATTTCTAAATTTTCGACTTAAACGATCGGCGAACGTACATACGGAGTTCTTTTTTCTTTTTTTTTTGAGTGTTTTGACACTCTGAGAATGTTAATGACACCAAGTGACACCAGATTTTATTATTCATGCGTTGCGAAATTTGAAGCTGCTGTGAACAGAATTACAGTGGATCGGTAAACTTTTAACTCGAAGAATTTCACTGATAATATCAGATAAAATGTTTCGCGCCCATTTCCTTCTTTCTCCTTTTCTTCGCATCTAAAGAAAAAA